>NC_055997.1:75060131-75397772 GCF_018446385.1 Zingiber officinale | reverse complement strand
GATGTCTTTGCCCTGGTAAGACCGAGGTCTTTATCCTCATAGGGCTGGAGGCTCGCTACCCCAGTCACTATTAGAGAGCGCGCAAAATAAAGATGGTACTAAGCCTGGGCCCAAAGAAGAAAAGAAAAAGAAGAAGAAGAAAAGAAAAGTTAAAAAGAAGAAAGAAAGAAGAAGAAAGTAAAAGATAGAAATTAAAAGATTAATTTCTGTTACAAGGATATAGGAAATTGTAACAAGTTTTATGCTTAGATTAAATAAAAGTTAGTTTCTTTAATTCTAAGCTTACAGTGTTAATTTCTTATTATCCTGTTAGATAGTGAGCATGTTTAGTATCTAGTTTCATTTTCTGTATACCATGAGCACATGCAGATTTGCTTTAGCATTTCAGTTTCAGTATTATTGCATTACTTTTTATGCACTTCGAGTTTTTGTGAGATAGATTAGTACTTACTAAGCGTTTCGCTTATAGATCTATTTTCTTTCCTCCTACTGCAGATAAAGGAAAAGCTAAGATATGAAGGGAGGCGACAGGGTGGTGGTGATGATGAATGTGTGTGGTGATTGGACTATGGAGAGATCCAGAGAGTGCTAGCAAACTTGCAGGACCTAATGATTAGAGTTGATGCTTTAGTTCTTTTCTTTAAATACTGTTATGAAGTTTATGTGATTGTGATTGAGTTTGATTCGTATTGTAACTTATTTATGTCCAATTCTGGGAGTTGTGTTTAATTCTTGTTGCTAGTCTAGTCTTTTGGTTATAGTATGAATTTATTACTGCGTGGTTGTGAATAAAATGTGTTCCAGCCGCATGTGGCTACGTATATATCTTGTGTATTATAGATTTGGTCACCGGTACAGGGGAGATTCTGTCGAAATTTTTCGGTAGGAATTCCTCTGAACCGTGATAAATCTAACTGACTCTAATAATAGCGTCAGTGACACTAGATAGAGAGTTGTAGTTAGGTAACATTCGCCCTTAGAGAGTAGAAGTAAGAAGGGTGGGTTGTTACAGTTGGTATCAGAGCAGTGTTCAATTCTCCAGCATCACACACACATCAGCATCATCCTCGCCGTCTCCAAGTAAGAAAGTATTTAAATCCTTTTTTTTATTCTGCTTTCCTTATTATTAACTGCAGTATAGAGTACTTGTTTTTTTTTTAGTACTGAAGTAAGATAGAAGATTTAGTTTCCCTTTTCTTTATTCATATTAATGTATGATTAAAAGAGTTAGAGAGAGGATACCAAGTCTTTTCTTTGCATAATTAGATGTTAAGAAAAAGGATGTCCCCGTACTGTTCGTACTGAGAACCAAGATCAGGAGAACGAAGAGCTTAGATCAACTAAGCCCAATCTCTCTGAAGTTGTTGCCTAACTCCAGAGACAAGTAGCAGAACAGCAGCAAGTGATTGCCAATCTGATGGCAAACCAGCCAGCAGTTCCTTCCCCTCCTCCAGCTATCACTGCAGAGGCTCCAGTAGTAATTGAGACTCTACCAGGTACTCAAGGAGTCGTCACCGCACCCCAGAGACCAGAAGCTTATCTTATACAGTGGCTAAAGCTGAAACCAGAGAGCTTCTTAGGCACGACTGAGCCCTGGGATGGCCAGGCTTGGTTTAAACACTAGAGAGCACTATGGAGCTTCGTGACTGGCCAGAAGTCGAGAAGGTCAAGTGCGCCTCTTTCTGCCTGTCTGGAGATGCTCGTATGAGGTGGGAGAGGATAAAGATCAAGAGAGCAGCCGATCAGATGAGCTGGGCAGATTTTCAGTTAGAGTTCTATGAAGAGTTCTATCACCAACAAGCACTATGAGGAGTTTATAGAGTTCAAGCCAGTCAAGATAGAAGACAAAACAGTAGGGAGTCCGGAGCCCCAGTCAAGTAAGTGCAGAAGAACAGAAAGAAGGTAAGAAAGAGGGGGTTCGGGTGGTTTGTGAATATCCCGAGGTATTCCCAGCAGATCTACCTGGACTACCTCCCAATAAATGAGTGGATTTGAGATTGAATTGGTTCCTGGAACTGGTCCAATTTCAAAAGCTCCGTATCGCATGTCTCCAGCAGAGCTGAAGGAGTTACAAGAACAATTACAGGAGTTATTTGACAAAGGCTTCATTCGCCCTAGTCATTCACCCCAGGGAGCTCCAGAGTTGTTCGTTAAGAAGAAAGACGGATCCGTGCAAATGTGCATAAATTTCAGAACGCTGAGCAAAGTAGCAGTTAAGGACAAGTATCCCCTTCCCAGGATCGATGACTTATTTGATCAGTTAAGAGGAGCAACAGTGTTCTCAAAGATAGACCTGCGCTCTGGGTACCATCAGCTGAAGGTGAAAGAAAGAGATATACCCAGAATGACGTTCAGGACCAGATATGGACACTACGAGTTGGTGGTCATGCCTTTTGGAGTGACTAATGCACCTGCGGTCTTCATGGACTTAATAAACAGAGTGTTCAGAGAATATCTTGACAAATTTGTCATCGTATTCATCGACGACATTCTGGTCTATTCAAGGACCCCAGAGGAGCATGATACGCACTTGAGGATAGTACTACAGACCCTTCAGCAAAAGCAGCTTTATGCTAATTTCTCAAAGTGCGAGTTCTGGTTAAATCAGGTGGCATTTTTAGGTCACGTTATTTCTAAAGAAGGTATTCAAGTGGATCCAGCCAAGGTGGAAGCGATCAACAACTGGAGTAGACCCAAAAACGTCAGAGAGATTAGAAGCTTCCTTGGTTTAGCTGGGTACTACAGGAAGTTCGTGGGGGACTTTTCCAGGATAGCCTCTCCACTAACAACCCTCACCAGAAAGAACAAGATATTCGAATGGTCAGATAAATGTGAGCAGAGTTTCGAAGAGCTAAAGAAGAGATTGATCAGTGCTCCCATTCTGACTGTTCCACAGAGCGACAAGAGTTTTGACATCTACAGTGATGCTTCCAAGATGGGCTTAGGAGCTGTACTCATGCAAGAAGGAAAAGTCATAGCTTATGCTTCCAGACAACTCAAAGATTATGAGAAGAACTACCCTACTCATGATCTTGAGCTGGCAGCTGTGGTTTTTGCACTGAAACTTTGGCGACATTATTTGTATGGAGTTCAGTGTAGAATCTTCACAGATCATCAGAGTCTTAAGTACTTCTTCACTCAGAAGGACTTAAACATGAGACAGCGCAGGTGGCTGGAGTTGGTCAAAGATTACGATTGTGAAATCCTCTACCACCCAGGCAAAGCTAACAAAGTGGCAGATGCACTCAGCAGAAAATCCAGTGCATCCCTGATGTCTTTGTCATCATTAGCCCTGCCACTGCAGAAGGAGTTGTCGGATTTTGGACTTGAAATTATTGAAGGGCAACTCCCTGCATTGACCTTAGAGTCCACATTGCTTGAGGACATACAGAGAGAGCAAAGTGAAGATCAGACAGAGGATTGAGACTGGCCAGAGTAGACAGAGGAGTTATGCTAACAACCGTCGTATGCCATTGGAATTCCAAGTAGGAGATTCAGTTTCCTTCAAGGTCGCTCCTATGAAGGGAGTGATGAGATTTGGCAAGAAGGGTAAATTAAGTCCTCTCTATGTAGGACCATACCTGATTATAGAGAGGATTGGGAGAGTAGCTTATAGGCTGGACTTACCACAAGACATGTCAGCAATACACAATGTATTTCATGTCTCCATGCTAAAGAAGTGTCCCCATGACCCGAGCCAAGTGATTCAGCCTCAGTCAGTGCATATCCAAGAGGATCTTAGTTATGAGAGCAGACCTACACAGATAGTGGACAGAGCAATCAAGAGACTAAGAAATAAAGAAGTACCACTAGTGAAGGTCATCTGGTAGAACCAGAAGCACGAGGAAGTCACTTGGGAGCGTGAGGACAGTATGAGACAGAAGTATCCAGAGCTATTCTAAGTTCGAGGACGAACTTTTTATAAGGTATGGGGGATTGTAACGACCCAATTTTCCTTATTTCGAGTTCCAAATGTCCATAAAAATATTTGGAAATGCTTTTAAAATATTCTAGAGATTTTTAGAAATTTTTAGAGTATTTTTATGCAATTTTTGGAGTTCATTTGGTATTTTTACCAAGAGGAAGAAGTTTAAAAATAAATAAATAAATGTGTTGAAGCTAGGTCTCGAACCCGAACCCGTGACCTCGGGTCAGACACGACCCAACCGAACGCAGCTCGACCAGCTGAGCCAGCGAGTTTTTGTTAATTATATATGGAGCAATATGTATATAAGTAGTAGTTAGGAATAAGAATAAATAGGAAAGAAAATAGTGGCAACCGAGACTCGAATCCGCGAGCCCTGACTTAGTCAGAGCGCAGCCAACCAACCGGTCTACGAAAGCTTTGTTAATTATATAGGAGGTGGAATATATTTAAGCTATAGTTAAAGCGTTTTGAATAAAAGGGGAATAAAAGTGCGCGGCTGGGATTCGAACCCATGAGCTGGGCTTTAAGCAAAACCGGCCCAAACCAGCTGAGCTACACGGACTTTGTCAACCTAGTATGGAGAGAATTGGTATTAAAGTGTAGTTGTGATTAAACCCGAATATATTAAAGGGAATTAGGTTTTGATTTTTCCAAAAAACCAAACACTTTCTCCCGAATCTCCTCTCCTCTCATGCGCGGCGCGGCGATTTGCTCCTGCTCGGGCGACGGCGAAGAAAGGTCTGGGTTTCAATTTCCGGCGTCGGCGAAGCTTCCTCCTGGCTAGTTTTCATCCGCGGGTGGTTGTCTCGACAGAGGAGAACTTGGGAGCACGAAGGGATCATCGGGAAAAGTAGCTACCCAAACCCTAGAAGCTTCCTTTCCTTCTTTCCGGTTGTAAGTGCAAGAAACCCTAGGTAAGTACTACTCACCTGCAGTAGGAGTTGCTCCGAATCTTTGGATTTCGTTTCCTTGTTTTCGGATTTGTAGTTCCCCTTGATGTGAATCTGCCGTGAGTTCCCTTGTTGGATGAATTCGGCGGTGAACCTTGGATAAGTGGCTTTCCTTGTTTCCGAATCATGCTTTGAAAGTGATTGAATTTAGGGGTTTAGGATGACTGCCGTGGGTTTCAAAGAAGGTGTAATAAATTGTTTAGTGTGATTGAGCATGTAGAATTGTGTTAAGCCAAATCTATGCTTGTTAGGGATTCAATTCTGTTTGAAATCTGAGATGAATGAATAAATTGTTTAGGGTTAACATGTGGTTTCGGTTTCTATTAGTTGATCATTCTATTGCAAATAGATGAACAGATTTCTTTATCAGATAGAAGTTGGTAGCGGCAGTAGCTTTTCTTGTTGCTTTACTTCGTTGGAAAGGAGTCAACATGTGTAGATCTAGTGATGCATGCTTTGGTACACCACGTGTAGAAATTGTTAGCAGCAGTAGTTTTTATCGCCTTATGCTGTGAATATGTTGCAAGGGGTTTTAGTTCAGCAGGTTTTCTTTTTAGTTTGAAGCATGCGGTTAGTTTTTCGTGCTACTCAAAGGGCAAGAACAGCCCTTCATTTAGTTAGAATGGTTTAAGCATTTTATTGAGCTTAAGTGCAGATTTTTAGTAGTTTTATGTGTAGATTTCTATTAGCCATATGTGCAGATTTTTATTAGTCATGTATGCTAATTTTTTTGGGTTCTCTTGCTTCAAAATGTACATGAACAGATTTTAGCATTCTGTTGCCTATTTTACAGCATGTTTAGGAAGTTCAAAGTTGCATTCTTTTCCCTTTCTGGATTGAGTGGTACTTTTATTGTTTCATCTACAGGTGTTCGGTACCCTCGTCGGATGGTGAACCATTACTTGATGTCCATCTTCAGGAAAACTTTGTACAAATTTTGTACAAGTATCGAACCTTTCCGTTGTTCAAAAATTTTGTACAAGTATCGAACCTTTCCTTAAATAACCTATTGTATTTTTTAGAAGTTAAATTAGGAATCACAAATGGAACTTAACATCATTGATTCCAAATTTAACTTATCTGTTCTTAATGGTTAGATTTGAATCGCAAGCGGAACTTAAAACTATTGATTCAAATCCACCTACGTTATAAATTCCATTAAATATTAATTTCAAAATTGGCTTCCAGGACTGCATAGCGAGGCACATGGCCTTCTTGGATATGGGAACAACCACCACCGCCTAGACAAAGCCTTTTAAGAAAAGCTAATATTTAATTTCCTTAAATAACTCTAGGTTAACCAAAAAGAACAATCTAATCACAAATTCGAAAAATAAAGAAAACACAAACTCGAAAAATAAATTCGAAAAACTAGATCTAATGTCTCTTGTGTTTGGAATTCTTACAAAAAGAAATAACTAGCATGATGCAGAAAACAATTGCTAATTATACCTTCTCTTTGTATGCTAATGACCTCGAGATTTTCTGCCGTATTCCTCGTCTCGCCTTGGACGTCGTGTGGGCGATGATCCTCCAAGATGAACACCACCCAAAAACTTTCTTCCTCTTCCTCTAAAATCCGGCCACCAACACCACCAAGGAGAAGAGAGCAAAAGGTAAAAGAAGAGGGGAGAGGGAGGGTCGGCCACCAAGAGAAACTCCTCCAAGAGAATAAGAATTGATATCTCATGAGGCCTCCTCACCCCTTCTTTTATATTACTTGCCCAAGGCAAATAAGGAAAGACTTTTTACAAAAATTTAAAATCTTCCTCTTGTTTTTCCTTTTCCCTTTTATTTTTCCTTTTCTTTCCTCTTGATTGAATCAATCACCAAATCAATGGTTGGGTTGATTTAATCTTGGCCGGCCCCTTGCTTGGGCACCAAGCAAAGGTGGCCGACCACTTATAGGAAGAAATAAAAAAAAATTATAAAATTTTACAAGAAGAAATCCTCTTATAAAATTTTACAATCTCTCTTTCCTAAAGTGGATGTTAAAAAGGAAAGTTTTTAAAAATTAAAACTATAACGACCCAATTTTCCCTATTTCAAGTTCTAAAAGTCCATAAAAATATTTAAAAATACTTTTAAAATATTCTAGAGATTTTTAGGAATTTTTAGAGTATTTTTACGTAATTTTTGGAGGTCGTTTAGTATGTTTACAAAAAGAAAGAAGTTTTGACAAAAAACCATTGAAGGTGAGACTCGAATCCATAACCTCGGGTCGAACCCGACCTAACCGGGCGCAGCCAACCAGCTAAGCTACGCGGGTTTTATTAACCAAATAAGTAGAGATAGATATTTAAGGTATAGTTAGTAATAGGAAACCCTAGTTTCAAAAGGACCTAATTCCTTTTCTCCCGAGCCGAAACTCCCTTTCTCCTCACACGCACGCGCGGCGTCGCGATTTCTTCTCGGGCGAAACCGCAGCCAAGGCTAGGGTTTCTTCTCTCCGACGTCGGCGAAGGGCTTTTCCGGCGGGTCCTCAACCGTGTGCGACCACCATCGTCGAGGAGGATCTGTGGGTGCAAGAAGAAGCCGAAAACTCCAGTTACCCGAAACCCTAGAATCCCCTTCCTTCTCGGTTTGAATCCAAGAACATGCTGTAAGTACTACTCACCTGTGGTAGGAGTAGCTCCGAGTTTTATTCTTTGTTCCTCTTCTTGTTTCTGAGTTTAATTTGGTGCTTCCTTTGTTTTCTTGGTATGCCGTGAGTAGGGATGAGCTTGATGTTTTGCTGCCGCGAACCTTAAAGAAAGGAAGAAGAGATTGATTGTTTAGGTTTCCTTTTGTTACCGAAACATGCAGTTTAAATTGTGGTTGCTAAGGACCTGATTTATTTCCTTTGGGTGGTTGAATTATACCATGCAGAATTGAGTGGTTGAAGGCCTAAGTGTAGTTCGGAATTCGTTTTTTTTTTTCATCTATGCTGTATCATGCTTTAAGACTTCTACTGTTCAATGAAAATACAAGTTTTGAACAAACGAAGCAGGTTATATAGGTTTGTTTAAATTCCAGCAAGTTGCACATAGGTGTCACTTCTGTTTGCATAAATAAAGCTCTGTTCTGGTTGAACAGCCTTGGTGTATTCCAGATTGGGCTTTGAGGTGGCATTTTAGCAGTCAAAGGTTTATCACAACAAACGAAACATTTCAGAATTTTATTATCCATTAAGCTTCTAGTTTCCTATAGTATATGCAGTAAATTCCCATACTGTTTAGATCTAGTGTTAGTTAAGGGCACGAACAGATTCCTAAATTATTTTCCTTGAGCATGTAGTAAACCTTTAGTTGCTGCTTTAGCATGGCCAAACAGTTCTTCCCTTTCATTTCAATTTTTGGGTGAAACCCTTATTATCCAGCAAGCATGAACGGCAGGTTTCTTTCCCTTACATTTCAGCTTAGTGTTGTGGCATCTGTGCATTGCCCGTACGTTGTAGGTGGTTGTAGAAGTATGAAGACTAAATCCACAAGCAAGAACAACCTTGTAGTTAGTGTGTTAGATGTGGTCCCTTTGGTAAATAAATGAGTATGATTAATTTTAAAACAGTGATTCAGTTTAGTTCTTTTGAAAAAAAGGTATTAAGCATGGACAACCGGCTTTCTCCTTTAGCTTTGCAGTTTTATTTCCTTGCAAACAAGTGAGCTTGAATGATCTGATTTAAAGCATGCAAGTCTTAGATTTCTTGTTATTGGACAGCATGTTCAGTTAGATGCAAATTTCTTATTTTACAGCATGTATAGAAAGCTTAAAGTTACTTTCTTTTGCTCTATTTTATAGCATGATTAGTAAGTTCAAATTTGCTTTCTTTTGCTCTATTTTATAGCATGATTAGTAAGTTCAGATTTATTTTCCTTTGCTTTATTTTATATCATGCTTAGAGAGTTCAGATTTGTTTTCCTTTGTGTTATTTTTATATAGCATGCTTGGTTAGTTGTAATCCTATACTTGTTAGATATATCTATAGGATTCTAATAGGCTCCAATAAAGGATTATAAGAAGCATGAGTAAAGAAAAAGACTAAAATCTAGTTAAAAAGAGATAACAAGTAAATTAAAGTAAGAGGCTAGTACCCGACTTCCAAGGTTGTCGTTAAATAAATTCAGGTGACCAATTCCAAAGTCTTGGCCCTGGTAAGACCAAGGTATTTACCTCATAGGACTAGAGGCTCGCTACCTCAGTCACTATTAGAGAGCGCGCAAAATAAAGATGGTACTAAGCCTGGGCCCAAAGAAAAGAAAAGAAGAACAAGAAGAAGAAAGTGAAAGAGAAATTAAAAGATTAATTTCTAGTATAAGGATATAAGAAAATGAAACAAGTTTATGCTTAGAATCAATAAAAGTTTAGTTCTTTCATTCTAAGCCTACAGTAGTAGTTTCATTACTTTCCTGTCAGTTAGTGAGCATGTTTAGTATTCAGTTTTATTTTTGTATACCATGAGTACATGCAACTTTGCTTTAGCATTACAGTTTCAGTATTATTGCATTACTTTTATGCACTTCGATGTTTTTGTGAGATAGATTAGTACTTACTAAGCGTTTTCGCTTATAGTTTTGTTTTCTTTCCTCCTACTGCAGATAAAGGAAAAAGCTAAGATATGAAAGGGAGGCGACAGGGTGGTGGTGGTGATGAAGGTGTGTGGTGACTGGACTATGAAGAGATCCAGAGAGTGCTACCAAACCTGCAGGACCTATTTGATTAGAGTTTATGTTTTAGTTCTTTTCTTTAACACTATTATGAAATTTGTGAGATTGTAGTTGAGTTTATTTCCGCATATGCATTTAGTCACTTTAATTATTTATGGAGTGATATAGTTGGTTGTTTTTATTGGAGTAGTTCTTTCTTTTACTGTTGTTTTTATAATTGCATGGTTGTGAAAAATGTGTTCCAACCGCCTGTGGCTGCGTATATATCTTATGTACTATGGATTTGGTCACCGGTACAGGGGAGACTCTGCCGAAATTTTTCGGTAGGAATTCCTCTGAACCGTGATAAATCTAACTGATTCTAATAATACCGTCAGTGACACTAGTAAGTAGAGTAGAAGTTAGGTAATGGTCGCCCTTAGAGAGTAGTAGTAAGAAGGGTGGGTTGTTACAAAAACTATGTTTTAAAATTTAAAACTTCTCTTCAAAAGTTTCCTTTTTTAACATAAATAGAAAATTTTAAATTTTTAAAACTTCTCTTCCTTTTTTTTCTAAAACCATGAGGATGGTTTAAAAAGGAAAGTTTTAAAAATTTTAAAACTCTCTATTAAACCATGTAGTCTAATTCAAATAAGGAAAGTTTTTAAAAAATTAAAATCTCTCTTTTAAAACTTATAGTTTTCTATAAATAGAAGATTTTAAAAAATTCAAAACAACCCTCCTTGTTTGATTAATGTGGTCGGCCCCCATAGAAGAGGATGTGGCCGGCCCTTGCTTGGTCACCAAGCATTGGACCGACCCTCTTCTTGGACACCAAGATGGGCTTATATTTGGATGGACTTGAGGCTTTAATGAGGCTACGACAGGAACCTAGAGGAGAAATTGAGTATCCTGAGTTCGCCCCGAACGCATAACTCAAATTCATCGATAATAACTCATTCCACTAGAGAGTTATTATCTCACTACCGCACCAATCCCAAATTACATGATGGGCTCCTTCTTATCATGAGTGTGTTAGTCTCCCTGTGTTTAAGATAACAAATGTCCATTAATTAAGTTACTGACAACTCACTTAATTAATATCTAGCTCCAAGAGTAGTACCAATTAACTTCATTGTCATGTCGGACTAAGTCCACCTACAAGGTTTAACATGGCAATCCTTATGAGCTCCTCTTGGGGACATTCTCAACCTAGATAACTAGGACACAGATTCCTTCTATAATCAACAACACACACTATAAGTAATATTATTTCCCAACTTATCGAACATATTGATTTATCGAGCTAAACCTCACCCTTTGATAAGTCAAAGAAATAAATATTAAATATATGTGTTTGTTATTATATTAGGATTAAGAGCACACACTTCCATAATAACTAAGGTCTAGTTCTTTTATTAAGTCAGTACAAAAAGAACTTACCTAAAATGGTCATACTCAATACACTTAGAGTGTACCAGTGTAATTTATTAATCAAGATAAACTAATACTTAATTACACTATGACTATTCTAATGGTTTGTTCCTTTCCATCTTAGTCGCGAGCAACTGTTTATAATTTATAAAGAACCGACAACATGATCTTCTGAGTGTGACACCACACATCATGTTATCTACTATATAAATTAATTGAACAATTACATTTAACAAATAAATGTAGATATTGACCAATGTGATTCTTTTATTTTAAAAATAAATGTTTACAAAAGCTAGGCTTTTAGTATACACTCTAACAATCTCCCACTTATACTAAAAGACTAAGCTGTCATATCTGCTGCCATACATCTAATTCCCATCTCCTCCATATGCCGATCAAAAGCTTTCGCCGGAAGGGCCTTAGTGAAAGGACCTGCTAGGTAATCTGCTGATGCAATCTTGGCGACGACAACTTCTCCTCGCTTGACGATGTCTAGTTTCAGGTGGTACTTGCGCTTTATATGTTTACTTGCCTTATGGGCTCATGGTTCCTTCGAGTTTGCAACTACACCGCTATTATCACAATAAATTGTGATGATTTTGGGTAAACCAGGAATCACATCTAAGTCCATTAGAAAGTTCCTGAGCCATACAACTTCTTTGGCTACCTCAGATGCTGCCACATACTTAGCTTCCATGGTTGAGTCTGAAACGTATTTCTGCTTAACACTCCTCCATGCAATGGCTCCACCTCCTAAAGTAAACACATAGCCTGATGTAGACTTACTGTTGTCCCTATCTGATTGGAAATCTGAATCTGTGTAACCCACAGAGAGCAAATCATCTGCTTGGCAAACTAGCATATAATCTCTAATCCTTCTCAGGTATTTCAATATATGTTTTACAGCAGTCCAATATCCTTGTCCAGGGTTACTCTGATATCTGCTAACCATGCCCACGGTAAAACAGATATCAGGTCTCGTACACAGCATTGCATACATAAGGCTTCCTACAGCCAAAGAATTGTTGGTGCAATATCCCTCAGGTCAAGGTTGACCTGGGTAACCAAGCTGAGTCTTGGTTTGGGTTTAGATGTTTGACAATAAGATATTGATTGAAGAAGAGTCAAGTAGGTCAAGGTTGACTGGATACTTGACTGGGAAGTCCTAACTGGGATGTTAGGCAAAATGAAAGACCTAGTGAGTGAAGCTAGGCAGTATGAAAGTCCTGGTGAGTGAAGCCAGGCAGAAGAAAGTCCTGGTGAGTGAAGCCAGGCAGAAGGAAATCCTGGTGAGTGAAGCCAGGTGAAAGTCCTAGTGAGTGAAGCTAGGCAGATGGAAAACCCTAGTGAGTGAAGCTAGGTGAAAGTCCTGGTGAGTGAAGCCAGGCAACGGAAAATCCAGATGGATCAAGGATGATCGGACATCTGGTGCTGGGAAGTCCAAGTAGGTCAAAGGATTGACTGGATACTTGGCATGAAAGAAAAGTCCAAGTAGGTCAAAGGGATTGACCGGATACTTGACACAGAGAAAAGTCCAAGTGGGTCAAAGGGATTGACCGGACACTTGGTAAGGGAGTCCTAGCAGGTCAAGGGAGTGACTAGATGCTAGGCATGACATACCAACAGGTCAAGGTTGACCGGATGTTGGTTTGGGAGGTTTAGGACTTGGTTTTGGACAAAACCAAGTCTTTGGATCGATCGATGGATCGATCGACTCTGTCGATCAGAGACTCGGATCGATCCGTGGATCGATCAGAGGTCCCAATCGATCGGGGATCGATTGCTGCTTCGCGCGATAAGCGCCGGATTGATCCGTGGATCGATCCAGCGTTCGAAATCAGGCGCTCGGATCGATCCGTGGATCGATCCAAAGCCTCCCGATCGATTGGGAACATTCGAATCGATCGGGATCCGACCGTTGGCTTCGATAAAGGCTGCAGGCGTTCATTTCCTCAGATTCACTCCAGAGCTCTCGCCAACTCCTCCACAGCGCTCACAAAGCTCAGATCGCCAGTTCTTGAAGGATCTTGGAAGCTCTCCAAGTCAAGAGGCGGATCAAAGCCAAGAAGAGAAGCTAGGGTTAGGGTTTTGTACTCATTGTAAGCTTGTAAGCTTGTATTTCTTGTATCCTTTCCCTCTCTTCTTGTATTGAGTATTGTAGGGCTTCTCCGCCCTTGGTAGTTACCACAAAGGAGAGTTTTATTTAGTGGAGGGTGTGTGTGTTGGTGTGGATCCTTGGATTAGTCACCTCTTGTGAGGTGGATACCAAGTAAAACCAACCGTGTTAGCGTTGTGTGTTTGTTTCTGTATTTTCCGCTGCACATCTTTGAAGGAACAAGCAACGCCGAGCACCGAGCGAGCGCGACGAGCTATTCACCCCCCCTCTAGCTACTTTTGGTCCTAACAAGTGGTATCAGAGCAAGGTTGCTCTTCACCGGAATCATCGCCGGAAGGGTCAAGTACAACAAGAAAAGCTAGAGGGTGAAGAAGTTGGAGCAAATTCTTCAAGTTCAAGATTCTATCAAGCTCAACTTCAAGATGCAATTCCAAGATGGACTTGGATTTGACACAAGGGTGGCTCCACAATATTCATCTACAAGCTTCGATTCTTGGAAATCAAGAATCAAAAATTTTCTTATGATGGAGATAGAGCAATGGTTTGCTCTAATGGAAGGCTTCAAGGCTCCAAGAAATTCAAAGGGCAAAGTTCTAAAGAAAAGCAAATGGAGCCCGGAGCAAGTCCAAAGGTGCGAAGCAAATGACAATGTGACCAAGCTTTTGGTCAATTTATTGCCAAGCACCATTCTTTGCAAAATTGGAGAATTTGAAGATGCAAAGGAACTTTGGAGCAAATTGGCTAAGTTTCATGAAGAGATCCCCTCCACTGTACAAGATCATGAAGAATCCAAAGAGGGCGACTCATTGGATCAAGACCAAGAGGAGGACTCCGAGGTTGAGAGATGCTCAACCTCCGAAGAAGAGGAGATCCAAGAAGCTTCATCCTCAAGGGAATGCAACGAAGGGAACAAGGAGGGAGCATACTCCTTGTTTCATATTCAAGATGATGAAGCCTCCACCTCTAGGATTGAGGGGGAGCAATTCTTGGTGACGCTGGATCAAGAAGAAGGAGAAGCTTCTACATCCGGGTCAAGTGAAGAAGAAGAAGATTGTGCCACCTCCGAAATTCAAGAAATATCAAATGGAGGAGCAAGTGTCATCCCTATACAAGAAGGTATAAATGTTTCAATTAAAAATAAAAATCATATAATATGTTTTGAGTGTAGGGAACATGGGAACTATAAGAGCAAGTGTCCCAACTTGGCCAAGAAGAAGGGCCAAGTGGCACAAAATGGCAAGGAGAAGCCCAAGGAGACCACCCCCGGGACAAAGAAGAGCAAGGAGCACATTGTGTGCTTCTTGTGTCAACAAAAAGGGCATTACCGAAGTCAATGCCCCAAGGGGAAGAAGATGGTCAAGGCTCAAGGAGGCACTAGTCAAGGGGGAGCCTCCAAGGTAAAAAGGAAGGTAACTTTCGTTGAGCCTATTCCCTTGCAAAATGGTAAAAAGCATGCTAGGTCAAATTTTTATCATTTTAATGCGATTTACCATAAGAATAGGAAGCATGAGGGCTTTAAGGAAAAGCATGTGGCCCTACATGCCAAAACTACTATCCCTAAGGCTAGGAATGTAGATAAAAACCTAGGCGATAACTCTAAGGATGTAAGATACAAGCCTAGAAACAAAAATGCTCATGGATCAAATGAAAAACCAAAAACTAAGGACTTAGTGATAGAAAATCAAGTCTTGAGATCAAGGCTTGATAAAATGGAAAAGACCCTAAAAAGGATGGAAAATATCCTATTAGGGCAAAATGAGCATAACCTAGGTTTAGGGGTACAAAAGCCATCCAATGGCCATAGAGGTTTGGGATACAAACCAAAGGCTAAGAAGGATGTGCCCTCTTACCATAGAGTTCCATATAGTTATGGAACAAACCCTAGGTCTAGTGGTCAAGCCAAAAATACTAGGGAAGTCATCCCTAAGAGTATTTTTGCAATAAATGTGACTAAGACTTCTAAGAAGTCTAAGAAAGTCACAAACAAGGTCACAAGAGAGGTTATCCCTAGAGTTGACCTAGAAAATGTGACCAAGGCTTCTAAGAAGCCCAACAAGGTCACTAGGAAGGTATCTAGGGAAGTTATCCCTAGTGAGTACCTAGAGCATCCAAGGAGCACCAATAGGTGTTGGGTTCCTAGGAGCATCTTCTCTACCCCATAGATGGGTTAGAGAGTGTCAACTCCGATTAGAAGGGTAGTTAACCCAACTTTGAGGAAATTGACACTCAAGGAGCATTTTCAGGGTTTTTGTTAACCTTTGAAAATGAAATGGAATTATTACTTACTCCTTGAAAGAGTAAAATGTGCCTAATGGTGGAAGAATTGATTTTAATCTTAAATGACACATATTGGAAAATTCATAAGAACTATCAAGTTGGGTTTTTGGTATGTTCTTAGGCAATTTAAGGCAATCCGGGCCTTAAATTTAAAAGTGCTACTCTTGAGGAAAAATGGAATATGCCAACATTTGAGGACATGTTTATTTTAATTGGCATAAATTAATCAAGGGAATAAGAAATACAAACTTAGGCTTTGGCATTTTCTTGAAGCACTTTAGGGCAATCTAGGTTTAAGGTGTAAGTTTAGCTAAGACTTTAAGGATACTTAGATAGTTAATCTAGGTATATTTTATTTATGCTAAATCTTGCCATGATTGTTTGCCCATCATATGCCATGACATCATGTCTACTTTTTGCATTCATGTTTTATTATGGAAAATCCAAAAATACCATGTCATGACATTCATACATCATGTAGTAATAGGATATTTTCTTTTAAAAATTATTTTCTTTTGATGTATGCCATAACATAATCATGCATTAAGATTAATTCCTTGTAATTAAGGACAAATGGCATCTAACGACGCTGATTAACAAGTGACATCCTGGGTGGATGTCTAATATCTCTAAAATGCCTAGATAGATATGCATGATCCCTAGAATAGGGCAAAACCAAATTTTACATCTCACAAAGACCTCTAAGGTGACTTGTATGTGTTTTAGTGCATATTATATACAAGTGAGATGTTAGGATGATGAACAAAGCTCAAGATGTTGACTTAGTGCATTCCTTTGAGTTTTAAATTCATCAAAACACATAGTTATGTGTTTTCCCATCATTGGGAAAGCTAATGTACAAGTCATGTGCATTAAGCCCAAGGAATGTGATGGGATATTGGTTTTGAAAATGTTTTTAAAATGTTTTGGAAAACCTTGGTGAAGGCTATCTTTTGATAGTAATCACCATTGAATAGTTAGACACAAACTTGAAGAAAACACTAAAGTTTTTGCAAGTTTTCAAGTTTGTGTCAATCTTTGAAAATATGATGTATTTTCATAGAAAGCTATTTTTCCATGATTAAGTATGCCCTAAATAATGTCTACACGAAATTTCATAATTTTTGGATTTTGTAGAATTTTCTAGGGGTTTCAAGTTGACTGAAATAGAATTTCAGCAACTATCGAGTCTCGATCGATCCATGGATCGATTGAGTTCTGAATCGATCCATGGATCGATTCAAACGGCAATTCCCGTAGCGAAAGCTCGCTGGATCGATCAGCCGATCGATCCAGGAGTCTGAATCGATCAGTGGATCGATTCAGAAAGGTTCAATCGATTGGAACCCAACTCCAATCGATCCAAGTTGCTGATTTTGGCTGGGAAGGCCTGATTTCAGCATCTTTGAACCTCTTTGAGTCTAGGTAACCATTCCAAACCCCTTAAATACATTTATATACATACAAAGGGTGTTTTCATGTTGAAAACAAGGATGGATTGGTTAACGAAGACTAAGTAGAAGTTTAGGTTGAGGTTGTTTCAAATTTTGAATATTTGAACCTCAAAACTTCTAAATTTGGGTTTCCTAAAGGTTTAGGGATTCCAAGTCATTGTTGGTGAAATGACAGAAGTTACCACCATGTCTTTAGGGGGAGGGACTCTTTAAAGACATGAAAATTATTTTTCATGAACCTTGGAAGGTGGTTAACCTTCTGTTGTGAACTTGCTCAAGGTTGAGCATTTAAACTTGAAATGGGGAGAAATGGGGAGTGGATATCCTCATTATTTCAAGTGGACACTCAAGTGGTAGATAATGCTCAAGGTTGGGTAGTTGTCTACATTGAGGGAGAAGTTAAGGATAAATGAAGGGTATGGGACCTTCATTATCGTGTTGATCACAACGAGTGATGTTGTGAACAACGATGAGCAACTCTTCGGGAGAGTCTTCAACAAATGGATTTGTTGAAGTGTGCCCAATGGAGCATAGGTTGATGTGTGTCCAACGATGGGTTGATGTGTGCCAATAGGGGAGAATGTATGGTTAAGCTTAGTCCTTCATTACCTATGGGAAGGTCATGGGGAGAATGAAAGGACTCATGAAAGGGAGTAAGTTAGGCTTTCATTACCTAGAGGAGTTTGCCCTCTTGGGGAGAATGAAGAGCTTAATTTATGCTTTCATTACCTAGTGGCATGAAGAAGGAGACTATGGATTAGCCTAACTTACATATGGGATTGTAAGTGTTATTGTGGTATTGTCAAACATCAAAAGGGGGAGATTGTTGGTGCAATATCCCTCGGTCAAGGTTGACTGGGTAACCAAGCCGAGTCTTGGTTTGGGTTTAGATGTTTGACAATAAGATATTGATTGAAGAAGAGTCAAGTAGGTCAAGGTTGACTGGATACTTGATTGAAATAAGATGTTGAATGAAAAGACCAAGTAGGTGAAGCTAGACTGATAGAAGTCCTGTGAGTGAGGCAAAAGAAAGTCCTGGTGAGTGAAGCCAGGCGAAGGAAATCCCTGGTGAGTGAAGCCAGGTGAAAGTCCTAGTGAGTGAAGCTAGGCAGATGGAAAACCCTAGTGAGTGAAGCTAGGTGAAAGTCCTGGTGAGTGAAGCCAGGCAAGGAAAAATCCAGATGGATCAAGGATGATCGGACATCTGGTGCTGGGAAGTCCAAGTAGGTCAAAGGATTGACTAGATACTTGGCATGAAAGAAAAGTCCAAGTAGGTCAAAGGGATTGACCGGATACTTGACACAGAGAAAAGTCCAAGTGGGTCAAAGGGATTGACCGGACACTTGGTAAGGGAGTCCTAGCAGGTCAAGGGAGTGACTAGATGCTAGACATGACATACCAACAGGTCAAGGTTGACCATATGTTGGTTTGGGAGGTTTAGGACTTGGTTTTGGACAAAAACCAAGTGCTGGATCGATCAGTGGATCGATCCAGGCTCTGGATCGATCAGTGGATCGATCCGACAGCCCAATGAAAAGCTCGGATCGATCCGTGGATCGATCCGAGGTCCCAATCGATCGATGGATCGATTGGGACGCTGCTATTCGCGCGATAAGCGTTGGATCGATCCGTGGATCGATCCAGCGCTTTCGCGGAGGCCCGGATCGATCCGTGGATCGATCCAAAGCCTCCCGATCGATTGGGAACATTCGAATCGATCGGGATCCGACCGCTGGCTCGTTTATAGCTGCAGGCGTTCGTGCGGGAAGAAGTTCTCTGATTCACTCTAGAGCTCTCGCCAACTCCTCCACAGCGCTCACAAAGCTCAGATCGCCAGTTCTTGAAGGATCTTGGAAGCTCTCCAAGTCAAGAGGCGGATCAAAGCCAAGAAGAGAAGCTAGGGTTAGGGTTTTGTACTCATTGTAAGCTTGTAAGCTTGTATTTCTTGTATCCTTTCCCTCTCTTCTTGTATTGAGTATTGTAGGGCTTCTCCGCCCTTGGTAGTTACCACAAAGGAGAGTTTTATTTAGTGGAGGGTGTGTGTGTTGGTGTGGATCCTTGGATTAGTCACCTCTTGTGAGGTGGATACCAAGTAAAACCAACCGTGTTAGCGTTGTGTGTTTGTTTCTGTATTTTCCGCTGCACATCTTTGAAGGAACAAGCAACGCCGAGCACCGAGCGAGCGCGACGAGCTATTCACCCCCCCCCCCCTCTAGCTACTTTTGGTCCTAACAAGAATAAGGAAATGCCTTCATATCCTCCATCTCCTTTAATGTCTTCGGAGACATCTCTTTAGATAAGGCTACTTCATGCCTAAAAGGTAAGAAACCTTTCTTGGAGTTCTGCATGCTAAAACGAGCAAGGATTGTATCTATATATAAAGCTTGAGATAGGCACAACATTCTTTTCTTGCGATCCCTTATAACTTTGATCCCAATAATGTGTCCACATTTTCCTAAGTCCTTCATATCAAATTGTTTGGACAATCATACCCTTACATCCGATAATACCATGACATTGTTGCCAATTAACAAAATATCATCTACGTATAGTACAAGAAATACCACCACATTTCCGTTACACTTCTTATATACACAAGACTCATCCGGACACTGAATAAATCAATATGACTGGATTACTTCATTAAACCAGATGTTCCAAGATCTTGAAGCTTGCTTCAGTCCATAAATGGATCGATTGAGCTTGCACACTAGATGATCTTTGCCTTTTTCAATGAACCCTTCTGGTTGATTCATATCGATGTTTTCTTCAAGACTTCCGTTAAGGAATGCTATCTTGACATCCATTTGTCAAATCTCATAATCCATATGAGCAGCAATGGATAAGAGTATCTAGATAGACTTTAGCATAGCTACCGGCGAAAAAGTTTCCTCATAATCGATTCCCTCTTTCTGAGTATACCCTTTCGCAACAAGTCTTGCTTTGAAGGTTTCTATCTTCCCGTCTGTCCCTCTTTTCCTTTTATAGATCCACTTGCATCCAACGGCTTTTACACCATTAGGTGGTTCTACAAGCTCCCAGACCTTATTAGAATACATAAACTCTATTTCAGAATTCATTGCCTTTTGCCAAAATACTGCATCTATATCTTGGAGTGCTTCATCATATGTCCGGGGATCAGGTTTATGTTTACCCGGGATCAAGTCTGAAGACTCTCCCAAAAACATGAATCTCTCAAGTTGCCTTACAACCCTCCAACTACAACGAGGCACTGTCTTTGGTTGTGTATCATGTGTGGCACGTGTTGTAGTTTCTTATGGTACTTCATCTTGTATTGTTGGTATTAAAGTAGACGTGTCATCTCTTATTTCTTCTAGAACTATTTCACTCATGGGCTTATGGTTCATTACATAATTTTCTTCTAAAAATCAAGCATTGGTACTAACAATAATCTTCTGATTTTTAGGATTATAAAACAAATCACCTTTCGTTCCCTTAGGATATCCCACAAACAGACAAACTTCTATACGTGATTCCAACTTGTCAGTATCTCCCTTCAACACATGTGTACTACCCCATATCCGGATATGATTTAGACTAGGCTTACGCCCATTCCATAATTCCATGGGAGTAGAAGGAACTGTTTTAGAAGGTACCATATTCAAAATATACACTGTTGTTTCCAGAGCATATCCCCAAAATGAATTTGGTAATTCTGAATAACTCATCATTGATCTAACCATTTCCATAAAAGTTCTATTCCTTCGATCTGTCACACCATTCTGTTGGGGCGTACTAGGTGCAGACAATTGGGATTGAATCCCGACTTCTGATAAGTAACTCCTAAACTCTCCAAAGAGGTATTCGCCACCACGGTCAGACCGTAGTGTCTTGATACTTTTACCAAGACGTTTCTCCACATCAGCCCTATATTCTTTGAACTTGTCAAAGCATTCAGACTTGCGGTGCATCAAGTAAATGTATTCGTATCTTGAATAATCGTCTATAAAGGAGACGAAGTATTCATAACCTCCTCTTGCCTGGATAGACATAGGACCACACAAATTAGAATGAACCAGTTCTAATGCATCTTTGGCTCTATACTCCTTGGCCTTAAAAGGCCTCTTGGTCATCTTACCTTCCAAGCAAGATTCACAAGTTGAAAAATTTTCCAACTCTAATGGACCCAAGAGTCCATTGTCTACAAGCCTTTGAATCCTAGTTATGTTAATATGACCAAGCCTTAGATGCCAAAGATACGTTTGGTTCATTTCCGAAGGTTCTTTTCTCTTATTAGAGTTAGAAGATGTGTTATTAATTTTCATATTTTGCTTTATGGGAGAAATTGAATTTAAAGTATATAAATTGTCAACCAATGCACCAGAACAGATAATCACCTTATTTCTCTTTATAATCACATTGTTACTAAAGGAAATAAAATATCCATCCAAATATAGTTTAGAAACTGAAATTAAATTCTTTCTAAAACTAGGTACATAAAGATAATTTCTTAAAATCAAACTTCTATTCCTATCAAAAGATAAGTAGACGTCTCCCACTACAACAGCCGTCACCTTAGTAGCATTGCCCATGTAGACGGTTATCTCTCCTTCAAATAGTCGTCGGGTTTCCTGGAACCCTGCAAAGAATTACAGACATGATCAGTGGCTCCCGTATCTACACACCAGGTGCTGGTAGATAATACCACTAAACATGTTTCAACTACTAGAGCATGAGATATACCTTTATTGTTCTAATTCCTACGAGGACAGTCCGCCTTCCAATGTCTTGACTGCTTGCAGATGAAGCACTTGGCCTTCAGCTTCTTCATTCCAATTTTTTGTCCTGTACCCTGAGGTTTATTCACTCTCTTTGCTGAAAAGACATGTTTCTTCTTCTTCTTGCCTTTTGACTTAGAAGTAGAACCATTTTCAGCATAGTGAATCTGAGAACTATGATGAAATATACCTTCTGCTGCCTGTAGTTCTGTCAGAAGTTCCGCCAACATATACTCTCTTTTGTTCATGTTATAGCTCGGGCGGAACTGCTCAAAACTTCTGGGTAACGTTTGGAGAATTATATCGACCTAGGTTTCCCCATCGATTTCTCCTCCAAGGACTTGTATTTCATTCAGATAAGTCATCATTTTGAGGATATGATCCCTTACGGGTGCCCCCTCAGACATGGTGGTTGTCATTAACTTTTTCATTGCCTCTTGCCTAGCAGTCCGACTCTGGTGTCCAAAGATTTCTTTGAGATTGTTCATTATATCATAAGTTGTTGGTAAATCTTTATGTAGATGTTACAATACATTTGACATTCAAGCCAAAATATAACACCGCGTCATCTCATCTGCTTTTACCCATTTCCTATGATACTCAATCACCTCTGGGGTAGAGTCACCGTTAAGTGCATCAGGGCAAGCCTCAGTCAGTACAAACTTATAGCTCTCGGCAGTAAGAACAATGTCCAGGTTCCTTTTCCAATTTATATAGTTGGGACCAGTAAGTTTGTTCTCTTTTAGTATGATGGCCAGTGGGTTGAAAGTCATCCTAAGAATCACAAAAATAACTTTGGTCAAGACACTAAATTTAGAATAATATTGATTCCTCAAACAATACTATTTAAATTTACCAACACCTCAAAACACTGTAAATATTGCATGCCACGTTAGTGTGAACATATACAAATTCAACATTTGTAAGAGGAGGGAGTAACCCATTAATTTTATTATCTTGTCATCCTAACTTTATGACAAATAAAATTAATAGTTGGTTTTCCTTTGGTCACACAAAACAATAGCAGTGACTCCGTTGGAGAGGATACTATTGAATGCGTCTAAGTGTATATCATTACTTAATACTTAGTCCATTAAATAGGATTGTGCCCCTTCAGTTGGAGAAGATCACACACTCCTAAATAATTTCCTATAACCATCCATAAAGGAAGTTTGATCTAGTGATCCACAACAAACCTATCCGTTGTGGAGGGAGGCACTCAGAGCCAACACGCAAGCTTGTTGCATCACTTACAAACCAGTAACGGAGACCGTGAAATTTATTAAAATCTCTCTCCCACTTAGTTATTTAAAAATGAGGATTTTATCCTATGCTAGCATACATCACATGCACATAAATATCACTGTAAATAAATGTAATGACCCGACCCTTTGGCCTCTTTGGGATGCCCTTGCGGCGGCCCACTGGCAGCCCCTTATGTCGTCGGCCCATTTGGCTACCTCTAATGTCGTCGACCGACGACCCTTGGTCGTGTCGTTACTCACTAGGACTTTCCACCCCTGGCCAGTGGATTTTTGCCTCCCCCAGGATTCGAACTCTAACCCTCCAAGCTTAAGTACTAGAATTTATGAATCCTGATAGTTAAGTGAGCGTCTAGAGTTCGAATCCTGGGGGAGGCAAAAATCCACTGGCCAGGGGTGGAAAGTCCTAGTGAGTAATGGCATGACCAAGGGTCGTCGGTCGACGACATTAGAGGTCGCCAAATGGGCCGGCGACATAAGGGGCCGCCAGTGGGCCGCCGTTACAGAGCGGCTCTTTGGCCTCTTGGGCGGCCCTTGTGGCAGCCCAACTGGCGGCCCTTATGTCGTCGGCCCATTTGGCGACCTCTCATGTCGTCGACCGATGACCCTTTGGCCGTGTCATCACTCACTAGGACTTCCCACTCCTGCCAGTGGATTTTTGCCTCCCCCAGGATTCGAACTCTAGACCTCCAAACTTAAGTACTAGAGTTTATGAATCCTGGTAGCCAAGTGAGTGTGTAACGACCCGGCCTCTTGGGCGGCCCTTGTGGCGGCCCTTATGTCGTCAGCCCATCTGGCGACCTCTCATGTCGTCGAACGACGACCCTTTGGCCGTGCCGTTACTCACTAGGACTTTCCACCCTTGGCATTGGATTTTTGCCTTCCCCAGGATTCGAACTCTAGACCTCCAGGCTAAGTAGTAGAGTTTATGAATCCTGGTAGCCAAGTGAGCGGCACTCACTTGGCTACCAGGATTCATAAACTCTACTACTTAGCCTGGAGGTCTAGAGTTCGAATCCTGGGGAAGGCAAAAATCCAATGTCAGGGGTGGAAAGTCCTAGATGGGCCGTCGACATAAGGGCCGCCAGTGGGCCGCCGCAAGGGTCGCCCAAGAGGTCAAAGGGTCGGGTCGTAACAATAAAAAGGTGCCTTTTTATTGTAACGACCCGGCCCTTTGGCCTTTTGGGCGGCCCTTGTGGCAGCCCAACTGGCGGCCCTTATGTCATCAGCCCATCTGGCGACCTCTCATGTCGTCGACCGACGACCCTTTAGCCGTGTTGTTACTCACTAGGACTTTCCACCCCTGGCTGTGGATTTTTGCCTTCCCCAGGATTCGAACTCTAGACCTCCAGGCTTAAGTACTAGAGTTTATGAATCCTGGTAGCCAAGTGAGGCAAAAAAACCTTTTATGTCGGCCTCTTGGGCGGATTGTACATAGAGGTTTTTTTTTGTTCAGATTGTAAGTCCAAGCACGAAGGTAAGTTGTTACTCACCTGCGGTAAGAGTAGTTTCGAGTTTGATTTAGTGTTTCCCTTGGGTTTTCAGAATATGTTGTAAAGATTTGTTGACTAGAAAGCTTGATGTCGTAAGTTTTACAAAGAAGATTGTTCATTCCTTTAGGCTTTCAGATTTTGTTATAAAGAATTGCGGAAATGCTAAGGATTTAGTTTTCTTTTGGATTTTGGAATAGGCTGTACAGAATTAGTTGTTAGAGGTAAGAGTAGTTTCAAGATTTTACCTTCTTCTTTACATTATTGTTGAAACATGCTTAAAGATTATATTGCTTTATATAAGTATAAGATTTCGGTTTCAGATTTAGTTTCTTATGCTTTCTTATTTAGTTGGAACAGCCATGCCTTAAGCTTGCTGGTTAGGTCTTTTTATGCTTTGCATTGGGCAAGAACAACCCTATATTTAGCATTTCTGTTTACACCTTTTTATGCTATGTAGTGGCACGAACAGCCCTTAATCTAAGTACATAGTGTTAGTTTTCTTTGCTATTTAATAAATATGATCAACCCTGTTTAATAGCATTGCATATTCAGCCTCTTCGTTATTTAAGCATGATATTCTGTTGAGTATGTGCAGCATCGATTCCTTTATTCCTAGTTTCTTTGCTATAGAATGAGTATGTGTAGCATTGTTTCCTTTATAAAGGGTCATCGGTCGACAACATGAGAGGTCGCCAAATGGGCCGACGACATAAGGGTCGCTAGTTGGGTCGCCTCAAGGGCCGCCCAAAAGGCCAAAGGGTCGGGTCGTTACAATAAAAGGCGCCTTTTTATTATAACGATCCGGCCCTTTGGCCTCATGGGCGCCACTTGCGGCGGCCCACTAGCGGCCCCTTATGTCGTCGGCCCATTTGGTGACCTCTAATGTCATCGACCGACGACCCTTGGCCGTGTCGTTACTCACTATGACTTTCCACCCCTGGCCAGTGGATTTTTTGTTTCCCCCATGATTCGAACTCTAGACCCTCACTTGGCTATCAGGATTCATAAACTCTAGTACTTAAGCCTGGAGGTCTAGAGTTCGAATCCTAGGGAAGGTAAAAAATCCACTACCAGGGGTGGAAAGTCCTAGTGAGTAACGGCACGGCCAAGGGTCGTCGGTCGACGACATTAGAGGTCGTCAAATGGGTCGACGACATAAGGGGCCGCCAGTGGGCCACCGCAAGGGCCACCCAAGAGGCCAAAGGGTCGGGTCGTTACAATAAAAGCCCTTATGTCGTTGGCCCATTTGGCGACCTCTCATGTCGTCGAGCGACGACCCTTTGGCCGTGTCGTTACTCACTAGGACTTTCCACCCCTGACAGTGCATTTTTGCCTTCCCCAGGATTTGAACTCTAGATCTCCAGGCTAAGTAGTAGGATTTTTGTACCCCAGGCTCTCCTGGTAGCCAAGTGAGCGCCAGGATTCATAAACTCTAGTACTTAAGCTTGGAGGTCTAGAGTTCGATCCTGGGCGAGGCAAAAACCCACTGGTCAGGTGTAGAAAGTCCTAGTGAGTAACGGCATGACCAAGGGTCGTCGGTCGACGACATGAGAGGTCGTCAAATGAGCCGACGACATAAGAGGCCGCCAGTGGGCCGCCGCAAGGTCCGCCCAAGAGGCCAAAGGGTCAGGTCGTTACAATAAAAGCAATAAATTTGGAAATTAATTTTCCAACTATTATGGCCTTTTCCATCACTGTCTTCAGTATGCTTCAACCCTAGCTGCTGCCATCTTTAGCCACCGCCTTCAAGTTGAATTGTCGCATCTATCTTGCTTCTTATTCCACTGCGTCTCTAGTCCTCTAAAAGCACCACACCTCACTAAGATACGATCCGCGACAAATATAGAATTTTACATATATCGGTCCTATATTCCATAAAAGAATGTACATGTAATCTAGATCGAACAAAAATAAAATTCTAAAAATAATACAGCTCCTGCTGTATTTGATACATACAATCATGCACACAAAATAATGCCCTTGACATGTCCAAGGGTCCAATCACACACAATATCTAAATGTCATAATAGTTGGAGCCTGCAACAACAAAGTTAGCACATCCTGTCTAAATTATGTATGACATATGTATAATTAATTTGAAAACCAAAACACACAGAGGCAAACCCTAGCTCTGATACCAATTGTTGGTTAGCCCTAGGAAAACGTACCAGTTTCACTGTACAAAAATTTTGTACAAGTGTCAAACCTTTCTTTAAATAACCTATTGTGTTCTTTAGAAGTTAAATTAGGAATCACAGACGGAACTTAACATCATTGATTCCAAATTTAACTTATCTATTCTTAATGGTTTACATTTGAATCGCAAGCGGAACTTAACACTATTGATTCAAAACCACCTACGTTATAAATTCCATTAAATATTAATTTTCAAAATTGGCTTTCAGGACTGCATGACGAAGCACATAGCCTTCTTGGATATGGGAGCAACCACCACCGTCTAGACAAAGCCTTTTAAGGAAAGATAATATTTAATTTCCTTAAATAACTCTAGGTAAACCAAAAAGAACAATCGAATCACAAATTCGAAAAATAAAGAAAACACAAACTCAAAAAATAAATTCGAAAAACTAGATCTAATGCCTCTTGTGTTTGGAATTCTTACAAAAAGAAATAACTAGCATGATGTGGAAAACAATTGCTAATTATACCTTCTCTTTGTATGCTAATGACCTCGAGATCTTCTGCCGTATTCCTTGCCTCACCTTGGACGTCGTGTGGGTGATGATCCTCCAAGATGAACACCACCCAAAAGCTTTCTTCCTCTTCCTCTAAAATCCGGCCACCAACACCACCAAGGAG
Organism: Zingiber officinale; assembly: GCF_018446385.1. Classification (NCBI taxonomy): domain Eukaryota; kingdom Viridiplantae; phylum Streptophyta; class Magnoliopsida; order Zingiberales; family Zingiberaceae; genus Zingiber; species Zingiber officinale. The sequence goes on along the minus strand of NC_055997.1, from coordinate 75,370,674 downwards.
AAGATATCAAAAAGGAAAAGAAGAGAGGAGAGGGAGGGTCGGCCACCAAGAGAAACTCCTCCAAGAGAATAAGAATTGATATCTCATGAGGCCTCCTCACCCCTTCTTTTATATTACTTGCCCAAGGCAAATAAGGAAAGACTTTTTACAAAAATTAAAATCTTCCTCTTGTTTTTCCTTTTCCCTTTTATTTTTCCTTTTCTTTCCTCTTGATTGAATCAATCACCAAATCAATGGTTGGATTGATTTAATCTTGGCCGGCCCCTTGCTTGGGCACCAAGCAAAGGTGGTCGGCCACTTATAGGAAGAAATAAAAAAAAAATTATAAAATTTTACAAGAAGAAATTCTCTTATAAAATTTTACAACCTCTCTTTCCTAAAGTGGATGTTAGAAAGGAAATATTTTAAAAATTAAAACCATGTTTTAAAATTTAAAACTTCTCTTTAAAAGTTTCCTTTTTTAACATGAATAGAAAATTTTAAATTTTTAAAACTTCTCTTCCTTTTTTTTCTAAAACCATGAGGATGGTTAAAAAAAGGAAGGTTTTAAAACTTTTAAAACTCTCTATTAAACCATGTGGCCTAATTCAAATAAGGAAAGTTTTTAAAAATTAAAATCTCTATTTTAAAACTTATAGTTTTCTACAAGAGAAGATTTAAAAAAATTCAAAACAACCCTCCTTGTTTGATTAATGTGGCCGGCCCCATAGAAGAGGATGTGGTCGACCCTTGCTTGGTCACCAAGCATTGGACCGGCCCCCTTCTTGGATACCAAGATGGGCTTATATTTGGATGGACTTGAGACTTTAATGAGGCTACGACAGGGACCTAGAGCAAAAATTAGTTTTGGCCTTCCGATGAGCTTGAGTATCCCGTGTTCGCCCCGAACACACAACTCAAGTTCATCGATAATAACTCATTCCACTAGAGAGTTATTATCGCACTACCACACCAATTCCAAATTATATTATGGGCTCCTTCTTATCATGAGTGGGTTAGTCTCCCTGTGTTTAAGATAACGAATGTCCATTAATTAAGTAAGTTACTGACAACTCACTTAATTAATATCTAGCTCCAAGAGTAGTACCACTCAACTTTATTGTCATATCAGACTAAGTCCATCTGTAGGGTTTAACATGGCAATCTTTATGAGCTCCTCTTGGGGACATTCTCAACCTAGATAACTAAGACACAGATTCCTTCTATAATCAACAACACACACTATAAGTAATATTATTTCCCAACTTATCGGGCATATTGATTTATCGAGCTAAACCTCACCCTTTGATAAGTCAAAGAAATAAATATTAAATATATGTGTTTGTTATTATATTAGGATTAAGAGCACACACTTCCATAATAACTAAGGTCTAGTTCTTTTATTAAGTCAGTACAAAAAGAACTTACCTAAAATGGTTCTACTCAATACACTTAGAGTGTACCAGTGTAATTTATTAGTCAAGATAAACTAATACTTAATTACACTACGACTATTCTAATAGTTTGTTCCTTTCCATCTTAGTCGCGAGCAACTGTTTATAATTTATAAAGAACCGACAACATGATCTTCTGAGTATGACACCACACACCATGTTATCTACTATATAAATTAATTGAACAATTACATTTAACAAATAAATGTAGATATTGACCAATGTGATTCTTTTATTTCAAAAATAAATGTTTACAAAAGCTAGGCTTTTAGTATACACTCTAACAAGTTGAACCCGGCTCTGATACAACTTGTTGGATCGAGACACACATGAGAGGGGGGTAAATCATGTGGTTTAAGAAAATTACTTTTCCAGTTTTGAATAATAAAGTGTGCAGCAAAAAATTAAGTAAGAAAGCGAAATAAACATACAAGAAAAAAATATGATTCTATTTTTACTTGGTTCAAAGCTTTCGACGACTCCTACTCTACGACCCAAGTCCCGCAGACCTATCGACAGGTAATCCACTAAATCCTCTTTCAGAATCGTCGGAAGAATAATCAAATATAAAGAATGTCGGAGAAGTGTAACATGCTACACTTCCCATTTGTAGAAAGTAAGTACAGTAATTAACTTTTTACCAAACACTTGTTTGTAGTCGGTCGGCTTGAGCTCAGTGTTTGGGTGGCTTCACGATGGCAGCCAGATATAGTAGAGTCGCAGCAAGGTAGCAACAGTAAGATAGAGCAGTCAGAAACTCGATTGGATGCGTAGAAGCTCGTATGGAAGTTGTTGTTGAAGCCTTGGGCGAAACATCCTTTTATTGAGCATGGAAGGCGTCTTCCATAGCTTTGAAGGCACCTCTAATTTGAGGAATCTGATCCCGAACCATCCGCTCCTTATCTATGATGAAATCTGAATTTTATCCTGCGAAAGGCACCTTTTATGGCACGTGTGAAGGCACCTTTAATACCATGGAAGACACCTTGAACACTATTCACTCAAGGCCTTTTATGCTTCTTTTACCCTACATCAAGTGTTAGTCTAATAACCTGTAAGATAATGTGAGCACAATAATAATATAAAATAGTAATTGTTGGTCCATTGGCGACCGGCTAGAGAGGGGTGAATAGCCTGCACAATAAAAACAAACCCTTCTCGACTTTATAGCTATATTAACATAAACACTTGTACAAAAGAAAATTAATCAAAGAACGAAGAGGCTTAGATATTTTACTTGGTGACCACCGAAGAGGTTGTTAATCCAAGGAAGATGAAAAGCTCACTAAACAATCTCCTTCAGGTGGAGAAGCCTCTTACGACAGTTGAAGCACTCAATTATAGAACAAGACTAAAGAATAATCAATTACAAGTGTTATTATCACCTTCTAGGACCAGAGCTGTATTTATAGCCCTGGTCAGAGCACCTGGAAGGGTTATAGGCTCCTGAAGGGGGATAAACTTTTATCCCCATCGCAATAGCTCGCGACACCTGGCATATCGATAACTTTTTTGGTCCGGGTGTCTGGACCAGTTCCGAGTGCTCAGACCGGGTTAAACCCGCTCAACGAAATCGTTGAAACAAGGCACCCCCAGCCTGTCCCGGGGGTCCAAGCATCTGGACTTAAGTCCGGGTGCCTAGACTGAAAAGTCAACCTATTATTGACTTTTCAGTTCTAGTCTTTTGCTCCGATTCTACTCGCATTGGTACGGATCTTCTGCTCCGATTTCACTCTCTTAGGTGATTTCAGCCATTTGGAATTGGGCTCACCCGAACCCAACTTCCGGCCTTCTCAAGCAAACTTTCGCTCTGGCTTCTCGTCCCTTGGAAACGTCATGTGTCTCCTTCTCATCCGTCCGTGTACTCTTCTGCAGCACCTCGTATCTCGGACTCACTGAGCTTGTCGGCTCTCTCCCCTGTACCATCCTTCTCGCTAGCTGCGTCTTTCGCTTGACTTCCTGTGTTCCTAAGTTCCTGCATACGTAGACACAGGGGTTAAATACCAACAGGACCTAATCTCACTTGGTTGATCACATCAAAACTACATTGGGGGTACTAACAGCAATTAGATCCTGTCTCCCTGAGACTAGAATCTAGTCATGGTCTCAATTTAGGTTTTTGAAATGAATCTAAATTGGACTGATGCTTACTATCCCTTCGAACAGGGGCACACCCTCATTTATTCACTCTCCTCCAGTGACTAGATCCCACTAGGTGTAGAGTTACCTCCGAAATCACACATCCAAACTTCAGGACTCAAACATCCCGACCCATTAGAATCACACATCCGATCTTCTCTAATCTAGAATCGCACATCTCGACCTACCAGAATCATAAATTCGGTCTTGTCCAATCAGGAATCACACATCCCAACCCTTGCTAGAATCCCATATCTGGACTTCAACCTGTCAGGAATTGAACATTCCGACTTGCTGAAATCACACATCCGATCTTCAACCAATCAGGAATTGACATCCTAATTAGGTTTAGTCAACCTTGAACACTCGATAACAAGGCTAGACTACGACAACACCTAACTTAACTCACTTCTCATTCATCAAAATTTGAGTTAGACCGTTAATGAAAATTACACCAACAGTTAGGGTATAGTATTAAATCTAAATAAAATTATACATGGTGCTCACGGGGTGTGCGACATAATATATATACACACACATGAGGGGTGATATGCTACACATCCATTCATGAGCATCTAGTATTATTTGTAAGTACCCCGGGGTAGTTTTGATATGGTCAACCAGTTCAGTTAGGTCCTGTTTTGTTTGATTCTTGTGTCTAAGTATGTAGGAGCTTAGGAACACAAGAAGTCAAGCATAAGACGCAGCTAGAGAGAAGGATGTCACAAGAAGGGAGTCGACGGACTCGGTGCATCTGAAGGACGAAATGCTGGGGAAGAGTACACCGGCGGATGAGAAGGGCGTGCGCGGTGGTTCGAGAAGAAAAGATAACCCACAACATAGCTCTTAAAGCCAACCAGAAAGGCGAACTAGATCTAAACTCCGAAGAATCAATCTACGAAGATGAAGCAACATTATTGGTAAGAAAATTTAGTAAGTTCATTAAATCTAATAAATTTAATAAGTCACAGGTGAAAAAGTACTTTCGGATCAAAAGGAATGTTTGGTGCTACAGTTGCCAAGAAAAAGGGCACATCAAGGACGACTGCCTAAATTAAAGAAGAAGCAGAAAGACAAGGGCAACCGACCAACAAAATCGAAGCACAAGATCTTGAAAGCCATATGGGATGAAACATCATCCTCCAAGTCCAAAATCGAAGCTTACGCCAGACTTGCCCTAATGGCAGACCATCAAAGGGGCATCGAAAGTTCCTCAGAGATGAGCATTGATGAAGGGGGAGGATCTTCAAAGAAAGCTATCATGAAGGGGAAGCATCAGAACACGAGGTAAGTGAGGTATGTGTACTTTCTCTCAAACAGTCTTTCCAATTTATTAAAATGCTTTCAAAGAATATAGTACAATTAGAATAAGATAATGTTAGGTAAAATTAAACTTAGTAAAGTCATGCCCCTTAGATATGTTTGATAATCTAAAAATAGAAAATGAAAATTTTAAAGCACAAATTGAAAAGTTGAAAAATGGTCATGCATATTCAAACGATTTTAAAAAAATAAAAATTTAGAAATTATGGTAGATTCAACCGGTACATTAGAAATCACTAGGGACAAATTAAGAAAAATTCTAAAAATTATCTACCTCCCAAATTTTTGTTAAATCTAGTAGGCAGGAACCTATATTGGGTTCAAAAATATTTTTTTTAGATTAAACTCTTTTTTTTAATTATTAGAATAGAAATTGTCTCAATTAGAAAAATATTTTTTAAAAATTTTTTTATTTCGAGTTGAACATTTTTTCTATACTATCTGATGAATTGATCTAAAAATACTTCTTTTTTTAAATTTTATTTACTATTGAGTTATTTTTTATAAAATTATTAACAAAAATTATACTTTGAAATTTAAATTTATTTCATAGACTTAAATTTTGAAAATCTTATTTTTCCTATGATAAAACATAATATTCTCTATCCTTAAAAATATTTAAAAAATTTTTGAATAATGTTTGATTTACTATAAATTATTTTTCAAAAAGATAATTGTTAATATTAAAAATTCAAAAAAATAGAAATTTTGAAAATTTTATTTTTCTGCCATTAAACAATATGTCTCATATATCCAGAAAAAATAATAAAATTTTAAAATTTGAAAAATATTTTTAAAGATTTATTTTCAAAAATTAGTTTTTGTATTGAAATAATTTGTTTCTTTTCAAATACAAAGTATTTCTTCGTGTTAATTTTTCTACCAATCTAATTTATTCTATTTAGATTTGACAAATATTTTTAAGATTTTCAAAATAGAAAAGTAATTTTTATATTATTTGTGTCAAAATGGAAGCTTAATTATTAAAAATAGAATATATTTGAAAATTATTTCTGAAAAATATTAGTCTACTAGTAATATTTGTAATGTACCCCTAAAACTATTGGTTTAACACTTTATTATATTTTTTTCCTATTTTTTTATGTAATTAAAGGAGAAGTAATTGATACAAGTTCAGGAGGAGTTAGATTTTTTTTTTTTTTTTAATTTTTACTTATTTCGTAAGTAATTTGTTATCTACTTTAGTTATGTTATTGTATTTTTAACCCTAACTTAAACTTGGGTTGATGCATATCAAAAAGGAGAGATTGCAAGTACCCAAGGTAGTTTTATAGTCAACCAAATTCAGTTTGGTCCTGCTGTATTTGATCCTTATGTCTAAGTATGCAGGAGTTTAGAAACAGAAGAAGTCGAGCGGAAGACGCAGCTAGCGAGAAGGATGACACGGGAAGGGAGTTGACGAATTCGGTGCATCTGAAGGATGAAATGTTGCGGAAGAGTACACCGATGGATGAGAATGACGTGCGCGGTGATCTGAGAGACGAGAAGCCAGGGAGGAAGGTTGTTTGAAGAGAATGCGGGAGCTGGGTTTGGGTGAGCTCGATTCTGGACAGTCGAGAATCACCCAAGCGAGCGGAACAAAAAATTATTAATAAGGGAAGTTAACCATTTTTGAATGAACAGTGTCGAAGGCTCCTTCAAAGGCTTGGAAAGTGTCTTCCATGAACAGTACGAAGATGTCTTCAGTGAACAGTACCAGCCTCAAGTAATCGTTTGTTGTCGTTGAGTTATGGATAAAACTTTATCCACTTAAAGGCACCTTGAACTCTTTTGAAAGCACCTTCCATCCACAGATAGAATTTTCCAAGAGCTATAAAAAGGCCCATGGAGCTAGGAAATAAAAAAACAACATAGATAACAAGTATTTTACACTTTCCTAGTCTTTCTTTTGAGCTATCAACTTTTGTAAGAGGCTTTTTTGCCTGCAATAAAGGAGAATTCTAGTGGAGCTTTCTTCAACGCCTTGGATTAACAACCACCTAAGTTGTAACCAAGTGAATAGAATTATCCTCTTACTTTCTTTTATTTAGTTATTCAATTAATTCATTATTATTATTGTGTTAGTCTAATCTAATTAAAGGATCGAGAAAGGGGTTTATTTTTTTGGGAAGCAATTCACCCCCTCTTGCCGGCCCCACTGTGTCAACATTGTTTTTTTTTTTTACTTCTTTGGCCTAAATATTATACCCTAAACTCTAAGGTAGGAACAAATCCAGGAATGAAAGGTGGGCTGGACTAATCTTGAGTTGGAAATAATTTTTTTTCATTATTTATAAAATTATTAAATTAATTTATTGGTAATGATATCTATTTCAAAGATATTGGAATTTTGGAGTGTTGGAAGTGTTGGTGCAATATCCTTTAGGTCAAGGTTGATCGATTTGACTAAGCTTGAGTCTTGATGTTTGGGTTTCGATGTTTGACAATACATGGAGACTAACAATACATGAAGGTTGCAGGTGCAATCGTTCATTTGGGGAGATTGTTGGTACAATTCTCCTCTAGTAAAGGTTGACCAGTTAGATGTGAAGAAGAGTCAGGTAGGTCAAGACTGACCGGATACTTGACTAGGAAGTCCTGGTGAGTGAAGCTAGGTAGATGGAAAGTCCTGGTGAGTGAAGTCAGGCAGATGGGAAAGCCTAGTGAGTGAAGCTAGGTGAAAGTCCTGGTGAGTGAAGCCAGGCAGTTGGGAAATCCTGTGAGTGAAGCCAGGTGAATGACCTAGTGAGTGAAGCTAGGCAGAAGGAAAATCCTGGTGAGTGAAGCCAGGTGAAAGACTTAGTGAGTGAAGCTAGGCAGAGGAGAAGTCCTAGTGAGTGAAGTCAGACAATTGAAAAATCCTGGTGAGTGAAGTCAGGTGAAAGAACTAGTGAGTGAAGCTAGATAGAGGAGAAGTCCTGATGAGTGAAGCTAGGCAATTGGAAAATCTTGGTGAGTGAAGTCAGGTGAAAGACCTAATGAATGAAGCTAGGCAGAGGAGAAGTCCTGGTGAGTGAAGTCAGGCAATTGAAAATCCTAGTGAGTGAAGTCAGGTGAAAGACCTAATGAGTGAAGTTAGGTAGTATGAAAATCCTAGTGAGTGAAGCTAGGTAAAGGTCCTGGTGAGTGAAGCCAGACATGTGGAAATCCAGGTGGGTCAAGGTTGACCGGACACCTGGTATAGAGAAGTCCAAGTAGGTCAAAGGGTTGACCGAATACTTGGCATGAGGAGAAAAGTCCAAGTGGGTCAAAGGAATTGACTGGACACTTGGTGAGGAAGTCCTAGCAAGTTGAGAGTGACAGGATGCTAGGCATAATGTCCCAATAGGTCATGGTTGACTAGATGTTGGTTTTAGGGGATTGGGACTTGATTAGGGCAAATCAAGTCGATTCAATCGATCAACCGATCGATTGAATCATGTCTAATCGATCGGCTGATCGATTGGACTGGTGTCATAACAAAAGCTTCTCCCAATCGATCGAGTGATCGATTGGGGGGCGACGCAATCGCACAGAAGCCCTCCTAATCGATCACCCGATCGATTAGCAACCTCCAATCGATCAGGCGATCGATTAGAGCGCTGGAAAATCACGATAAACCTTGAATCGATCGAGCAATCGATTCAGGCAATTTCCAGAGAGCACAGAGGCACTCTGGATCGATCAAATGATCAATCCAAAGCCTCCCCCAATCGATTGAGAGCAATTCAATCGATTGGGATCCGACCGTTGGCGCTGGATAAAGTCGTTGCGAGCGTCTTCTTCAGTAGAGCTCTCACCCGATTCATCTCCAATCTTCACAGCGATTTCTCCACAGCTCACAACCAGTTCTTGGAGGCTCTTGGAAACAAGTGTAGGTGTACTTCCAAGATTCAAGAGGCAACAACAAGCAAGAAAAAAGGCAAGCTAGGGTTCTACCGTGTAAATCTTGTAAGGTTTACTATTTTATCAGCTTGTATTTTGTTTTTCTTGTATAGCTTTGTGTGTGAGTCCTGTACAGGCTTCTCCGCCTTCAATAGTTACCGTGAAGGAGTGCTTTCATAGTGGAGAGTGTGTGTCGTGTGTGGATCCTTGGATTAGTCACCTCTTCTTGAGGTGGATACCAAGTAAATCCCTCGTGTTAGCGTTGTATTTTTGTTTCTTGTATTTTTCGTTGCCTATCATCACCAAGAAGCAAGACAACAAGCACACGACGAGCTATTCAACCCCCCCCCCCCTCTAGCATATTTCGACCCTAACAAGAAGATTATTGGTGTAATCATTCCTAGATCAAGGTTGACTAGTTTCACTAAGCTCAAGTAGAGTCAAGTTTGAGTTTTGATGTTTGGACAATATGTTGTGGACAATATGTTTGAATAATATGTTATGAGACATATGAGAGAGAATTCAAGTAGGTCATGGAGGATAGGTACTTGACTGGTAAAGTCCTAACTAGGGGTTAGGTAATGGTAAAGTCATAACTCAAATGTTAGGAAAAGTGAGTCCTAACTCAAGGGTTAAGCAAAGGAAAGTCCAAGTAGGTCAAGGAGGACCGTACGTTAGCAAAGTAAAGTCCAAGTAGGTCTGGGAGGATTGCACATTAGCAAGGAAAGTCCAAGTGGGTTAAGGAAGACTGCACGTTGGCAAGGAAAGTCTTAACTATAGTTAGGTAAAGAAAAGTTTAAGTGGATCAAGGAGGACCGCATGTTGGCAAGAAAAGTCCTAACTGCGGTTAGACAAAGGAAAGTCCAAGTGAGTCAAGGAGGACCGCATGTTGGCAAGGAAAGTCCAAGTGGGTCAAAGAGGACTGCACGTTAGCAAAGAAAGTCCTAACTACAATTAGGTAAGCAAGTCCAAGTGGAACAAGGATGATCACACATTGGCAAAGGAAAGCCCTAACTGCAATTCGACTAATTACCCCCCCCCCCCCTCTCTCTAGCTCGTCGAAGTGTCCTAATATAGAGGTCATAGCGGAAGGCTTGGCCACTTACATGGTGTTAGAGAGAGTGCCACCAATGGTGAGGTAGAGGTAGTTAGTCCACAAGCACGGTGCGAGGTCGTGCATAACCATCTTGTGCGGGACCTCAATCCACAGCTATTTGCCTCCAGCGTAGATGTAACTCATAATGGTACATTGATGTGGATGACACATCAATCTGGTCATGGCAGCCGCAACCAAGGGAGACCATCTCAAAGATTATGCCTCAGAGGGAGAGGGCTTGACCATTGAGGGAGTGGTTATGGCCGCAAGTGGAAGCTTATGCGTGAGACCAGTAGGAGTGAGACGACATATGTCAAAGAGAATAAAAAGAAAATAGAGGAGAGAATAGGATTTCTTAAAAAATCCTAATTCATTTTAAATCAATTTAATCCAATTAAATTTATTCCAGTCCTAACTTAGCCAAATCAAGTCCAAATTAATTCAGATTTGGGCCAACATACACTTTATAGCAAATTACTGAACCACATAAATGAAGTTTTGAAATATCCAAATCATATACCCAAGTTTTAAAATTACCAAATCACGCACCTCATATCTATTTTGCCCCTCTTACTATTTTGAATCGATTGGTAGATTTATCAATCGATTACTGCAGTGTATCAATCAATTGGTAAATCTACCAATCAATTCAAAATAATTATGTTGCCCTAAACTTAAATCCTAAAATCTTGTTCATGCTCAAAAAATAATTGGTCTCAATATAATAGGTCAAATTGATGTTTAAGGGTGTGAATATAATTAGGAAAACTAGACGAACACACAGAACCTAGTCCATGTCATTCCGAGCTCTCTAGGTTTATTAGTCGATTTCAGTCAAAATTAGTTAATGAACTTAGAGAGGTCAGGATGATATGAAACTAAGTCATATATGTTCATCTAGTTCTCTTAATTATATTCGTTCCCTCAAACATCAATTTGACATATTATATTGAGAGCAATGATTTTTTGAACATAAATGTGTTTAAAAAATTTGATTCATGTTTAAAAATTACTGCTCTCAATATAATGAGTCAGATTTATATTTGATAGCATGGATATAATCATAAGAACTAGGCAAATACATAAAATCTGAATCTATCTCATTTTGAGCTCTCTAGGACCATCAGTTAGTTTTAGCGAAATTGATCAAAATCGACTAAAGGACATAGAGAGTTCAGAATGACATGAAACTAAGTTTTATGTATGCATCTAGTTTTCTTGATCATTTTCATACACCATATTAAGAGTAGCAAATTTTTAATACGAATGTGTTAAAAAAAATATCTGATTCTTGTTCAAAAAATCACTACTCGCAATATAGTGTGTCAAATTGATATTTAAGGGCATGAATATAATTAGGAAAACTAGACGAATACATATGACTTGGTTCTATGTCATTTCAAGTTCTCTAAGTTCATTAGCCGATTTTAGCTTAAAATTGATCAAAACTAACTAATGGACCTAGAGAGCTTGGAATGCTATAGAACTATGTCCTATGTATTCATCTAGTTCTATTGATTATATTAATTATCTCAAACATTAATTTGATATATTATTTGAGATCAATGATTTTTTTAATATGAATATGTCCGAAAAATCTTATTCATGTTTAAAAAATCACTACTCTTAATATAGTGGGCCAAATTGATGTTTGAGGGTATAAATATAATTAGGATAACTAGACAAACATATAAAATTAGTTCCATATTATTCTGATCTCTCTAGGTTCATCAGCCAATTTTAGTCAAACTATTCAAAACTGACTGATGGACCTAGAGAGTTCGGAATAACATAAAACTAGATTTTATGTGTTTGCCTAGCTCTCCTGATTATATTCAAACCCTTAAATGTCATTTCCATACGCCATATTAAAAATAATAATTTTTTTAACACAAATATATTCAAAAATCTAATTTGTGTTTAAAAAATCTTTACTCTCAATATAGTATGTCTAATTAATGTTTCAGTGTATGAATATAATTAAGAGAACTAGACAAGCACATAGAACTTTATTTCATGTCATTTTGAGGCCTGAGCTCTTTAAGTCCATCAGTTAGAATGACAAAATCCACTGATTGACCTAGAGATCTTAGAATGATATAAAACTAAGTCTCTGTGTTCATCTAGTTCTCTTAATTATATCCACGCTATCAAACGCCATTTCCATATGTTATATATATTGAAGGCAATAATTTTTTTAACACGAATGTGTTTTAAAAAAATCCAATTAGTATTTAAAAATGTGATATTCTCAATATATTGTGTCAAATTAATGTTTAAAGACATAAATATAATTATAAGAACTAGACAAACATATATGTCTTAGTTTCATTTCATTTCGGCCTCTCTAGTACCATAAACCAATTTTGGTTGAAACTAACTGATTGATTTAGAGAATTTGGAATGATATGAAATCAGGTACTATGTGTTCGTCTTATTTTTCTGATTATATATATGCATTCAAATATCAATTTGACATATTATATTGAGAATAGTAATTTTTTAAACACAAATTAAATTTTTTTAATCAATTACTATAGTGTAGCAATCAATTAGGGACCTTATTGTTTTGATGAACTATATCCCAAATCGATTGCAATACTATAACAATTGATTGTGGGTAATTGCGGAGCGCCAAAATGGGTACGAATATGTTATTTGGTAATTTTAAAACTTAGGTATGTGATTTGGGTATTCCGAAACTTCATCTACATGGTTCAGTAATTTACCGAATTCTTATTGAATGATTTTTTTTCTATTATTTATGAAATTGTTAAATTAATTTATCAGTAATGATATCTAATTCATAAATATTGAAAATTTGAAGATCATAATAGAAGGCTTGACTACTGACACGGTTTTAGAGAGAGTGTCGTTGATAGTGAGGTAGAAGTAGTCAGTCCATGAGCATAACATGATGTCACACTTGAGCCTCTAATGCAGGACCTCAATCCACACCTATTTGCCTCCGGCTGAGACATAACTCGTAATGGCATGCTGACGTGGAAAGCACGTCAATCCGATCATGGCAACCACACCCGAGGGCAACCATGTCGATGACTACACTTTCAAGGGAGAGGGCCTGATAATGGAAGGAGTGGTTGTGGCTGCGAGCAAAGGCTTATACACACACACGTGTGCCGAATTTCAATCCTAAAATCTCATGTGATAACATCCCATGTTTTAATCATCGCATCGCCCCGAGCGAATAAAAATTTAGCTCAATAAGCATTCATGAGTATATATATGGTCACCCCGAGGGAATAAAAATTTAGCCCATTAAGCGTTCACGAGTATATATATGGTCAATGTAGAAAATCAAAGCTATTTAAGAGTGAGAAATAAAATAACTCAATTTTTATATATTTATTGTAGCAAAGGTAATTACGCTTAGTCTGTCTCTAGGTTATTTGAAAGAAGGTAAATCATGGGATTAACTTATAGTCGACCGTCAAATTACTAAAAAATGAAATGAGTGTTTTCCTCGAGAACATATACTCTATTATAGTAAAATTATTTTCCTCTAATTAACTAGAGACTCCGGACAATTTTTTATATATTTATATAACATAGTTATTGTTGGACCCTATGGAGGGGTGAGCATTCGGGTAATTCGGTCCATAAATTAACCGAATTAACCGAAAACCGATTTAGTGTTGGCTAACCGAATCAAATCAAAGTTTTACTAAAACTAAATTAACCGAATTAGTTATTTCACTTAACACCGAATTAACTAAATTTGTTTAAAATAATAATAAAAAGAATTTATACAAAATTAATATCAAATTAACCGAATTAACTGAATTAACCGAATGCTCACCCCTGCCCATGATTGTTTTGATGTGATCAACCAAGGTAGATTAGGTCCTGTTTGGTTTTGATCCCTGTGTCTAAGTGTGTAGGAGCTTAGGAGCGTAGGAAGTCGAGCGGAAGACGCAGCTAGCGAGAAGGACAGCACGAGAAGGGAGTCGATGGGCTCAGTGCGTCCCAAGGACGAAAGAGCTACGGAAGAGTATACCAGTGGACGAGAAGAACGTGCGCAACGTTCGAGGGGCGAGAAGCCGGGGCGAAAGCCTGCTCGAGGAGAAGGCCGAAAATTGGGTTCGGGTGAGCCTTATTTCGGTTGGCGGCAATCACCCAAGCTATCGGGACTTCGGAAGCTAAAGTGAAGACGAAGAAGTGCTAGAAAAGCAGCTGGAGGCGCCCTCAACAACTGTTGAGGCGCCTCCGCCCTCACCAGAGTGAGGGCACCCTCAATTGCATTGAGGGCGCCCTCAACAGCATTAAGGGCGCCCTCAATTCCTTTGAGGGCGCCTTCTACTGACTGTTTGCGTGCGGATAAAGTTTTATATGCTTATCCACTTGGATGCGCCCTCAAGACTCGAAATAAGATTTCCATGAGCTATATAAAGGCCCCTGGAGCTAGGAAATTATTCATTCAACTCTGTATTCAATTCCTAACAGCATCTGAGCTTTCTTAGTGTGTAAAAGGTTTCTCCACATTTTCTAGTAGAGTTGTTCAACCGCCTTGGATTAACAACCACCTAGGTTGTAACTAAGTCAAATCCTTGAGTCGTCTTTCTTTCCTTTCCTTTATTTTATTTTATTTTTATTTTATTATTGCTATTTTAGAGTTGAAAGTACGAGGAGGGTAATTCTTATTTTGCAGCCAATTCACCCTCCCCCCTCTTGCTGGCCCCGCTGCACCAACAAGTAGTATCAGAGTCCAATAGCCTTAGAAGGACTAACCGCCGTCTGAAGCAACAAAGGTCAAGACGATGCTCGGTGCAAGTATTCATCCCCCGAAATTTGACGGAGACTTCGCTACATGGAAATGCCGAATAGAGGTATTCTTCAAAACAGAATTTGATATTATTTTAATTATGAAATACGATTTTGCATCCCCTAAAGACAAGGAAGAATACAATTGGATGAAAAAGGAGCAAGCTGATTTCGTGGCCAACGAAAAAGCAGAATTCATCTGCTCAGCGTCCTGCCACCCCAAGAGGTAAGTCGGATCGGAAGCTATGACTCCGCCAAAGACCTTTGGGAGAAATTCCTGGAGCTCCATGAATGCACCTCAGAAGCGAAGTTAGCAAGGTGCGACATCCTCCGGACTCAGCTGAGAAATCTCCGGATGGACAACGGCGAAAAGATAGCGCAACTCCAAGCAAGAACTAAGGAGCTGATAACTCAACTAAGCAATCTCAGAGAAATGGTAACAAACCGAGACTCGATACGGTATGCGCTCAACGCCTTCCCAAGAACTCTAGAATGAGCGTCCTTAGTAGATGTATACTACATCTTTAAGGACTATGAGATAAGTACGCTAGAAAATTTATTTTCTACATTTGAACTTCACGAGTCTCGAATTGCAGAGCCTAAACAAATAGAGAAGTCAAATCTCAATGTTGCCCTACAAGCCGATATGGACGATCCCGACTCAGAAGCATCGATCGATGAAAATGAAGCGACGATATTGGTAAGGAAATTAAATAAGTTTATTAAAACTAATAAATTTAGATCACAGCCGAGAAAGCAACAACGCAACAGAAGGGCAGTCCGATGCTACAACTGCAACGAGGAAGGACACATCAAGGATGACTGCGCAAAGTTGAAGAAAAGCGACAAGGAGAAGTCACAAAGACCGACGTCCACTAAACGCAAGAGTCTGAAGGCTACATAGGATGAATCATCATCCTCCGAATCTGAAGTGAAGCCTTCTCGGGATTAGCACTGATGGTCAACCATCAAATAGAAGAAGATGAGACCAGCTCATAAATGAGCATAGATGAAGGGGAGGATCATCATAAGAAGAAAGATGCAATGAAAGGGAGCATCAGAAATTGAGATAAGTAAGGTACGTGCTCTAACTCCCAAGCAGTCCTTTCAGTTCATTAAAGTGCTTACTAAAGATTTAGTTAAATTAGAAAAGGAAAATGTTGAGTTAAAATTAAATTTAGCAAAAGCATGTCCTCTAGAAATGTACGATAATCTAAAATTAGAAAATTAAAAATTGAAATTAAAAAATTAGAAAATTGAAAAATTGAAAAATAATCATGCATGCTTAAATAAATCTCAAAAATCAAAACTTAGAATATATGGTAAATTAAATTGGTATATTAAACATCACCAAGGACAACTTAGAAAAAATCCAAGAAATTATGTACCTCCTAAATTTTTTATTAACCCGGTAGGAAGGAACCTATACTGGGTTCCAAAATCTTTACTAGATTAAATTTTTGTAAGTTAGCGCTTTCAACAAGAAAAACTAAACAGTTAATTTTTTTATGTTGCTTTGTCTAAGAAAATGGTTGTTGCTCTAATAACCGAGAAGGCATAGTACCTCGCCACTGCCTAAAAGTCAAAATATTGAAATAAAATGTTTAATTAACTTACTGATAAATAATGAAAATAAAAATTAAACAATACTTTAACAATTTTTTTAAAACATTTGTTGGAAATTTCTTAAAAAGTACTTTGTTTAAATTGCCTAAAAATTAGAGTTCTTTGTTAACTTAGAATTTATTTTGAAAAATTCTTACCCCGTTTTTTGTTGTGATCAAAGGGAAAGAGATAGGAACAAGTTTAGGGGGAGTTAATATTTTTAAAAAATGGTACTTAAATTTTTTTTGGAACAAGATAATATTTTTCCTGTTTACTTAGTGTTGCAAATTCTATTATTGCAATCCTTATACTTAAAATGTTAGTTTAGTAATTTCTTTAAATTACTACTTGTCTGTTTTTACCCTAACTTGAACTTGGATTGATGCACATCAAAAAGGGGGAGATTGTTGGACTACGTAGTTGTTTTGATGTGATCAACTAAGTTAGGTTAGGTCCTGTTTGGTTTTGATCCCTGTGTCTAAGTGTGCAGGAGCTTAGGAGCGCAGGAAGTCGAGCAGAAGACGCAACTAGCGAGAAGGACGACACGGGAAGGGAGCCGACGGGCTCGGTGCGTCCAAAGGATGAAAGAGCTGCGGAAGAGTACACCGGTGGACGAGAAGAATGTGTGCGACGTTCGAGGGATGAGAAGTCGGGACGAGAGCCTGCTCAAGGAGAAGGCCAAAATTGAGTTCGGGTGAGCCCTATTTCGGTTGGCGGCAATCACCCAAGCTATCGGGACTTCGAAAGCTAAAGCGAAGACGAAGAAGTGCTGGAAAAGCAGCTGGAGGCGCCCTCAACAACTGTTGAGGTGCCTCCGCCCTCAACGGCATTAAGGGCACCCTCAATGCCTTTGAGGGCGCCTTCAACTAGGTCAATTTGACCGTTTGCGTACGGATAAAGTTTTATCCGCTTATCCACTTGGAGGCGCCCTCTACTCCTTTGGAGGCGCCCTCAAGACTCGATATAGGATTTCCAAGAGCTATATAAAAGCCCATGGAGTTAGGAAATTATTTATTCAACTCTGTATTCAAAATCCTAACAACATCTGACCTTTCTTAGTGTGTAAAAAAAGCTTCTCCACCTACAATGAAGGAGACATTTCTAGTAGAGCTGTTCAACCGCCTTGAATTAACAACCACCTAGGTTGTAACTAAGTCAAATCCTTGAGTCGTCTTTCTTTCCTTTATTTTATTTTGTTTTTATTTTATTATTGCTATTTTAGAGTTGAAAGTATGAGAAAAGTAATTTTTATTTTACAGGCAATTCACCCTTCCGTTCTTACCGGCCCCGCTGCACCAACAATTATATATATGATAATTTACAAAACCACATATAAGTTGATTTAGTAATACTCAAAATGTATACCTAACTTTTTATATTTATCAAAATACACAATCATTTTCACTCATGCCCCCGCTTAATGAGTAGTTAACTAATGTGTCACATTCGAGTTCACTGATCAATTCCTAAAGTTTTTATACTTGATTTATGATTGACATTCGACATAATTTTGAGATATTTTTAAAGTTACGTAATCATCCCGTCATAGAATATGTACATAAAGTATAGCGGTCAATCCATGAGTTATGGATAGACAATTGTTAATCACAAATTCAGCACGCTAAATTTAGACATCGACTAATGAACTCAACTATTACATCGTCAATTGACTACTCATAAAACACTAGGTATAATTTGAAACGATTATATATTTTGATACATTTTAGATATTACGAAAATGTACTTATACAGTTCAGTAAATTACCAAAATATATATGCTAAAAAAAATTATATATCCATCTTTAGGCCCGCGAAGAAGTCCCTTTGAACCAACGGTTCAGGCCCAATGTTTCTTGGCAAAAGGTGATTGAGATGGTTAGCTAGCGTCCCGATAAACGAAGAGGAGAATTATCAAAACTTGACGGGTCTATGGTAAAGAAAAAAAATGGGCTTGATTGTGAATTTTGAAAATAAGGACCCTGATTTATTATTTCTCACTATCAATTATTTGGATAATTACTCTTCTAATTAATTCTTTTACGATAGTGCTTACCTAATGTGGTTGCTAATGCTCCATGATGCTCGCAATTAAATATTGAGCACTGAGTACTTTTACATTAATTAATTTTTATTAATTATTGTATGATAAGGAGTAAAATATTATATTCTAAAAAATTTTAAGACAGAAATTTAAAAGTTGCAAAGATATTGCGTGTGAATTTTGTTATATTGAATTTCATGTTTACTTGATTAGTCATCTTATATATCAGCTGATCAAATATTTACCTTTTGATCATCAAAACTCTTTTTTTCGTTCAATATCTAAATTGATTTCATGGATTAAAAAATTTAAATTAAAGAACATAGAAAATAAATAAAAAACGAAGAGAATTTTTCCTTCTTTTCCGATATGAACTCTTATCTCTCCACTTGATTCTCTTGAGGTAAACCGACCCAATTTTTATTTAAAAAATTGGAAAATTACATTTAAAAGTTTCGTGAAAGAAGCTTTCGTGCGCGGACACGTGTTCCAATAAGATTGTGGATATGATTGATAATCGGCCGGATTCGAATTAGATTCTATATGCTTCGTTTTCGTAATCATTAGAAGATGAATATCTTTTATATTAATAATTTTTCTTTTTCATCTAATTCTACATATTATCATCGGTTTTATTTATTATTTTTTGAAAAAAAAACATCATATTTTCTTATTTATTCAAAAAAAACATCTTAATTTTAAAACTATATATAAAAAGAATATGAAAATAGTATTATTTTCTTCCTATCCCTCTTGCCAATCTCTTAAATTTTCTCTCTCTCATCATTTTTAATGCATCCCTTCTCTCACAGATTAAAAATTACTTGATATTTTTTCATATTAAATTCATGATTGAATTTGATATGATCCATATCAAATCTACTTGGGTTTAATATGGTCTAATATCAAGCCTAGGAAATGTATTAGAAAATAACATCTAGGGAGAGAGAATCTAGAAGGTTAGTAGGAGAGGTAGGAAAGAAATAACATTATTTTTTATTTATTTTTATAATTTTAAAATTAGAGTTGCTCTTTGTTTTTTATAAATAAGAAAATGTTTCGTATTATAATTAATATGATATATATATATATATATATATATATATATAATTAAAAATATATTAAAAAGAAACATTCATGAATAAGAATTTATTTATAGTTTACCGTTTAACCTATTTTCAAAGTCAACAAAAAATAATGAATACATTTTTTTTAATATATATTATTTAATCAAATATATCATCCATCCTATAATTATAGAGGTCCACTCCGGCGTTATCTCGTCACCACCAACTCAATGGTTCCATTGGATGTCAACTATCTCCCGGTCCGGTGCCGCCCTGTGGACCGCCGACGCGTGGACATATAATCCGCCGTCCGTGGCCACGGAAAAACGGATCCTACGGCCATCTCTTGCCCTAGTTTGTGACGCGTCGCAAGTTTCAGATAATAACAAACAAATGAAAGCGGCGGCAGTTGGTTCCCTACCTGGCCAGTGATTGGATAATGCCTGGGACCCGCTTTGGCTGTGATGTCTTACGTACTCCATGGCCCATGAATGCGTAAGGATAAAAAAATCTGTAAAACAAGAGGACATGAAGTTGGGACAAATTTACGGTTACGCCCTTGCCAGACTTAGTGCGTTTGGTGCCCAGACAACTAAGCAGTCGAGTCCGTCATTGGTCTTCCGCCACGGGCCCCACACGAAAGTGTCTGTTGTACCCCGGTGGCAATTAAGTAAATAAACAAAAGTCCAGAGGCTTTTAATACGCGCAGGGAAACTATTTCACAGAAAGGCAAAACGAACGGACGAACGAACGGAATATGGATATTGATGAAAGAATTTCATTTGACTCACATAAGTTTATCCGGTGTCAGATTGATCCTCTTAATTTTGTTTATCTTGTGAGTATCCTTTAAAACTTAAAACTATTACCTCAGTTTTGTAATTCTGAGAGGCATTATTTAAAAAGGTAAATTTTGTGGGTCAAAATGAAAATGTTCCGAATAATATTAATACGCTGAGGCGAAGCGAGAATAATATTTTGAAGCGGAAAGGATTCTCGTCGATCCATTCTGGAGCCATTGATCGGCGCTTGGAGAGTTCTGTAGAGGCGATCGAGGAGCTACCTCGATTCTTCGTGGAATCCGAAGGAGAAACATGGTGGGGAGGAGCGACGGTGCCATACCGGAGTACTGGCGACTCGCCGACGAGATGAACCCGCCGGGGATCGGGTGCAGGGTCATGGAGTCGGAGTGCGTCCGGAGATTCCACCTCCATGAGTTGCAGGAGAACCAGTGCAGCTCGTGCGTGCTCAAGCACATCAAAGCCCCCGTCCATCTCGTACGACCTAGAAGTTTTGCTAGGGATTCTGTTTTAACTTCGTTTTAGCGCTTGATGTTCGAGTATGCTATTTTCGGACTTGTTCCCATCCATCCCAACAAATGGAGTTCTTTTTCTATGCATGCGATTTGTTACCAACTCAATTTTAGCAAATTTCAAGTTCTTCCCTAGTTATAATGGTTATTATTATTTTGAGATCTTTGATTTGGACTTTAGATCAAAATTTGTGATGGAAGAATGATTCCCGTGGCAGGTGTGGTCTTTGGTGAGGCGATTCGACCAGCCGCAGCGGTACAAGCCGTTCGTGAGCAGATGCATCATGCAAGGGGATTTTGCAGTGGGGTGCTTGAGAGAAGTTAACATCAAGTCCGGTCTGCCTGCTACTACCAGCACTGAAAGGCTCGAACAGCTCGATGACGATGAGCGCATTTTGAGCATCAAGATTGTTGGAGGAGACCACAGGCTTCAGGTATTTTGTTCTTCTCAACCATCATCTGCTAAGAGATTGGTTCTTTCTTCTCTTCTGCCCTTGTCGTAAGATTGAGATTAGGTAGAACACCTGCTTAACATTCTTGTTATGGAAAATGAGAACTGTTTCAGACAATATTCAACATGAATCTTCCAATAGGGAAATCACCCTTGAAGTATATAGTATCTTCTTCAGAATTATGAGAATTGATTTTTTCAAGTTTCAAATATTTCTTCCTTTTTGTCCTTTAGGAACTTATCTAACTTTACTTCAATCTTGTACATTTGATGTAAAAATGTACTCTTACATCCTAAGCGTACATAGGAACAGTTAGCCTTAAACTAACAAAAACAATCTAAAATTTAGGATATATACGATTGATTATCCTCGGCTTTCATCGGTATATACGATGAAGCTGTCACGGAGATTCCATTGTTTAGGCAATTTAGTGAAACTTGTGCATCAATATCGGTTGTTGTAAGTAGGACGAACAATATTTGGCATAGTTTTCCTAAGGATAGGACACAATTTGTATTGTCTCTTTCAACTATGTTTCTGTTTTGAATCAAAAGTGGTTGTTGTAAAGGTTGGATGTATCCAATTGTATTGAATCTTGGGTGCTACTGCTTATTTTCGCCAATAGACTGCATTGTAATCGCACTGGTTTGCTTAACTTCAGTAGCTGTTGTCTTTGTTAATCTACTTGATGATGTAAATGTTAACTATGCTAAATGTCGCCTATTAGAGTTTTTTGATGAATGTAGTTTTTGCTTGTATTGATGATTTAGCTCATAGAAATCTTAATTTTTTCTTCAGAACTACTCATCTGTTTTGACTGCGCACCCTGAGATTGTCGATGGTAGACCGGCAACATTGGTGATCGAATCATTTGTGGTCGATGTGCCTGAAGGAAACACCAAGGATGACACTTGCTTTTTTGTTGAGGCTCTTATCAAGTGCAACCTTAAATCATTGGCCGCGATATCAGAGAGCTTGGCAGCTCAAGATCCGATAAAGCCCATCGACCTATAGGGGTGATCTACAACTTGGATCATCAAAGTTTTTGCCCGTGTTTCGTCGTCTGCTTGATTCAGTAATCATTTTGGCATGGAATGCATATTTACGCGAGCCACCTCTGTCTCATTTACATCTGATCCCGATACCATTGTTCCTAGTTCATGTTATCGCATAGTTCATTCGACATGCTCAGTTTTCTACTGCTAAGCAATGCGAAAGAATTTGCTGGTACTCGCCGTCAAGTTGAAAATGTTAGTGCATCTAAACCAAATCTATGTCCCAAACCATGGGAAAGTTGGTGTAATTTGTGGTCTGTAAATATTTTGGCTATCCATTTTGCTAACAGATTGAAGATGCCACCAACTTTTTTCTAAGCTTATTTAAATATTTATGAATTTGATAATTATGTTTATTAGCTGGAGAACTTAAGTGAAATATATGTTTAGAAGCCTTGTTTTCTGTGTGTGTTTGCTCATATTACCTCCCTTGCTTAGTTTTTTATTGGTGTTTTTGTTATTATTATTTTTTTCTTATCACCATGTTGTTTGATAAACAATGTCTAACTTTATTATTTAGCCCTTGAAAATTCAATTTAAAATTATTAAAATATCTTCTAAAATTTTAAAGTTTCAGATAAATATTATTATTTATTAATCTCATAAAATAATGATTTTGATTTAAAGGAATAAATTCCAGAATGAAGGCAAAATCAAAGCAGATCCACTCACCACTCTTCGCGTTCGCTTCGATCTCAGCCGTCCACGCGTCTCCACTGGGTTTCCTTTCTTCCCCTACTTCGTCTCCTCTCCCTATAAAAATGGCGCCGCCACCCTGCGCTCGGTCCTTCGATCGCTTCCTTGTCCTCTCTCTTTTTTTTCTTCGATCCCATTCGATCGCAAGATGGTGGTGAAGCTCTCGGAGGAGGAGGAGAAGATCCGGTGCGACAAGAAGCTGTGCTCGATTCTGGACGAGTACGGCAAGATCCTCATCGCCGCCGCCGACAATGTCGGCTTCCAACCAGATCCAGAACATTCTCATGGGCAAGAATACCCCTCATAGGCCGCTGCATCAGGTTCCACTCCGAGAAGACCGGAAACAAGGGTACGCCTCTCTCTCCTTTGGATACGCATAGGATCTAGGAACTAAAACATTAGGTATTTAGTGATTTAGCCTCGTCTGGTTCAGGGGAATGTTGGATTGATATTCACAAAGGGGGATCTTAGTGAAATCAGCGAGGAGGTTGCCAAGTACAAGGCATTGAATATGATGCCTTCTTCAAAATCTTTCTTCAGTTTATAAATGTGATTTTTGATGCTGGTTATTAAATTTATCATAGTTCTTGTTTAAGTGATTAATATTTTTGGTTAAGGTTTTCCAGTTTTTGCAAGTTGTTAGATAACTTGTTTGATAGATTGTATACAAATAGAATGAAACAGATTTTCAACCCCAAAACATCTTCAGTTCAATACAATCATATTTGGAGTAATGTGATCAATATTTTTTGGTGAGGTTTTCCTGTTTAAAACTTGTTAGATAGCTTGTTTTCTAATTTTTCATGAAAAAAACTTGAGAATGCATAAATAATACACTAAGTTCAGTTTTCTGTGTGGCTACTACTAAAGATTTGCAATTCTGGAAATTCATTTGCCTGCTTATTCAACTCACAGAGCATTGTATCATTTATTTCATTTTGATTCAATAAACCAGAAATCTCTACGAGTATAGTACTCAATCAGCCCTTGAAGTAGAATGTTTCATTCTATGTGTTTGTTGCTCCAATTGATGTCGTCGTCCCCCCTGGCAACACTGGATTGGCCTTTCACAGACATTTTTCTTTCAGGTTAGTATATCACCAATGAGATAAGATCACCTCATATTCTCTGACAATGTTGCTTGTAGTAAACTTATTGAAGCATTTTCTCTCTTTCAGGTGCTCAACATCCCAACCAAGATCAACAAAGGCAGTGTCAAAATAATCACCCAGTTGAGTTGATCAAGAATGGAGACAAAGTGAGTTTTTGTGAGGCTGCCCTTCTCTCCAAACTTGGAATAAGAGCTTTTTCTTAGGGCCTTACTATTCTCTCCATATATGAGAAGGGACCTTTCTACAATCCTGTGGTTCTAGATCTCACAGAAATTTGGCACCACTCCACATATGTTCATCAACGTGTACAAGGGTGTGCATTTGGTTGGAATTGCAACAGATTACACCTTACCACACGCGGAGAAACTCAAGGAGTACTTCAAGGTGAGACCTGCCTTACTAATCCTACCAGCTGAATGATGATTGAGGGTTCTCTAAATCATTTAAAATGGTGCAGGACCCATGCAAGTTTGCAGTGGCTGCTGCAGATGCTGGAGCTGAAAAGTCAGTAGCAGCACCTGCCGAAGAGAGGAAAGAGGAGCCTGCCGAGTAGTCTGATGATGACATTGGTTTCCGCTTGTTTGATTAGGGTTTTCAAGCTGTGCACGAGATAAGTAACAATCAGAGGGCGCAGGGTTAGTTTTTCCAAGCCATTGCATTCTTTGTAGGATAAAGTTTCTGATTATGTTTAGATTTCACTAGCCAACAGTTGGGGAACTTTAACTTTGTTATTTCTGTCTAACCAAAAAGGAAATTATTTTACCAAAATAGTTTGGTAAATGATATTCTCTTTCAAAATGTGTCAAAATTATTATGATTCATGCCATTGAATACTAGAGTCAGCTATAACGAGATTAATGCTATGGAAGTATGGAGTATATATTTATTTGTTATTTCAATATTATTATTATTCATGCCACTGAATATCAAAGTCAACAATAATTAGATATTTATTCAAAGATATAATTCAACCTAACTAAATATTTATAAAAAGTCAATTGTATGGATCAAATTTTTGTCTATTATTTTCATTTGATTGAACGTGTCTAGTCTTTTTTTTATATATAAAATATAAAGGTTTATAAAGTCCATGTTGTTTTTTTTTCTCTCGAAAAACGTATTTCTATAGAATGCCTTTTCCCCCTTATTATTTAAGGATATGAACAGGATGATGGCTGTAGGAAAAATAAAGGAAACGCATAATAGAAAGAATCATTTTAAATAATTTAGAAATATATCATTATAAAAAATAATAATCTTTTATTTAATATAAATTTGGCATAGTAGAATTACACATGACCTCTCTTGCTTGAGTTGTGATTATTTATAGTGCTTATGTTTCTCCCCTGTCTTCCATTTTAAGGAGGGGAGGAAGTCTTCATGCAAGGTTGAGTTGGCTAGTGCAGGTAGAATTACTATAATAGTGCATTTGTTTTACCCCTATGTTCCATTTTAAGGAGGGAAGGAGATGTTCATGGATTGATTTGTTCTATAATTAAATTGGAGGATTTTATATTTCAAGTATAGTATTGTTTGTACTTTATGAAAGGCCCAGGGGAAGAAACGCCTTATGTTTAGAATCGATCTAGTCATGAATAGCAAAACTATTTGGCAAAATTATTTTTTTTTAAAAAAAATGCTTCAAGGATCATCCTTTAAAACATCTATTTTATAGTCAAAATACTTTATATGTGTAAATGAGTTGAGGGATATTTTAAAAATCTCGCTCTTTTATGCTTTACTAGAGTCTCTCATTTTTCTTTACGCATATTAAAGAATTAGATTGGGGATGCAACAAGTGAAATAGATGAGTTGACTTTGAAAGATATAAATTGATCTAAATTGATCCTATATGAAAGTACGATGTCGTCGTCAATTGGTACGAGAAGGCGTGCAATTGCTTCAAGCTCGCCAAAAACAAGGAGGATGCCGCCGCGGGAGGGAGAAGAAGGGGTTTTTTCTGCCCCGATCGACTACTCGACCTCTATTCGTCCCTCGCCGGCAACACCGATGAGATCTGCCGACGACGACCTCCTCGGGGCCACCTCCTCCCTTCTCCTTCGACACCGACACTGCCTTCTCTTCTCCTTCTTCACGCCATCGTCGTAGCCGCAACCGCCTTCCTCCTCATTGCCGGTGAGTTACTATACCTCCTCTTCTTTTCCTCTTCTCTAGTCGGTAGCACACAGGCCGCCTCTCCTCTTGCCGGAAGCCTCCTCCGGCGTTGGCTTCCTTGCGCCTGGCCACCATAGTGGTGGCGCACGTAGATGTTACCTTCGCCTCCTCCGATGTCGGTCACGGTCATTATTGCCAGTCCCTCGTCGTCATGCATGAGGGCTCTTTGCCACAGTAACTCTCTTCTCCCTCACGATCGTTGTCCACGATCTTCGTCCTCGATCGCACCTCTTCTCGCCCTCACTGTCGTTACCGCCGCTCCCAGTGTTGGTTCAGCAGATGTCGTTGTCTCTATGAGCATTGTTGCCCTCTTCAGCCGTCGCCATCGCCTCCCGCCCCCGTCACCTCTAGTGGTTGTTGTTATCGCCGCCCCTAGCGGCTGCCATCGACACCTCATCCATAGTCTTCACTCTCCGGGCAGCCATCACCCGAGTTCTTAGACTCCATACTATTTATCTACTTCGCCCTGCAAGCCGATATGATTCCGATTTTCGAACCGTTGATATGTTCCCGCTCCTTGGCTCTGTTGGACCTCCGACTTGTATTACCCCTAGTTCTGCGTCAACCCAGTTCTCCCTTCAGTCCGATCATTCAGACTATAGAAATTCCGCCCCCGCAGGTCAAGGTACAGGGAGGTTACCGCTCTCCTTTTTACATATGATATTTCTATTTGTCATCATATTTTATATCAAACGGGGCTAACCTGAGACAGTTTATCATCTTTGGCCTCTACTACGGGACGAGCGTTACGACCAGTTCACTATTCTACCATAGGGCGCCCCCCCCCCCCCGGGGCAGGGTGCGTCACTGTATTCATTCTCTATTCATTTCATTGCTCTACTATTATTCAGCCGCTTATATATTTTTGGGACATGCATCGAGTATCGAAGTACCAAGGACTGGGGCAATTCGATCACTGACTACATGTAACATTGACTAGAGGTCTTCTGACGACTCAGTCAATATGGGAGACAGCTTATCACCTATCTTCACTCCAGATTATAGAGATGCGGTCAATATTCTAGTCATACCGGTAATTCCATCTTCTCATATTCCCGACAGAATTATAAATAATTAACTTAATTTTTAAAAAAATATTTTCTTGTCATAAATTAAATTCTAAATATAACAGGAAACTCCTATAATGAAATGACAAAATTAGCAATCAGATGAATTGTTTTTTTTTAACGGTTGTGAATTCAACAATATTAAATATATTTTTATTACATCAACAGCTGTTAAATGGTGCGTGACGGTTCAGTCCGACCAAATCAATAATTACATACCGGTTCAATTTAATTCCAACCTTTGATCCGACATGATCTAGTAACAAGATCTAGCAATCCACGTGCTGAACTTTAGTATGCAAAAGCCCACCAAATCCAACCGTGACACAACTCCACGTGTCCTTTTTTTATATCAAAAGTACGTTTATTTTATTGAATCATTAAAGGATATATCCTCGTTACTCATTATATGTGCATAATTGTTACGCATGTATAGTTGCTATAAAATTTATAACTGCTCTAATATATACTTAATCAATTTAAAAATATTTATATTATAATAATTATAATTTAATAACTGTCACATTTTTTATATCAAAAATGTGTATTCAACTTGCTTGATTAGCATTCATGTTGTGTTAATTACAGTTTCATAACTACTATAAAATTTAATTTTATTCACCTACCGTTTACTTTATAATTGGTACAATATCATACTTATTACAATATAAATTCAATCTATTTACTTTATATTCATATATGTTATAATATATATATATATATATATATATATATATATATATATATAAATTACAGTTTCGTAACTACTATATCATATTCAACTAATTTAAAATTTAAATAAAAGATAATAATAATTATTATAATACCGGAGTAAGAGGGTAAATGTACAGAAGTAAGTCAATGGTGACAAGAGGTCCCTTTGAAAAAAAAGAGGACACTTTTTTATTTGGGTCCTTTATTTTTAAACTGCCATTTTAAAACAGATGGAAATGTAAAAAAATCCTAATTTTTCCTGAAACAAAATTAAATTCCTAATATTATTCTGAATTAATGATTCCAAAATTGTCGGAGAAATCGGCGACCGGCGACCAAATCGCCACTGAAGACTCGGGCTCAGATGGAGGGGTGGGGGAGGAACCAGTCGCCGATATCGGAGAATAGATCGTTGCCGGCGGCGAAGGTAGTACAGAGGTCGAGGTCGCCGAGTAGCAACGCGTCGTCCAAGTCGTCGGGCAAGTAGCCGGTGGGCAACTCGTCGTCGTTGCAGAAGGCAAGCAACTCGTCGTCGTAGAACGTTCCGTCTTCGTCCGGGAGCAAGAACCGGCAGTAGTCCGCTGCCGTCGGTTGCGGCTCCTCGGCCGGCTTCAATGACAAGGAGGGGGTTGAAGTGGAGGGAGGCGGGCGGCCGAGGACGGATGTCGGAGAGCAGATCTCACGCGACTCATTGCCGGACGAGTTGGGTCGGTCCTTGTTGTGATTCTTCTTCTCCGGCGGCGGAGTGAAGCAGGAAAGGACGGCGAGAACGTCATGAGCGAGCGCGGGGGTCGGCGTCGATGGCAGCGGGAAGTTGGTGATCGCCTGCGCTCCGCGGAGCTTGAAGGCAGCTGTATCGTACGCCCGCGCCGCCTCCTCTGCGGTGCTGAACGTGCCGAGCCACACTCGTTCGCGCCGCCACGGGTCCCGAATCTCAGCCGCAAACTTCCCCCATGCCCGTCTCCGCACGCCGCGAAACCTCGTCCAGCCGCCTTCTCCGGCCTCCGCACCCTTCTTCCCCTTCGCCTCTCCGCCGACCTTCGCCGCCTTGTCCTTTCCGACGCGGCGCTCTGGCCGGAGCTGGATCTCCTGCACGTACCGGCGCACTCGCCGGCAAGGCGTCTCATCATCGCCGGACGACTCTGTGGCGTCGTTATCATCGCAGAAGACTCGCACCGTCCACGGCCGCGGCGGAGGCAGTCGGTTCGCCGGCGCTGGAAGAGCCTTCGCCGTCACCACCACGTTATCCGTCCGCTTCACCGGAATCAAAAAGGAAGCATCCATCCTCACATTGGCCGCTGCTCTCCTGCATCCAACAAATCAAAACCAAATCTTTTCCATCTCAAAGCCTCCGATTTCTTCCCCAAAATCCAAATCACGCGCAGATTAACGACCAACAACATTAAATCATATTTATTTTTAAGAAAAATATAAATAAATTAATACTCGAATCGAAGAACAAGCAGAAGCAGAGCATAAAACAGGAAGACTACAAAGAGAAAGGAAGAGAACGATGCAATTTTATAGAATCCATAATGTCAAATTGGGGAAAATAAATTTTTAGCAATAATTGTATTTTATTTATGGTGTTAAAAATAAATATAATAATAATAATAATAATGTATTCATTTATTCTACTTGCCTTAACTAAATTAATCTTGCTGTCCAAGAATTAAATTACAACCTCATCCCATTGTGTAATTATCAAACAACAACATTCTAAAAATGTTCAATTTTCCTAAATTAGAAATTGTAAAGTAATTTTTTGGAGTAATTTGAACTATACACCACTTACCAAATTTTAAGTATTTTGTCTAGTGCTTGATATTTATCTCATTTTTGGTAACTTGAAGTATAAATCATTTATTATTTTTTAATTGGTTAATAACTGATAATTAGATCCAAATTGAATAAATTAAACCGATAACAAATTTATTAACCGATAAAAAAATTAATATATTTTTTTTAGAGTGTTAAATATTCGAGAGAAATAGAATTGTAACATGTAAAATCATATTTTTGAAATCGTGATTCAAGATCATAGTCGACCTCAATTCAACTAAATCGATCAAATTGATATCTTAGAGTATAAATCTAAAATAAAAATAATCGATATTTTCTTAAAATAAAATAAAATTTTGAAATACTCGAAGAATAGTTTAGAAGTGTAAATAGAGCCTGATTTCAGACATGTTAAGAAATAAATCATACTAGGTTTGGCATTGCTTATTTTCTTCTTGTCATTTAATAGTGAGAAAATTATATTTTCGGTCCGGTAATTTATATATATATATATATATATTTAAATTTTAGCAGATTTATATTATTAGTTCAGTTATAATATTTTTTAATTTAGTCCTGTTTTTCTAAAATTAAAATTTTCCATCTGAAAATATATGATTAGTGGCCGGAATGTTGAGTTGTAAATTGAATTTAAGGATTTTGATTTTTTATGACCCTCAAAATTTTGAAAAATTCAATTTACAAGTCAACATTATGACCGTCAACTGAGTATTTTATGATGAAAAATTTAAATTTTATAAAAAATTAATTGAAAGTAAAACAGTTGGCATATGTATTTATACCCTCAATCATCATTTTCACTTGTCACCACACGGTAGCATCAATTAGGGTAGGTGCGATAGAATGCGTAGGGGTAAAATGAATATGAGATATGAAATTTAGTTGAGTTACCTATGGAATTTAAGTAATAAACGACCTTAACTGTGTGGTTATGTAATTTGCCCCCTGTTTTTTATTAACATGTTTTACTTGTGAGATTCCAAGCAATAAATTCTTTTGGACTATTGCGATATGCATTTTTCAGATATCAATAAATTTTAGTTCCCATATAAGATGATGAGTAAATTTTATTACAAGGTGACTTTGAACACTTTCTTAGTACTCTTCGATATCGATTTTACCTTACAAATTATACTCTCCCTACGAAGGGACAAACTCCATGTGCAACTTAAGTCAAATGTCTAAGGTTAACGAGAAACTTGACGATAGAATGTGAGACGCGAGCATGCTTACGCAGTTAAAGAGCTTTGGGCAGTAGGGTTAACCTCTTAGCAAAGGTATCAATGACAGTGAAACGCGAAATAAGCATCGACCTCAACTCCTAAGGCGAAATGGATGAACTTTGCATTGCCTAAGTCGCTATCGAACTTGTAAAGACAAGCTTGGCAATGGAATGCATGGTAAAGTGCACTTGCTCTTTCGACAATCTATTGATAAATAAAGTCCTTAAGAGCTTCAATGACAATGAAATGTGAAACAAACATAAATCTAGTACACGAGATGACAAAGGCGGTTATCGCCTCCTACATAAATGTCGTCGTGAGATCAACAAAACCATAAGAGTATTGACACCTACAATTCTTTTAGGTGCAAGAGTACCAAAGTAAACTAGGATCCCAGTTAAAACATTTCGATAGCTGAAGATTAAGAAACAAGAAGTGGATAAAACATTGAAGTGGATAAATTCAAAATGTTCATAGCAGTAACAATTGCAATGGCTATACTCTGATAACCATTTAGACACCTTGGAAAACCTAAGAAAACATCTCCTGCACTATTTTTAACCTAAAAGAGTAGGAATATCATGGACAAGGCCAAAGAATCTGGACAGATTGATGCTACAAGAATTTAACCACACTAAATTGAAGAACAGAACACTAGAAATGATAGTAAACTGAGCATTAAGTGAATCTTACTGTGAGGTTGATGTAGCTTGTGTATCATGTGCTGGTATTGGTGTCGGGGCTTCTGTCAAAGTCTGGTTGCCGCTGTCAAACCTTCTCAGTCCTTCGATCATTTGCACCACTTCTAGCATTTTGGGCCTCCTCTCGGGTGTTCTCGTTACGCAGCTCATTGCAATTTGAAGCGTCTCCACCATCTCTTCTTCTATGTTCGGATACCTCATCAGCTCCACATCGAAAACTTCTGCAGTCCATTCTTCCCGGACAACAGATTGAACCCAACGAACTAGGTGGACGACCTCATCAGTGCCTCCTACTATTTGAATGGGAGATTTGCCTGTGAGCAGCTCGAGCAGTAGGACACCGTAGCTGTAGACATCAGATGCCTGTGATGCTTTCCTAGTATCCACCACCTCGGGCGCGCGGTAACCTGCAGTGCGAGAGACAGGCGGGACCATTGGATTGCTGATGGATGGCAAACCCATGTCAGAAACACAACCGTATTGCTGGTTGTTGAGGAAAACATTAGAAGACTTTATGTTTCCATGGACAAGCTTGCTGTTCTTTTCATTGTGAATGCATGCTATTCCTCTCGCAGCACCAAGTGCTATTCTAAGCCTGGTTTCCCAGTCAAGGGGTATTCTGTCCGGTCCTCTCTTCCCTGAAACGGAAACGTATCACAGTAAAAAACTTGAATCATCTGCATGGATTAAATACACTAAAAATTTCGTCCGGTAGGTATAAGTAAAATTTGTTCATCAGCATCAACTGTGGACCAATGACAGATATTTTCTACACATTCCAAGTTAACGAGCGAGGTTAAGCATTGAAGAGGCAGCATAGTAATAGTCCAGTTAACAAACTAGCCTTCTAATGTGCACTCCAAAATAACCTAGAACCAATTTAAGAAGAGGTAGCTAGGAAGTTAATTTAAGTACTAGCTATCTAAACAAGCAAGACGATCGACCATTCAAGACAAAAGAACACATGAAACTGAAGTTGGGAACACAACTAATTATCTATCGTTTCACAGTAGTCGAAACTGAAACCTAATGATTCAGAATTGCAACATTGTAGTCTTCAAAGATCCAGCAGACACTGAGCTATGCATAACAATATATGCAGTATGAGAAAAAAAAAACAATGACGTAAAAACATTAGCATCTAAGCTTTGCAAAAAAATGACAGAAAATATACCATGTAACAACGAAGAGACACTCCCCTGGCTATAGTAGTCATACACCATGAGTTTCTCATCCTTGGAATAGTAGTATCCTTTCAGCTCCACCACATTCTCATGTTTTATCCTCCCTACTACCTCCATCAGCTGCTCAAAATCTCTCTTGCCGACGCTAACATCCTTCAACCGCTTCACTACCACCGTCGTTGCATCCTCCAGCACAGCTTTATAAGCAGTTCCAAATGTCCCCTTACCTAAAACCTCAGCAGAAGCCCTCAGAAGATCCTCCAGATCAAAAGCAAAGGTACAACCTTCAAAGAACACTAGTCGGTTGTTCTCATCTTCTTTTCGAGTGACAGCCTTTTCGGGTGAATGGCCCCCCTTTGACCCTTTTCCTGAGACATAATTCTCTGCATCGCCCCTCGAGCAGCAAA
Organism: Zingiber officinale; assembly: GCF_018446385.1. Taxonomy (NCBI): domain Eukaryota; kingdom Viridiplantae; phylum Streptophyta; class Magnoliopsida; order Zingiberales; family Zingiberaceae; genus Zingiber; species Zingiber officinale. The sequence goes on along the minus strand of NC_055997.1, from coordinate 75,337,423 downwards.
GATAGAGAAACAATGCAAGCACCGCGAAGAGTGAAGCACATCCACCGACTATAATGCCAAGAATTGCAGATTCACTCAATTTCTTCTTGCTTACGAGGCCTGGGGATGGCGAAGGAGCAGGCGGAAGTGGCTCTGGAGATGGAGTGAGAGGAACTATCGGTGTGAAATCATTCCCAGAGTATGATGAATTTGGATAACTTTGGAGGAATTTAGGAATTGTGCCATTAAGGTGGTTATTGGATACGTTAATGAACTGTAAGCTGGGGAGTTCAAGATCTGGAATTTGGCCTGACAACGAGTTGTTGGAGAGGTTTAGAGTGGTGAGCAGAGTTAAATTGGAGATGGAAGAGGGGATACTCCCGTTGAAATGATTGAAGGAGAGATTGATCACGTTGAGGTTCTTCCAAGGCGAGAAATCGAAGGGTAGAGGACCAGAGAAGCGGTTGAACTGGAGATGGAGCCCAGTGAGAGCGGTAAGGTTCGCGAAGTCCGGTGGGAACGAGCCAAAAAAGCCATTCGACCGGAGGCTCAGGATCTGGAGGGCGGAGAGGCGGCTGAGGGTGTTAGGCGGGATTGGGCCGCTGAATCCAAACCCCGGGAGGTGGAGGGAGACGACTCGGGAACCGTCAGTACTGCAGTTGACGCCGATCCACTGATCGCACACCCTGGTGGCAGGGCTCCAATTAAGGAGGCGGGAGTGGGATGCGGCGCTCAGGAAGTCGAGCAACGCTTTCTCGTCCTCCGCCAGGCTTTCAGCGCCGACGCCCGCGGCGGAAATCGACAACCAGAGAGCCAAAACCACTGAAAGAGCTCGTCTTGAACACATTTCTAGCCCAAGATTCATAAATCTCTTCTCTAGCACCATAACAATCTCAACTTTACCTCTAAAACCCTACTTTTCCATCAGGAAAAAAAAAACCAAAAACGCTAACTTTTTCCTATTCCTAGCAGTGTTTCTACCGAACAACTCACCAACAAGCACGAAAATTCCGGCCTTTCCACCTCCGCAGCCCCACAAAACTCCGAGATCACATACGAGAGCAAAACCGGCGGAAGACAAGATGAAGCCGTTGAGGAAGCTTCGCGCAGCGTCCGCACCTACCGCGGAAGTCACTGAACGCAATCATTCACTCACTCGCGTCAACTGCAAGCACCAGCGAAGAGAGAGCGAGAAAGAAGCAAGCGTTAGCGTCGAGCATTATTATTGCTCATAAAAAAAGGAGTAACAATGCGGTCTTCACCGAACGCCATGTGAGAGAGCAGAGCGAAACGCGGAACAGGGAAGAGGGAAGAGGAAAAGAAGGCGAAGCAAAGCGTACCTTTCGAAATCGCCATTGCCGAGCTCGAAGAAGAGAGATTTGGGGATACGCACGCCATCGAGACCGATCGCCGCCTCGCCCTTTTTATCGACCTTAAGATGGCGGCTAAAGGCTCAAAATAAAAGAGGATTAAAGCGCAAAAAAATACAAATGCAAAGTTCTCTGTCCGTATCCTTCTTGTGGACCCCACCACTGGTAGACTAATAACGAGGGAGGTACATTTTAGGTAGATCAAAAAACCGGACAATATTTAGTTTACAATACTCTTCTTTATTTTATTTGAACCCCTCGAATAGTTATTTTTAGAGTATAACCCTTCACCGACCGACCATATAAATTAAAAAGAAGGTCAAGGACAACGGCGAAATTTCCATTTTGAGCCTCTAAATTTGAAAATTATCAAAAGAAATCTTATAATTTTGAAACGTCGACCAGTGTATTTTTTGTCTAATATAAATTTGAAAAGAGAATACATTTAAAAGAGTAAATTAATTGACAATACTAAATATTCCCAAAAAAAATTAGATCTTAAGTAAAAAAATTAAAGCATGAAATTAAAAAAAAAAAATAGATCTCGAGTCAAATTTTATATTTTATGTCTATAAGTTTAGTTAAGTAACAATGAAAACAAGTACAATTTGGTCAATTGGATCATATTATTATTTTCTAATTATTAATATGATGGTTCAAAAGCAATTGAAAAATTTGATAAATTGTTTAGAAAAATTAGGGTTCATGAAATATGACAGGTGTTTGAAATTGAAAAAAGAAAAGGTTAAAAAAAAGATTGAAAAAAAAAAAATCAAAAAGTGAGGCTGAAGTTGACTTTGCAGTAGTACTTTTTTTTTTTACTTTAATTCCCGGTACAACTTTTTTTTTCTCATCATCCAAGTTGCACACATCTCCATGATTTTTTAAAAGTAATTAACTAATTCGTTGTTTTCAAAATACCTCTTGAAGATTTTAGAATTCTTTTTAAATTTTACCACACGATCGTTAATATTAGAGTAAAAATCCTCTCTTTTCTAGAAAACTTAAATATAAAAAAGGTGCCTTATTATTCGAGAATGTCAGTACTTTTCGTGTTTTTTTAATAACTATGACTAACTACTGCTTATAACTATGTTATAAAATGCAACACTTAATATAATATTATTATAATATTATTGAAGCTATTTAGTAGTTTCTAGAATTACCTAATAATTATTTAATAATTTTTATAATTATTTAAAAATAATTTTGATAAAATTTAAATAATTTTAATGAAGTTAACTATTATTTTGACATAATAGTGTTTAAGATTTAGAAATTGAGTTCAAGCTTTTAAGATTTAAAGTTTAGATTTATAAATTTAGAATTTATGTAACCGTTAATTAATATAACTGTTTTAAAATAATTTTGATAAAATTAAAAAAATAATTAAATTGATGAAAAGTAATTTTTATATAGTAGTGTTCAGAATTTAAAATTTAGGGTTCATATTTTGATAAAAACACTTAATGTGAATAAGGCATAAATAACCTAATGATATTAAAAATTATCAAGCTTGTGAAGTGGGCATTTGAGAAAATGGATAAGTTTTAAGGGTGAAATGGAAAAAAAAATCTTATAATTGATCTCGAATAATGCATCATGATTTCAAATCAATAGATCATGATTGCGACGTGTTATCATCATGTGGCATCTAATCGAAGGTGGAATTTTGACTGATTCTACTTTGGATTATAATAAGTTGATGGCGATGATTAATTAAATTATATAGTTGGATTATGTTTAACTAATAATACACGCATTTGTTAATTGATTAGTAAAAATCTAAAAACAACTCAATTTAAATATATATTGATAAGTAATTAACACAAATAAATTAATGTAAAATGAGAAATTTAAATTCTCTAGAATAAAGCTTCACATATATATCTAATCACATGGTTGCTACAATTCATAACGAACAGCCTAATTAACGCAGAGTGAAAAAAGAATTTAAACATTAAAAAAAGGATTATTTTTTAAAAATATTTGTTTAATTTATGGATGCACGATATGCACCATCATCCCAGCTGCCAAATTCCCTGCCCTAGTCCTCTCTTTGGTCCCCCCATCATCATTTCCACTCCACCACAATAATTTTGACAAAATTACACTTTGCTCCCCTAAGTTTTGCTTTTTTTCAAAAAAAAAAAATAGTAGTTTATCTAAGGGTGGTTGTAATTTTGCAATATGGGTATATAGTAAATTATTATCTTTTAAACATTACGGGGAGGGAAGTGAGTAAGTCAACAAACTTTGAGGGGATATATTAAATTTTCCTCCATAATTCATGCCCTATGACAATAATTTATCCCCATCTAATCCAACATCTACTCCACTTCCTTCCTTAATGGAGAGGGAGTTGGCACTATGGCCCCAAGAGGCCATGCTCATGCATGTCTATCGGTTCGATCGATTAAATCGAGAATCAAAAGTACTAGCCAACTTGATCCATTCGATAGAGAACAAACAAAAAAACACACACACACATTATTTAAACCCTACTTAGATCTCACTTATTCAAAAAAGAAATACTTAAGTTGGGCTCACTGTGTTCTTTAGGCTCTGAAACACTGATGAAGCCATCCACCATGATGAACATTTTTCTTTTGGAGTCTCATTGTTTGCATGATTCTCACAAGTCAAAACAAAGTTGTGGTGGTTGCATGGCATTATTGATGTCAAATGGATAAAAATGATTATCATCGCTATCATTATTTGCATTAATGTTTGACTTGGCTTTTGATGTGATGGTGCAGTTGTGATGTGTTGATTGGACCAGTGGACTTTGACTTCATAAACGTTCTAAATTTCCGTAAGATCAAGTGGTAGATAATATTCTTTTTTATTTTTATTTTGAGTTTCGGTAGTAGTTGTGTATGCATATAAAGCTATCCTTGTACAGTTCAATCCACTATCATTTTGCATCCAACTAATCAATTACCTTTAGTTTGTTGCATTCTAATCATTGAAATTGCTAGTTGACGAAAAGGAATTGTAATTATTTTGTCTGAATTAGCTGCTATCAGAAATGGGTAATTTTCCAAATACCCTCAAATGTTCAAGGAAAAAAAATAAAATCTTAAAGAGCATTTTGACAGTAACAAACCTGGGACAAAAATTGAATGGGCGTTCCATTTCCAATTAAAATCAAATGAACACTATATTTAAAGTGATATATTCAAAATATCCTTATATTATCTGACAATTATAGAAGTTCACATCTAACTTCTCCAAATATGTAGAAGCTAATAATTAGTTTTATAATATAATATATAATAATTCAGCCGTATAAAAACTAGAAACTAACTTCAACATATAAAAGCTAATTGCTAGCTTCTCCAATAATGACTTTATATTATTTTAATTTTATTTATTTAAATGATAATCGAATTCATTTCAATAGTGACTTTATATTATTTTAATTTTATTTATTTAAATGATAATCGAATTCATTTCAATAGTGACTTTATATTATTTTAATTTTACTTATTTAAGTTATAACTTCTAATTTCTACATCGTACATAAGCTACTTGCTAATTTCTAACACATGTCTACAATGATAATTTTATATCATTTTGATTTTATTTTTTTTAATATTAAAATATTTCAACGAGCAAACCAAACGATAGAAAATTTATAACACTCATTACATTTCATATTAACATAATTTAATAATAATCAAACTGGTAAAAGCTAACATATAACTTCTACAACATATAACAGCTACTTGCTAACTTCTACACGGTGTAGAGGCTACATGACTAGCTAATTTCTACATGCGATAAAAACTAGTTGATAACTTTTACACATTATAAAAGCTATATGATCAACTAGCCTCTATATGTTGTAAAAACTAACCGATAACTTCTACACATTATAAAAGTTAATCAATAGCTGTTACACATTGTAAAAACTATAGCTTCTACTGCACTGAATCCAAGAGTTCAAAATGAAATTATAAGAGTAACACTCATTTTGACCTCGTTTTTTTTTAAAAAAAATGCACTAATATGATTTTTCTCATTTTGATTGTTTTCTGATAAACCTTTAAAAGACATTGTTTAAAATTTATTAAATATTAGAGGCATCTTGGAAATTTAATTTCTCAAAATGCCCCCAAATGTTTAACAATTTTTTAAATGCACCCAAGTTGTAATTACGTTAAACGTTCTCAAGGTTCTCCTATTGCTCATATTTTACCCTTCTAAAATATCACATAAATAACCCAAGATGCCAAGGGAGATTTGAAATTTCAACAACAAAATATATAATTTTTTAAAAAGAGACATTTATAATTTAATAAAACCTTGGGACATTTTATAAACCCTGTTAAACACTAGGAGCATTGAGAGCAAGATGGGTACCAGTCACACAATTGCTGATAGGTTTGATTGGGGACATAGATATATTCCACCTCCCACTTTGCCTCCTAAAAGATGAACAAAAGAACCGGTAGAGGTTATTATCACTCATTCACTCTCGTGAAGGAATATTATTAACGCATGACAAGGAAACAAGAGTGTTTTTGATCACTTCAAATGCTTGAGGGCTCTTACCTGCTTTGTGATGTGCTGTTAACTTCATACTCATGACTTCTTGACACTGCTTTGTAATTGATGGGGATGATATGTACAAAAGATCTGCAAATAATAGCAATTCAAAAGAAGGTTTCAATAGAAAGAGATATCTGCAAGTAATTTCCAAGTTTCTCAAAGTTCCTGCAAGGAAATCCTTGGCCAAAAGCATTGTCTGGGAATTAAACAGATTGTTGAATTGTCAGTTATGCGGGTTGAAATTGGGAAGTCATGATCCATCCAGCAAGAGCTCTTAAGGTGGTAAACCGATAGGAGTCGAGGAATTTCAAGAATTCTCTCACACGCACACATCAAGAAGGTCATTCCTCGAAGCCTTTCCAGCTTTGCAGGAACAATATTGCGCAAAACCATCACTTCATGCAGAGTTTCTATAAGTAGACTATAACACTGGCGGATATACATGATTTGATTATGGTAGAGGTGGTTGAGACGGTTTGATGGTTAACTCAGCTCTCAAGTGAAGTGTGCCATTGATGAAGTAGGGGCCATCTTCGGCTATGAAAGAACTCCACTGGATGCCGAACAAGTTGCGGTAGCCTACTGCCTTCCCGCCAGTAAAAGTGTAGAAGCCTTTGTACTTGCTAACGAATTCTCCAGACGGATTAGTTCTTGCAGCAAACTCATATTCTACAGTGAAGCTAATGGAACCTTTCTCTTGCATCCCTAGGAAAAGGCCAAAGCAATGGAATGAACTCTGCTGATCCAAATTGCAATGGGCTGAGAGGAAGAAACCCTGGCCACCCAAATGGAACGCCTGTGAGTAGACCCTTCCAGATGGGAACAATTTTGCACACTCTTCCCTCTTGAGATCTAGGTACACAATGCACTGTGGGTGTGGCTTATCGAACTCCACCACCTTCAGTGGACGATACTTGTAAGCCCGCTCCATGAATCGCTTATGGGTTAATTCGTCAGCGGTAAGAGCCCGCTGCCTGTGAGGAGCCTCAGCCTTGAAGAAGAGTGCTTCAGTTACTAGTTTGGAAGCAAGGTCATGATCCAGGTCGTTGCAGGTGAGGACTTTTCTGAGTTTCCTGCAAGTCATATGTGAAAAACGGATATGATGAAGTAAGCGAGAACTCAAGGTCTCACGCCGTTCTTCCAATACTGTGTATTGTGCTCGTGCCCACTTGAGAACGAAGTCATATATAGCGTCTTCTGATGCAACTTGGAGGTCATCGCTAGACAGAATAGCCTCGATTCCAGAAAGGGGAAGACTCATCATTTCATCTTGGAACCTGAAATAGATAATTTCAAACTCTGAGTTTAGAAAATGTGTAACACACATTGAAGACCGCTAATTGTTGTAAATGTCAACTCACTTGTTTATGTCCTTATAACTATTGGCAAGGAAATCTTTAGCAGCATCAGTCAAAGGTTGGACTGCGGAAGCCATTGAAACACTGCAAGGTAGATCCAAATACAACAGTGCAGACTCTGTTGTCATCGGCAAGCTTCTAAGTAACTGACTACAGTATCGCATGCATGAAACAACCTCGAATTTATCAGCAGCCATCAGCACATCCAAAAGAAGTGTCGGAGATGTAGTCGACAGCTTTCCACTGTACATAAAACTCAAGAGCTCCATGAGAGCAGCTTCCTCTGTTTAAAATTAAAAGGCAAAAAGAATGAAATTTTATGTTCTGCAACAAGTACAAGTGGAATGCAGAAGCAAATCTAACCAACCAACAATGCCACTAGAAAAAATAAAACACACAAGATAATAGAATGAAAAGTGGGACGAGAATGCCAATTCAAGTGGGTTCAACCAGCAAAACATATCAATTTTGATGAGATAGAGAATAAAAAATTTGCATGTTTACCACAAAAAGAATCATCAACTTAATGGGAATTCAACATGGATAGAAGTTAACATTTATTAGGCTAAAGAACCTTCACATCAGTGTTTTATCAGTTACTATATTTGCTTATCATTTCTTGGCATGGCATTAGATATTTGGTTGTCATAGGCTTTAACAGACTATGACATGAGGGGGAATGTTGAGAATTGAGACAATCCCACATTACCACATTCTTGTGTGTACTTATGTGTATTTAACTGGTGGGTTTGGATTAGATAGAGATTCTCTAGAGCCAAACTTCAACGAGGGACTTGTTTAATGTGATTGATAATGTGATGATTCAATATTCCCTTGGGATAAAGTTCAATTTCTTTCACTTGTAGGAATACTTAGTAAGATAATAAGGTTGAGCTAAATTGTATTCCTACAATAGTTTTTTGATGATGTAGTAGTCTCTAACTGTTGTCACTTTATTTTGCCTACAATTCACAAAAACCCATGATAGAAATTAGCTCCGCTCACAGAGGGAGATGCAATGATATTATATAGATACAGCCCTCTTATCAGCTTACTTCCTCTAGATATTAAAATCATAACACACAAGTTTGACCACCGAAATTTTTTTGAAAGAACTTATTAGTTGGCCTGCAACTGATAAATATTTGACACTGCACTGGTACCCATACCAAGGCATGTGAATAAATGCAGGGACAGTGATCATGGCATGGTTGAGAAATTGAAAACAATGCCAAATTTTATCTTTCATTTAAAAGTTTTAAATATAGCACTTGTTTGGCCATAGTTGCAAAAATAAATTGGTGATGATAAGCAGACTCAAGAATCCTCTCAAATTAAATCTCATACACTACTTGGCCAGAATTGGTGCAACCATTATATCCACCCTTGCCCAACTTGCATCATACATTAAGACCTTCGTGGTCCACTCCATTAGATTTTCCTGTGTTAATCAATTTTAATCCAAATTTGCTTCTCTCTTCTACCGAATTCAGTAGCAATGTCATAGAATTTAAACTCTGATCATCCCGGAGCTCCCCTTCACTCCATATTTGTATTTCCCATTTATCACTCTTTATCATAAATGCATTTTACCTTTTTACCATTAATGCATTTGCATGCTTACAGCTTCATTACGTCAAATAAAGAATCGTTATATGCCCATTGTGTACACTTGAATACAGGAAAGTGAAGGGTCTACCATCCAAATATTACAAGTTATATTTTAACTATTACAGTACCAAATTGACAAATAACCACAATTAAATGGTTTAGAATGCACATGTGCTTGCATCAAACAAAGCTTAAATATGCTTTGAAATTACCTGATTCATTGATTCTTAGCGTCGCATGTCGCAGATCTGATTCTTTCATGCCATTTGAAAAAAGCTAACATCAAAGATATGGAAATAAATCCCACGTCAGTAAACATCAGCAAGAAAAATCAAGTATGACAATACACTACTAACCTTGTAGAAGAATGGGCTTTTGGCGGCAAGTATAGCCGAACTAATATAAATGGATTTAACTCTGAGAATCCGTGGAGAACCCATGCTTGAGGAATCATTATTTTCTGAATCATCGCCTGCAAAGAAATAAAGATGATCAGAACACAAATAAGAATATCATAATGAGAACAATGAAAACCTTGTCATCAAATTGCCCTAGCTGAGAATGTAAGATTTTAAGAAAAAATTTAAACACAAGAATTGCAATATACTTTTTCCATAGACATACAAGATTAAGCAGTCATATTCACATCAGACATTTAATAACCTGAATTCAGTACAACAATAACATATGAATCACTTCGAAAATGCACTTACATTTCATGTCAAATAGATTGTGCATATATTAGACACTAGATGAACTCACCAATCATTTTGAAGATAAGCCTCCTTGGCATCATGCATGTTATTTGCATTAATATCAGATAACTAGTGAGAATGTGAACGGATTAAATTCTCAAACCTGAATTGTAGATAAAAAATTTAGACACTAAAGATTTCAATTTTAGTAAATTTTTGATTAAGTAAAACTAAAAGCTAATCAATGAAATGAAACTTTAACAATAAAAAATTTGAATAGTTAAGATGAATGGACCTAAATTTTTTATGAATTATATATAGCTTAGATATATTATTCAATTAAAAGAAAATATTGATTGAGATATTATTAATAGGGTAAACAATTGATGATTGAAATGGAGGATTCTCTAATTCTTGTGTGATAATTATGTTCCACCCAAGCTAATAAGAAAATTTTTTAATTCTATGTTATAACCTGCCATACTTTATGAATAGCATGGATCAGAGTATTGGTCTACAAAATGTGAATATTAAGATAAATATGCAAGGTTATTAAGGAAAAAAAAATTACTAAAAGGGAACAATTAGTATAAAGTGATAATAAATAAGTTTAGATGGAATGGACATATTGAAAGGCAACTAAGGGATTCTATAGTTAGACGAGTTCAATTGATTGGATGTGAAGGTGTAAGGAGTAGAGAGCTAAAGAAAACTCTTGTAGATATAATGATATAATATAAAATAATTCAATTGATTTAACATTAACTGATATGGAGTAGTTCAATGGAGTGATGAGATCAAGTAAGCGATTCCAAATAGTCAAGAGTTATAGGAATTGAGGATGATGATGTTGTAAATAAATTATACTTAAGGACATAATTCAGGTATTTTTCATTTATGAGACAAGCTTTAAAAGTGACAACTTTAGTGGCTTTTGTTACATGAACCTTTTTCCTTAAAATAAAATAAAAACAAGCATTTGAAGGTTTTATGATTTCTCAAGAATTAAACAAATGTTTTAGTAGGGTCATATACCAACTCATATCATGAATAGTAAGCAATATATTGAAAACATAGAGCAATGTGGATGGCTATCTAAAGACATCAATAATTTGTACGGCTTAAGATGGCAATGGATGGCATCCGAGATAATGAATTATATGGATTAAGGTGGCAAGAGTTGGATCAAAATTAGAATGAAGGAGTTGGGCTGCATATAGCTTGAAAGATGTTGCACCAAAAAAGAAATATCCTGACAACGGTGACAACACAAAGACTTGTTCAATTTATAGCCAAATTTCACATGCTAGAGCTCATAGCGTGTCTAGAAATAAAATTCTGTTGAGCCACTGCATTCATTCTTTTGGGGGGGCCTTTCAGCATTTGTATACAAGAATTTCAACAGTTAGATTCCATGTCAGAATAATCCAACCTGTGCTCAACCAAGCACAACCTTATGATGAGCTAGGGATTGGAAATTGGAAACCTGAAGTTTAGATAAGGCAAGTTGCTAGTTAGTTCTTCAAAACGGATTGGCTAAATCATAAATCAATTTGATCAAAACTAATTTTCAAGCAAAGGGCAATTATAACTAAAACTAAAACAAGCTAATTTATGCAAAATTGGTTTAGGCAAAATATAAGAAGGTTTAATGTACAGAAGCAATCATAAGTATTAACTTAACTTTGATCATGAGGAGGATTGGAGATATCACACGACAGAACTAAAGTCTTACCTTGTGTAAATTCCTCAAAGATTGGTTCATCATCTTCATCATGGTTCTCATATTCTTCACATTCGTGCGTGTCAGGCTGGTAACTCGTTACAAATTCCAACGAGTACTTTGCAAACTCTGGTGCTAAAGAAGCAATTGATAGAAGCAACAACAAATAATTTGCAAACTCCAGCAATGAGAAGCGGAAAAATAAACAGGATTTGATTGCTAAACAAGACAATTGAGAATTCTGGAAAAATAATAATAATAAGCTCCCTCTTGCTAATCATTCAGTTAATTATGCTGGTCAATAGAGATTGATGATAATATTGCCATTAAGGTAAAAAAAAATGATGGATCCTCTACATTAAGGTTAGAAGTAATCAGTACTGGAATAAATGAAGTTTCTGCTATTCCTGACGAATCTAACCAAACAATTCTTCCTGGCACGTATAGTAACAACCAACAAGTTCCACATGCCACGAATGCCTCGCAGAGAAGAAAGGTCAAAAGTATAACCGTAATGCAATACCTGTAGTTTCCAGCGAAACATGGAAGTAATAGAAAAGAGGTTCGAGACTTCTCTCCCCATCTTCGTCCATTCAAGAAGAAAGACCTAAAAAAAATCCTAACTTGAGCGTCAGAGTGGCCTGACTCGATCCATCTCCGACGACATTCTAATTAACCCTCTTCATTGAGCACATGTCAAGGTTCGTTCGTCTCCCGTTTCCCCAACAGTTCTTGGAAGGTACACATCGGTGAGTTCGTTGACGGATGACTTCACCGTGTACGATGAATTAGCCAGAGCAAATACTTGTACTTTATTTTTAATGCATTAAAACTTGACTAATCGATCACATTTTTCATCAATATGTTCATGTGTCCTTGTCATTTTTGTATAATGTGCATTGCTCGTGTTCTATTAATTACTTCCACATGTAGAAGTGTTACGAGCATTATTGTTTAGTATCTCGATGGCACAATCTGTTGACCGACACGAGGAAGGTGTCAATAGAATCGTCAGATGATTGGAATGTTCTAGCCTTAGGTAGAGGGCTCACTTGGAGCCTGACAGATTTGTATGCATTAACATATAGTTAAACTTTCTTAGTAGTAACCTTACATACTGGATTGAGGTTTCATTCAGCTGCAAGTTGACAAAGAGAATGAACTTATGCTCAAAGAAATTGCTCGATACCCACCTTCAGGTGTATCTTGAGTCGGTAGCCCTCATGTGACATCTTAGGAAGAAAAAGTAACAAATTGGCTTGAAACAAGGATAACATGACTAGATAGAACACAAATTCAACTAAAGCATGTGAATTGACTAATATCGCAGTAGAAAAATAACTATAAACTATCATCAGCTAAGAAAAGCTGGTGCCAATCGGAGACAACCAACTGAAAGTCGCCCGAGTTCACGGGCACTGTTCTCTTTCCACCCAATTACACAAAACATGATTAGTAACTGAAACTAAATTATTTGGATGATTAAGGAAACTGGTGGTGAAGGAAGCTAGTTGAGGGCGGCATTCTTGAACAGGACGGGAAATGCATCGCCGTCCAGTCCAAGCCATCTCTTCCCTCCATCTAGGAAGAGTCCCACATCACGGTTGGTTACGTAATGAACAAAGTTGTAGCCTCCGCCACTGGACTCTTCGAGTTGGAAGTAGCTCCCGGGCTCCCTTTCACGCCCCACGAATATCAGATGCTACAGTTCTGTGGACGCATTGTTGACCTGCCAAAGCATCGACTTCATACAGACAGTTATTGCGATGAGCTCAACGTTGAGGTTCGTCGAGGTATTGACAAACTCCGCGCCGTCCGGCACCGGCAAGAAGATCACCGAGAGGCCGGAGTCGACCTCAGAGCTCTCTTGGGCGACCTCAGAGCTCTGAGGTCGACTCCGGCCTCCCGGTGATCTTCTTGCCGGTGCCGGACGGCGCGGAGTTTGTCAATACCTCGACGAACCTCAACGTTGAGCTCATCGCAATAACTGTCTGTATGAAGTCGATGCTTTGGTAGGTCAACAACGCGTCCACAGAACCGCAACATCTGATATTTGTGGGGCGTGAAAGGGAGCCCGGGAGCTACTTCCAACTCGAGGAGTCCAGTGGCGGAGGCTATAACTTTGTTCATTACGTAACCAACCGTGATGTGGGGCTCTTCCTAGATGGAGGGAAGAGATGGCTTGGACTGGACGGCGATGCATTTCCCGTCCTGTTCAAGAATGCCGCTCTCAACTAGCTTCCTTCACCACCAGTTTCCTTAATCTTCCAAATAATTTAGTTTCAGTTACTAATCATGTTTTGTGTAATAGGGTGGAAAGAGAACAGTGCCCGTGAACTCGGGCGACTTTCAGTTGGTTGTCTCCGATTGGCACCAGCTTTTCTTAGCTGATGATAGTTTATAATTATTTTTCTACTGCGATATTAGTCAATTCACATGCTTTAGTTGAATTTGTGTTCTATCTAGTCATGTTATCCTTGTTATCCTTGTTTCAAGCCAATTTGTTACTTTTTCTTCCTAAGATGTCACATGAGGGCTACCGACTCAAGATACACCTGAAGGTGGGTATCGAGCAATTTCTTTGAGCATAAGTTCATTCTATTTGTCAACTTGCAACTGAACGAAACCTCAATCCAGTATATAAGGTTACTACTAAGAAAGTTTAACTATATGTTGTTGCATACAAATCTGTCAGGCTCCAAGTGAGCCCTCTTCCTAAGGCTAGAACATTCCAATCATCTGACGATTCTATTGACACCTTCCTCGTGTCAGTCAACAGATTGTGCCACCGAGATACTAAACAATAATGCTCGTAACACTTCTACATGTGGAAGTAATTAATAGAACACGAGCAATGCACATTATACAAAAATGACAAGGACACACGAACATATTGATGAAAAATAATAAAAATGTGATCGATTAGTCAAGCTTTAATGCATTACAAATAAAGTACAAGTATTTGCTCTGGCCAATTCATCGTACACGGTGAAGTCATCCGTCAACGAACTCGTCGATGTGTACCTTCCAAGAACTATTGGGGAAACGGGAGACGAACGAACCTTGAGATGTGCTCAATGAAGAGGGTTAATTAGAATGTCGTCGGAGATGGATCCAGTCAGGCCACTCTGACGCTCAAGTTAGGATTTTTTTTTAGGTCTTTCTTCTTGAATGGACGAAGATGGGGAGAGAAGTCTCGAACCTCTTTTCTATTACTTTTGTGAGTGTTTATATGGTTGTCCGAAGTATAGTCTAACTGTAGTTTCCAGCAAAACATGGGCATATGGAAAAAAAAAAAAATTGAACCAAAGCCACAGTAATTCACAATCCAACGAGGTTGCCAGCAAGCAAATCCCTTCATTTATCCAAAAAACAAAAAGGGACCCAAAACTTATCCAAATGCTGTTACAACCATGCCCAAAATTCCTACAAATAGTCGGCATCAAAGAAAAAGAAAGCAACTTTACTAAAAACATGTAATTCAATCGGAAGGAGGTTACAGAAAAAGAACCATACCAAACAATTCGGAAAGGGGGAAAGTAAAAAAAAAAAAGAAAAGCGAGCATGGCTCCCGAGGGAATCGAATCAATCGAGCCTTAAGGAAGGTTTCCCTCACCTTTTTCTTTAGGTCCGTCATCCCTTCTGCGCTTGCGGTGGCTGGACCCGGCATCCGGCGGCTCCGCCATCACCTCGATCCGGAGCACTCGGTCGGAGAAGTTGCTGGAATTGAAAGCGAACTCGAAGTTGTGGTCGGAGGAGGGGTGAGAGGGTTCGGCATCCATTGATCCCTTCGAAGTCGCTGTCTCCGCCGCTCGATGGTCAAGGATATCAGCGAAGCCTCTCGATTCTCTCATTCGCCGCCACGCCTCGGCTCCAGAGACGCCTCGACGCCGATCCCAACTCGATATACTGCTGCCTTCTTCCGGAAGATTAGACAGAGGCGGCGGCGACGGCGACGGCGACGAGGACGGCGGAGGAAGAGGCGAGAGAGCGGAGAGATCGAGGGATTTCAACGCGACAGAAGGGAACGAAAAATGAAAAGTCTGTGAGAACATGCCCGTTTTAATGATATAAAAAATGGCGTTTGTACGTATCTGCCCTTCCAAATCCAAAATTAGAATAAGTCCAATTCCAATTTTTATGGAATTTTATAAAATTCATAAAATCATTATATAATTTCAGAATTCTCTTGCAAATTGGTACCGATTTTATTTTGTATGATATCCATTAAAATATCAAATAACTTTTATACTAATAATTTTTTTCTTATATTAAAATTTACATCATATTAAGTAAATATCAATATAGCCTCAGATTGAATTTATATATATAGTTGGATATTGAATTTTTTTTATCGAACAAATTGTTATCCCTATTTGATCGATTATACTTATATTTTTACCTATTGTTTATATTTTGAAGTTTTTGGATTTTTGTGACATTTTTATTTTGTGAAAATCTAGCACTTTTTTAGAAAAAAATATTATATAATATATCAAGGGCATTTTGAATTCGCCTTGCCCACTGTTTCGGTTAGAATTCAAACTTCAGTTGTACATTTCTTCTTTTTTTATCGCATGGAAAATGGCTAAAAATCAAAAGAAATCTCTTAATTTTATCATCATAAAAATACTATTCTATTTTAAAAATATCTCATTTTATTTTTCTAAAAACACATCCATTTCAACATTATGTTTTTTTAAAAAATGTGCTTATTCCAGCACTATTGTAGCTAACAAAGAATCATAAATGTTTCTAAAATTATGTCAATTTCAACACCATATTTCTTTTAAAAAATAATTATAATAATATAATCATAACCATTACAAAATATAAAAATCCGTAATTAATATGCCAAGTTAATTTACACATCAAAACATTTTATTTAAATTTCAATAATTTTAAATAATAGGATGGGTGTTTATTGTAATAAGTTTGTAATCAATTGATTAAAACATATTGATGTCTTACTCCTCATATTTGCATTAGAGCAAATACTCCTAACAATTTATCATATTTCAAAATATATGGACAAAGATCCTTTGATCGAGAAATCTCTCGATCATTCTTGGACCCTTGTTCATTTATTAATGGAGTGAATTATACTCCATTTATTAATTAGGTAGGATCAAACTCACTCCATCGATATATTTGCATGGTCTCATGATCAATCAGGTGAAGACTCATGATCATCGACAACTAAATGTCAAAATTTAATATAATAAATCTGTTAAAAATAAATATTGATGATTTCAAACATCACAAAATACTTCAATCAAAACCTCTCATTCGAAATGTAATTTTGCCCTCGAATATAAATTAAAATATTAAATTTATGATAATCGATAGAATCGATAAATTTACGACTTCTCAACAAAATTAATTAACAGTTGAATAGTATAATCAATCGACATCCACAAATCTACTACAATAATAATTTTGGTGGTAATAAAAAACACATAAGCTGGCCTCTTACGTTAAATCACCAATACTTATTCAACTTTAACCTAGCGACAAAATACAATAATAATCGACCGTCCGTATGTTAGTCTGTCATGTCATGGTTGATAGATGTACAATCACTGTTGATTTTTAAAAAAGATAATAATTATAAATTTTAATAAATATAAAAATTAAGTATCCAGAGAGGTAATTTTGTTATCCTGCGCGACGCCACAGTGCGCGACTGTGCGCGCCGCGCAGGATAACAACGGTTTTTAATTTTTTTTTTTATTTTTTTTTAATTTATAAAATAAAAAAATAAAAAAATATATTTTTTTAAGAGTTTATTTTAGGGTTCAGGCTTTGGTTATAGTGTTAAAATTATTTTTTTTTTTAGATTTTACCTCTGGGGTTTAGACTTTCCAATTAGGTTATAGTGTTTGGTTTTAAAAAAAAATTAAAATAAAATTAATTTAAGTATTTATTGAGTATTGTAATATGTTAAGGGGATATATTAAGGTATTAAAAATTTATATAAGGAAATGATACTTTTTTAATTGATTTTTGAAATTTAAAATATTTAAAAAATTAAAAAAAAAATAAAAAACTGATCGATCTCCTGCGCGCGCGCACAGTCGCGCACTGTGCGAGCGCGCAGGAGATCAAAACTCTCCAGAGAGGATACCCTTATATTTTAAAAATTTAAAATTTTGCACATGACCCTTCATTAATCTGCATACGGATATCCAAATAATAGAAAAATATTTTTCTTTATAGATATTTTTTATCTATAATGTTCATCAATTAATTTTTATTATGTAATATATATATATATATAATATTGACAACTACAACAATTCCTGAGAGAAGCATTTAAAATTATGAATTTTTTTACAAAATGTACCAAACTTACGTTGCATTCAAAAAAACATCCCACTATGATACTGACAATTACACCAATTCAGGAAAGGCGCATTTAAAATTATGATATTTTTACAAAAATGTACCTAATTTGATGTTGACATCACACTACCGTAGTGACATTTCAAAAATTAACCCATCATAATGTTGATTTTTTTTAGCGGTGTTAATTTTAAAGTTTATGCAACATCATAATATACTATTTTAAAAATGCTACACTAGTATTATTTTTTAAAATTAGGCATCCGTAGACGTGTTATATATATAATATAGTATATAAATAGACATAAATTAATATTTTAGGCTCATAAATAAAACTTTGTAAGGTATATTAAGCTCATAAATTAAAGTAACGCATCGTAAGGGCGACGCTGCAATAGTGCAATGACGATGTGTGAAAACCTCAATCGTAAACTAATATAAAAACTTTTTCTGATAAAATATTAATTTTTTATTTTTTATTTAAGATATTAAATTGATAAATATCTTAGCCAAAAGGTCAAAACTCAAGTTATTTATAGAAGTTCCTCCGCTTACGGTATTATCAATCCTAAGATGTGAAATTAAAAAGAATCACAAAAATATATATTTTGGAAGACTTAGTGAAAAATCCCCAACCGCATGCATGTTTTTATGCCCGCTCCCGATACGAGTCATTCTTATTTTACACTCCCTAAAATTTCTTTTTCACTCCCTAATATACCAATTTACAAATTTACCCTCATTAATTACTTTACCTCTCCCCTATTTCTTTTTCAAACACAATCTCCATACGAAAAGCCCTAACCAAACAAATCCATAGACCAATCCCCACCGGCGACCATGTAAAACCCTAAACGTTGAGATTCACCGACCGACCAAATCCTCCGACGAGGAGACTAAAACAGACGACGAAAGAGAGTTGAAGTTTATTCACCTTGCATTAAGCCTCTTATTAGTCCGATCTCGTTGCTTCCAACCAGTCATCTCGAAAAATAGTAAGTTTCTTCACTTTTATAATTTTTTGATCGACTAGTCGTATTTTGTTTGATTTCCACAGTTCATTATTTGTTTGATGTCGGTTATTGTTCGAATTTGTTGGCTTCTCATTTTTCAATTGGTCATTGTGCAATTTGTATAAAATTTTGTACTATTGGTGATGGTTTATTATATTTTGGTGTCCATTAAATTGATGATGACATGTTTTGGATTAAGAATATCTACAAATCACTTTGATTTGTTGTATTTTTAATCATTATTTAGTGCTTTCTTGCTGGAAGGAATTTGCATGAGGATACCCACTTTGGGAGGTTGGGCAAAGGGATATTTAACAAGAATGTGATACTACAATGAGTATAGTTTTATTCGAGTCAAGAGATTGAGATGAGAAGATGAATTAGATGATTGATTATGTTCTAATAATACTAAAAGTCAATGATGAACTAGAAAATGTAAGGTGATTTTCATGGCAATTAAATGGAATTTGGTACAAATCAAACTAATAACAATGAAAGAATTAACTGTAATTTAAACCATGCAAATAATTGAGAATATTTTCAATATAATTTAGTGAAAGACAGGGAGAAAAAGATAAAAACATGAGTATTTTAGGAGTTTAAAATTATGAAAAGTTATTTTGTTAAATATCTAATAAATAAGATTATTTTTAAAAATAGCCCCTTAACATAAGCTATATTAATTAAATTCTCATAAAATATATTATTTCAGATTTAAGTAAAAAAAATGAATGATTTATTTTGTGTTTTGAAACCTATGGACTATTTTCCTTCTTTTGTAAGGTTTCAATTTAAGAATTTGTTGATTATAACTAAATGATGAGTACAAGAAGTCATTTTAAATTTTATATGGATATTATGGTAGTCCATTTATTTCTTTTATCATATTATCATAGTCCATTGTAATAGATCACACTTACTTATTCAACAAATGATTTTTTTAAAAAAAAATCTCACCTATATCACTGATATTTAATATATAAATGGATTCTTTGTCCAAAATATGGAACACTATGTGTTGGATATTGTTATTTTAGAGAGAGCAAGCATATAGAACCAACTAATAGAGGGTTGTAGAATTTGATAAATTACATTGTGTGTTCCACTCCCTAAAGGCAATTTTCTAATGTTATATAAGAATAAAGGTCAATAATATTTGAATGAGTATATTGTTCCTCATTTATGATGTGTTATGAAATTGTATATCATTTCTCAATTTATTTTGTAATTGATATTATGTTATGATTTGATTATGAAATTGTATAATGTTTTCCAATGCAATTTCTCAACCACTTAGGTGATGTAGATTTTTGTTCAATTTCTTGGAGAAATGGAATCTGGATTAGGATCTTCGAATTTTTCATTTCTGGGTAGTTGTAAGTATAAAGAAGGCCTCTATATGATTTCAATTTTTAATGGCTTTAGTATAATGGAGTTGTTTCTTAATTTTAGAAGAAAATGTGAGGAGATTGCTCCACAAAATGTGATCTTGCAATATCTAGCTCCACATCAGAATATATATGTGACATTGAATGAAGATGATGATGTCCGTATTATGACACATCTTTATACGTCTATGAGATTGACAATAATTAATATGAGAGCAGTGAAAAAAGATGAAATGAGTTCCCGCAATCTCAAAAGGTAAAAAATTTCTGCCTTGATTTTTTTCCATAGGAATTGGGTTGATATTGATGACGATAAAATTTATTTTTTTGTTTTGCTTGATATTTCATTTGTAGATTGCAATTGTTGATGATATCTTGTTTAGTTATTTATCATTTTTATCATATGTTTCATGGAGATATGTTTTGGGTGTGCTTCTTGTGAATCTTGATCATGTGTAAGTTTTAGTTTTGAAGGCATTGGATCATTTGAACTATTAAACAGAACATGACTATATTCCATTTACGTTGCATTAATAATTTATTAAAAGGTAAAAAAAATAGGAGATTAACAAAATATTGCACTACTTAAAAGAGTAATGTATATATACATAAAGTACTAATAGGTTAAATCATTCCATGCTAAAAAATTATGTCATATTGTTTAGATTTCATACGCATCCACATTTTGTATTGTACACATTTCAATTTCGTTGATAAGTCTTTGATAATTATTTAAGAATTGAATGATGTGTGTTTTGGTGTATAGATAGTAGGTTAATTAAAATTGTTTTATTCTTACAATGATATTATACTCACTGTTAAATTGATAAGGTTTGAAACTGAAGAAGAGACACTGACTAGTAATAATGATCATCTTGAAGTGGGTTTGGTAAAAAAATTCCATAGACATTTGGAGTCATTGCATCCATGGAGAGGGCCAAATATTCAAGGATGCTGCAAAATTTCAAAAATGTGCTAAAAATTATACAGTTGCTACGAAACGATCATTTTTGTATAAAAAGAATGATAATAAGAAAGTTATTCTTGTCTGTAACACAAACAACTATTCTTGGAGAATATATGCTTTAAGACATAAAGCTGACAAACTTTTCAGCATTAGAAAATGCAATCTAATTCATACTTGTGGAGATGACAATCTTCGTAGTAGAGGATATCCTAAAGCTGATGCTACCTAGGTTTCTAATATTGTGATGGACAGATTGAGGGGAGAGCCCTCGTATCGACCATGCATGAAGCTGAAAGATATTCACAGAGATTGTGAGGTCGAGCTTAATTACAATAGGGTTTGGAAAGGGAGAGATTTGGCAATGCATGACATTCATAGTGTAGAGGAGGGGGCATATGATAGATTAAGATGGTATTGTAGTGCTATTAAAGAAATTAATCCTGGAAGTTTTATCGAGTGTGAATTTGATCATTGTAGTAATAACTTTAAATGATTATTCATCTGTTTCAACTGTTTCAACACATGTGCAACTATTTTATCAATGGATGTAGGCCCTTGGTTTTCTTGGATGGTACTCACATAAAGAATAAATACAAGTGATGTATTTTGATTGATGTGGCAAAGGATGCTAATGATGGTCTTTTCACATTAGCATACTCAGTTGTAGATGCTGAAAATGATGATAATTGGGGATGGTTTTGTTTCCAACTTAAAAGTGCTATGCTTTCACATCGCTTTATTGGGTTCCATAAGTTTACCTTTTTATCTAATAGACATCCTGGGATAATCAAGGCTATTCAGTTAGTATTCCCATGCAGTCATCATGCCTACTGTTTGAGGCATTTGGTAGATAATTTCGTGAAACAGGTTTATCTAATGGTATACTTGTGTTAGGAAACATTGATTTTTAAATATTACTTTGTGTATACTAGTTTATATTCTTTTTTTTTTTGTTATTTGAATGTAGGTCATGCGAAGCTACCCACTTGATAACAAAAAATATTGATCATCTGTTTTTAAGAAAGTTGCATATGCCTTATCGAGACAAGAGTTTCAAGAACATGTTAATAATATAATATGGTCAATGCCACTTTCTAAAGACTTCATAGTATCTTTGTGTCCAGAAAGTTAGGCAAATGCATGTTTTTTAGGAAATCCATGGGGTGTCATGAATAATAACATAACCGAATCTTGGAATAATTGGGTTAAAACAACACGATTTCTTCCTATTGTGCCCATGGTGGACCATATACACATTCAAATTATGGACATGATGCACAGACAACATGAACCAACAATGAGGATGGTTAAAAGATTGAGTCCATCAAAGGAGAATGCTCTTGCAAAAACATATGCTAAATTTCACAGCTTGAAAGTGTGCAAGGCATGTGGCTGGAGTTTTAAGGTTGTGGATGGGGATAAATCATTTGTTGTTGATTTGTCTGTTATGACTTGTTCGTGCAGATCATGGCAGGTTAATAGGTTTCCATGCAAACATGCATGTGCAACAATAGAGTCAAAGTCATTGTCATTATATGATTTATGTGACAAATACTTTAAAATAGAGTTGTATTGTGAGAGCTACAGAGAAATTTTAAATATGATCCCTACATGTCACATGTATGAGTCCAATCCCGAGCACCCATTTGTAATCAATGCTCCTGATGTTCAAAGCCAACTAGGCAGAAGAAGAACTCAAAGGATACCTTCACAAGTCAAAAAAACGTGTGACAAAGTGTGGTCGATGTCATGGGCGAGGCCATAACCGACGCAGTTGCAAAGAAGCCATAACTAACTCTGCTTTTGTTTTGTGAAATAGTGTGAAACTGTTTGATTTACAAGTAAATCACTGAAATTTCTTTTAACGAGCATGTGTTCATATATTTGAACTAAAGATTATAATTGTTCTAAAAACAACTAATACGTTTTCCAATATATAGGAAAAGGGGGATGATAGAACAAAGAAGAAGTGAGGATACATCAACAATAAGGTGTACTCGATCTAGCGATAGTATTCGTGGCATGTTGTTGCGTTGATGGTCCTTTTTTGTTATTGTATTATGTTAAGTTAGAGACTTCTATGTACTGTTTATGAAATGTGAGCTTATTAGTAGTTTATGTTTGAGAATGACGTGATATCTATATTTCATACTTTTAGTAAGTGAGTTCAGTCATGAAATTGAATGTTGAGTATACCCTTTATTTTCATGTCATTTGTGGATATAGCAACAAGTATAATAGGATCTTGTCAAAATTTAATTAAAAAATAATGATAGTGAAATAATAATGGTAGCAACTTGTTTTCCTACTTAGTTACTAATTATATGTGAGGTTGCATCAAGATTATGATGGAGGTGCCACCATAACTTTACACTTAAATTTCATAAAATAATACACAATCTAAAACAATGCATACTTCATTTTTCACAATGTATACTGAAAATTTACTATTCTGTACCAATAATTCACTTGCCCTTAGCATAATAATGGTAGTGAAATAATAATGGTAACAACTTATTTTCCAACTTGGTTGCTAATTACATGTGAGGTTGTCGCCAGATGATGAAGGAGACACCTCTAGAACATTATAATCAAATTTCTTAAAATAGTACACAATCTAAAACAATTCATACTTAAATGGTTATAATGTATATTGAAATTTTACTATTTGTACTGATAATCTGCTTGCTCTTGACAATTTCTTGATAGTGAAATAGTAATGGTGACAACTTTTTTCCTACTTAGTTGCTAAATTACATGTGAAGTTTGTTGGAGCAATCCCAATGGTCCATGCGACCATGTGTTTTGGTGTTTGGGCAAAGGGTTTAAGTTAGATTTACCCTTGTTATTTGATATGTGTATGTGAGTGTGCAAGTTTGTAGGATACATATATGACTCAGCTTGATGACTTCGGGTCCGGTGAAGGATGGAGCATCCGAGGGACCGTGGACAAGGCAGCAAGGACAATGGGCGAGGGAAGTGACTTCAAGGCATACGCGAAGGATGCCATTGGGTACGAGCCGTAGGCTTGGATGCATCCGAGGGACGAGAGCCAAAGGAAGTAGGCTTGAAGGCAAAAGGTCAAGGCTGTAAAGAAGAGTCAAGTGAATCGTGAAGGTACGAGTGCATGAGAGATTGTACTCAGAGAAAAATCCGGGGGGGGATTGTAGCAGTCAACGGGGGTATTGTAGCAGCCAACGACCAATATAGCAGTCAACGGCACTGTAGCAGTCGACTGGTGCACTGTAGCAGTCGACTGGTAGAGAGCCGTTGAGAGAGTCGTTGGCCTGGCACCAGTCGACTGGTAACGGTAAAATAGTAGCTAGGTTGTTTTTTTCTAAGCTCTATAAGAAGGAGCTTGGGATGGCCGGCCAAGGTGACGAAATTAGACTTAGTTAAAGCCTAATTAATAGTCACTAAGTGCTCAAGGTTTCCCTTGTGTCCAAGTGTTCTTGGTGAGTGTTGTGGTGAGGTTTCTCCACCCACAAGGAGGTATGAGCTAGCCAGAGCTTCCGGGGACTAATTCACCGACAGATTAAGGAATCGTCCACCTTACGGGCAACCCTGGAGTAGGAGCAAGTTATCTCCAAATCACGTAAATGAATGTGTTAGCGGTTTGGATTTCTTTTTTGTTCATATTTGTATCCGTATTAGTATTTGTTATTGTATTTCTGCTTGCACACTAACGAATACATAGGAAGCGAACGATTTGGGGGTGTCATCTATCCAACCCCCTCTTCTAGCCGGCCACTGAGCCCCTACAAGTGGTATCAGAGCCAAGGTCGCACTTCACCGAACTAATCGCCAAGAAGAGCAAATACAAGAAGATGATCAGCTTGATTGAACCGCCGAAGTTTGAAGGTGGATGCTTATGGGGCATCACATATTGGATGATGAAGATGGAGGTCTTCTTCGATACGGATTGGGACACCATGATGGTGATCAAGGAGCCGTTCGAAGTCCCGAAGGATAAGAAAGGGAAGAAGCTCCGACCACGATATTAGACGAAGGAGCAAATCGCACAATCGAAGGCAAATGATAAGGTAATATCAATTTTAATAGATATGTTGTCTTCTAATGTGATGAGTTGTATAGGTGAATCCGAGAACGTCCACGATTTGTGGAGCAAGATAAAGAAGGTTCCTTGGAAAGAACCTATGTCTACACAAAAAGAAGAAGAGTCCAAGGAAATGGGTCTAATTGCTCAAGGAGAGGAGGTGGAGCAATCGGAAGTTGATCCATGCTCAACATCCGAGGAGGAGAAGGAGAATGAGGAAGTATCATCTATATCCTCAAGAATTGAAGAAAATTCCAAGACAAGTGAAGAAGAAGAAGAAGAAGAAGAAGAAGAAGTCTCGGAAACCAACCTAGTGAGCATCTCCACCGAAGTGAAGTCAAAAGACCACATCATTTGCTTCGGGTGCAATGAGAAGAGACACTACAAGAGTATGTGTCCAATGGGTAAGGAGAAGGTAACTCCTAAACCTACTCAAATTATTTTAGATACTAATGTGGGTTGTAGGAATGATGATGCCAACAAGAAGAAGGAGAAGAAGCACATTAGATGTTTCACGTGTGGTGAAATGGGGCACTACCACACCAAATGCCCAAAGAAGAAAGAGCTTAAGAAGTTGGCACATTTAAAGAAATGGGAGAAGAAGAAGAGGAACTCAAATCAAGGGGGAGCTTCAAAGGTAAGGGAGGTATACCCTAATTTGAATCGTAATTCAAAATCAAATTCAAATTTTTATGTCCCATGCATGCTAGGAGAAATGATTTTGATTATCATTATATGTCCATGCAAAATTTTGGATTTAAATATCATGATAGGAATAGAGTAAATATCGATCATAACCCTAGGAGACCTATGCATGATAGACCTAGGAAAGTTAAATTCTCATTACCTAAGGAGAAGAAGGTAATAGAGAACCAAGGCATTAATCCCAAAAAGGGGAGACATATGCCTAAGAAGGGTAGGTTTAGGAATGTCTAAGGTGGACATATTGACTCTAGGTTTAGGAACCTAGAAAGGGAAAATCAAGCTTTGAAGTCAAAACTTGATAATTTGGAGAAATTCCTTAAGAGATTCACTATTGGATCTAAGAGTTTAGATATGGTGTTGGGTAGCCAAAGATCTAACAACAATAGATCAGGTTTGGGATACTGATCTAATGTCTCCAATGCTAAGGAAAAGTCTTATGCTAGGGTTGCATATGACTATAGCAAGGAGAAGTCAATAAATGGTAAGAGAAAGTCATTTAAATGTAAGGTTAAATTAACCAAGGAAAAGGTGTCCAAGGTTAAGAAGGTTAGTTTTGTAGGCCAAGTATCACCGGAGGTACATCGATGTGGCCTAGCGATTGTGGATGAGTCACCTAGGGAGGTGGCTAAGGCTAAGGGCTCTAGGGGGAGCTCAAACAGTCAATTTGGGACCCATGGCAAATGGATCTCAGGTGGGTACTACTTGGGAGTCTAGAGGAGCCATGGAGTGTGCCAAATGGTTTGGAGACGGACTTGAGTTTCAAACCTAAGGATTTGACACACATGGTTTGTGTTTCATGCAAGAAATATGACATTTGGGGTCATAAAGTATGATAATTGATTTTGGATATATAGATGCCATATAAACCCATTCTAGGGATGCATTATGGGTAGGTATGAGTAAATACATCGAGAGAAAGCTAAAACTAGGACTTTAGGTCAAGGTACAATTGAACCATTTAGCTAGTTTTGGATTTTGTGTCATCTTGGGATTGGTGATAGATACATTTTGTAATGTATTTTTCCCAAGTAGACACTAGTAAAATAGATCTCTCCATAAAATCTGGGAATCTTTGGAGGTCTGTGAAATTTCTGGTGCATTTCTGAAGTTGGTTAGAAAAGGTTGATTTTTTCAGAAATATTGTACCAGTCGACTGGTACAGATACCAGTCAACTGGTAACAGTATTTTTGAGCACAGAATATCTCTGTAAGCTCATTTTGATGAGGGCAGTCGACTGGTAACAGTAGATTTCAAACACAGAATGCTTCTGTGTGTTGATTTCAATAGGGGCAATCGACTGGTACCAAGGGGCAGTCGACTGATACCAACCTGATATTATTTTTCAGCGCTGTTCTTGACCATGCCAACTCGTTTAGATGTATGGGATCCATGGGGGATAAATACATGAGTTTAGGGTCAGTTTTGACAACAAGTTTTCAACAATTGGGATATTGTTGGAGAGCTTTTTAAATGTTAGACAAAGGGGGAGAAGTAAGGTTTAGTTGGGAAAACCTTAAGGGCGTGTTTGGTTCGGGGTTATCATGGATAACCTTGGTTATCTGTCTATGGTTATTCACGATAACCATGTTTGGTTTGAGGTTTTTTTGGATTCCTAAGTTTTCTTCGATTCCGAAATGTCATCACACGTCATCAATTGGGGCATCCAACCTGGAATAGAAATACCTTCGGCTACCTTGGTTTTTCTTGATTCCTGAGGTTAAGAATTTTTTTCCGAAATTATCCTTGAAGTGATATGACCAAAGCACGAAGGTGGCGATAGGTTACAACAACAGGCGTCGAGTGGCGGTCGGTGGGCAGCAGATCGTTGGATGGCGGCAACAAGCGGCTGGCGGCGGTCGACAGGCAACAACAGATGTCGTCGAAGATGGCAGCAGATCGCTGGATGGTGGCAATGATAGGTGGCGGTAGATGGAGGTTGATGGGAAAAGGTCGAGCGGAGGTCAGCGGTGGGCGGCAGTCAACGGGAGACGGGCGGCCGGTGGGCAGCGAAGGCGGCTTGCGGCGGTGGGCAACGCGAGGGAGAAGAACCAACTTTACTATTATTTGCGACATTTTTTTTACTTTACTATTTTAATTTAAATGTTACTATTTTAATTAAAATTTTATTAAATTAAAAAAATTATAAGTAAAACTTCATTATTAACTTTAATAAATTATTTAAATAGATTATAAAATAAAAAAAAATATTATCTAATTTTATTTATTTATATCATTAAATATTAATATTATTTTAAAAAATAATCAAATATTAAATTGATTTAGTTATAAAATACCTTAGGTGGAACAAAGGATAATACAGTAAATATTAAATTAGGTTATATATTAAAATCTCCAAACAAGTAAGTTTGTGTTACATTACTTAGAATTGAACCAAATAACATTAAGTTATGTTTTATTCCCTATAACCTTAGTTATGTGATTACAATGTAATTACATAACTAAGGTTATAAGTGATAATTTGAACCAAACGCACCTTAAGTGTCTTTGCATAGGAGGAGCCTTGTGATAGGTTCTTAAATATCTCTGTAGGAAAATCCTAAAGGTTCTTAAATATCCCTGTAGGAAAATCCTTAAATCCTAGCTCATTGAGGAGCTTAGGTGTAGGGGGAGCCTTGGGATAGGTTCCAATGCATGTTGCATTTTGTTTCGGCAGTGTAAGTCCAAGTGTGTAGCCTTGGCAACGTAAGTCTATTTTTTTTTTAGCATGTTTATTTGCTATATGTTTTTCCTAACTTAAACGTATTGTCAAACATCAAAAAGGGGGAGATTGTTGGAGCAATCCCAATGGTAGCAACTTATTTTCCTACTTGGTTACTCGATTACATATGAGTTTGCATTAAGATCATGAAGGAGGTGCCACCGAAACTATATACTCAAATTTCTTAAAATAATATTTAATCTAAAGTAATTCATACTTAAATTTTTATAATGTATACTGAAATTTACTATGTTATACTTATAATCCGCTTGCTCTTGGCATTTCCCTCGTAGTGAGATAATAATGGTAGCAACTTGTTTTCCTACTTAGTTACTAATTACATGTGAGTTTGCATCAAGATCATGAAGGAGGTGCCAATTGAACTTTATACTCAAATTTCTTAAAATAATACTCAATCTAAAACAATTCATACTTAAAATTTCACAATATGTACTGAAATTTTACTATTTTATACTATGCTTGCTCTTGGCATTTCCATAGTAGTGGAATAGAAATAGTAGCAACTTATTTTCCTACTTGGTTACTAAATTATATGTGAGTTTACATTAAGATCATGAAGGAGGTGCCACCAAAACTTTATACTCAAATTTTTTAAAATAATACTCGATCTAAAATAATTCATACTTAAATTATTCACAATGTATACTAAAATAATATTATTTTATATTAATAATCTGCTTGTTCTTGGCATTTTTTTATAGTGAAATAGTAATGATAGCAACTTATTTTTTTTACTTTGTTGCTAAATTACATGTGAGTTTGTATCAAGATAATGAAGTAGGTGTCACCGGAATTTTATACTGAAATTTCTTAAAATAGTACTTAATCTAAAGTAATTCATACTGAAATTTTCATAATATATACTGAAATTTTACTATTTTGTACTAATAATCCGCTTGCTCTTAGTATTTCCTTGATAATGAGATAATAATGGTAGCAACTTGTTTTCCTACTTAGCTACTAATTATATATGAGTTTGCATCAAGATCATGAAGGAGGTGCCAATTAAACTTTATACTCAAATTTCTTAAAATAATACTCAATCTAAAATAATTCATACTTAAGTTTTCACAATCTATACTGAAATGTTACTATTTTATACTATTAATCTGCTTGCTCTTGGCATTTTCATAGTAGTGGAATAGTAATAGTAGCAACTTATTTTCCTACTTGATTGCTAAATTATATGTGAGTTTGCATCAAGATCATGAAGGAGGTGCCGTCGGAACTTTATACTCACATTTTTTAAAATAATACTCAATCTAAAGCAATTCACTGAAATTTTCATAATGCATACTAAAATTTTACTATTTTGTACTAATAATCCGCTTGCTCTTGACATTTTCTTAATAGTAAAAAAGTAATGATAGCAACTTATTTTCCTACTTGGTTGCTCGATTATACCCAAGATTGGATTATCTATCAATAACTTGGTTATAAGTCTCCCTATACTTATATATTCATTTGATAATGCATGTATGCACCTAAAATGTTTCATTTCAAATACAGCATGTGTAAGTTATGCACTATTTCTATTAAGAAAAATAAATTATATTCAATATCAGTATTTTCCCAGGATTTGAACTAAATTAACTCAAAATAATTCAAAACCACTCATGACTACATATCATATATAACCAACATTACCTATTTTCTAGATTTCAACAACAAAAACATCCACTTTCCAAAATATTAAGCATACACACTTAAATAGTAAACAAAGTTTATCAAAGTTAAAATATCTACAGATACACCAACTCACAACCTAAACATGTTTTCCACGAACAACCATATTCACATGGGATAAATTAACGAAGACTACTTTTTCATAATTTCATTTTCATCCGACAAAATAATGGTTGTTATGTGTGCCCGTTAAGTATCCATTTTCACTTCTCTTTCATAATTCCATATTTATCATCATCATGCGCCAGACACTCAATCCACAAATAGGTGTAAACACCATAGTCGAGGGTCTCACCTTGATGATGACACTTTTCTTAGTTACCGTGAGAACACCAATGTTGAAGCCCGAGAAATGCATCATATATCCAGCTAAAAATCATACTTGTAAATATTGGTTATCCTTTAAAATTTAAATTTTATCAATTATTGAAATACAATTGATGAAACTCACATAAATTTTTGTTATCCCAAAAGAAGATGGATGAGACTTTGGGTTCATCTTCTTGAATTGACCTTCTGTAGCTGAATATATTAACAGAAACCAATGTCATCCTTAGTTCAAAGGAAAAATAATATATTTGCATCTTTTAAATAAATTTTCATTCAGATCTTGTAGTTAGTTTCTTGTTACAGAAGTCATTTTTCCAACAAAATCCTCATACTCCCCATTTCGTAGCGTTCGATTGTTCCTGTGTCGTTCCATTTTATCAAGCACTTCTCTCTACATGTAGAAATAGAGTCATAATTCTTAAAAATTTAATAAATCAATTGTAAGGTCAAAGAATAACAAACCCCGAACACCCATTTTCATGTAGAAAATTTCAAACCCTTTCTTGTGACTTTACTTTTTCATTATTCTCATGTAACAATCAATAATTTCCCCTCTAACTGGATTACAAAATAAAAAACCACAGAATTCGAGTCCACCGAGTACCACATTATCTTCCTCCCACACAACAGCACTATAAAATATGAAAATTTATTTTATATTACACTAGAAATAAATAACATTTCAGAAAAAGGAACCATATACAAGATTAACATAAACTTATCTCGAGAAAGATACTCTATTAACATCTTTCGCTCTTCATCCGTTGCTTCTTTACGTCCACAAAAATATGCTTTTTCTCTAAATTCATTCATCACATCCTCAATAGCATTCCTTCATATTTTAGGTGATGGTGTCTTCCTACATGGGAGATAGATTTAGGAACATAAGAAAAAAATAGAAACATGGTAATTAGCAACAAATAAATAAAATTAACTCTATTTTACTGATTCCACCATTATAGTGTCAATGAGCTATGCTAAAACCTCTTTGCCCACCTTTCTTCTACGTTTTGGCATTGTACTTGACGGCATAACAAACATTTTAGCCTTTTTTTTAGCACAGTCTACCCTTGTCATTACAGTCATTGCAATAGACAACGGGAAATGATTGGTCTTGCCCGTGGCTAGTGAACTACCAACAATGCTCCCTGAGTCGCTTTCATCATTAGTCCCTGCACAAAATGCTCTGCTAATATAATATTCTTTTCCATAGGCACTTCAAGAAACTGATCAATATCACCTTCACCATCAACTTTAACTTCAAATATCTTGTTCTTTATTCTCCAACTGATATCTTCACTAGATTCATCTTTCTCGTTGCTTTTACACTCACTCGTATTACTTTCACATTCAATCTCTGGCTCATGTTGTGGCTCACCATCAATGTATTTTGTTATTGATCCACTATTCCACCAACTTGTACCATTAATGATTCTGCCACACTTTGCACATTCTGGGACTTAAAAAATTTGATTCATGTAGTAAATAAATGTTTTGTCAATTTCATTTAACAAAATATTTAATTATTCATAATATTACTGAAAAGCATCCTCGCTTTTGATGAAAAATCTTCATCTGAAAATGGCACGATGAACAACACTTTTTCACAATTAAATATAAATGGTCACTACAACTGATCATATTTGAATATGTCTATTAAAAAATATGAATTTACTTTAGTATAGTCAATGCATTTCAATAACTTCTCAGATGAATCAGCTTTTTTAGGTATCTTACTTTCACACCAACGGAACAATCGGGGAGAAGTACGTAGAGAACGCAAAACTCTAAAAGAAGGAATTTTTTTATATAGCCATGCCTAAATAAATAAATATTTTAATATAACAATACAAAACATAATAAAAGTATACTTAAAAAACTCACCATCAAACTAACAGTTGAACCATCTAAATACTTCTTTCTTGGAACATTTTCTTCGCCCTTTCCAATATATTTTGAAATTTGGTAGTTCAAAAATCTATATGTCTCATCTCCCCATGAATAATCAAAGAAGGTTGTCAGGTTATCAATGTATGACATAATGAATTGAGGTGTTGAGTAGTGACCAACAGGAAAAATGATACAATTAAACACAAAACAAATAAACATCCTAATAAAATCATCAACATCTGAGTTATTCTCTGATCCAACTAGGGAGGAAAGTCTCTCATAAATCACACTTTTGCTAATATTGCCAACTTTTCCTGAGAAATGTCAAGCTACAACTTTAAATTCTAGATTGACATCTAGATCAACTAGTTGCCCTGAATAACGCAATCCAAAAACTATGGAAAACTCTAGCGATGTAAAGGGAACAACAATATTTTCACCAAACACAAATGAACGAGATTGCAACTGGAATCTTTTTAAAATTAGATCAACTCTAGAATTGTTGATGGGCAATTTGGGCATCTTCAGCTATGTACCAAGTGAGGTGTTTTCAATACTCTTTTTTTTTTACGTATCACTCATTTTTGGGTCGACTTTAGCCATTACGCTCTGAAAAAAGTTGGTGAACAACGCAATAGAGCTTTTTTAGCGCACTTAACCTCCTTAACTTCTTTGCTACTCTTAACCTCCTTTGCTTCTTTGCTAATCTTAACCATCTTTGCTTCTTGCTTCTTTACAACCCTTAACCTTCTTTCCAACCTCAAACTATCATTTCTTAAATTTCTTAAATTTTTATACCATTTCTACACCAAAAACATAAAACAAATATCTAACACAAATTTAGCATTCAGATCATAAAGTAAACATTTGCATACTTACAAAAAATAAACATTCAATTTAATATAAAAAATTAAATATCTAAACATGAACAATTTACCAATTGAAGAACTTTAACTCCCCCACTTCTTGACGATTGATACTATACTAATGGAACTCATTTCTCACATTAATCTAGACTAATCTATCTTAAAACATTTATTATTCAGTTGAAGAATTCATAGGTTTATAATAATTAGATACTCCATTTATTTATAAAAAGGATACTAAAATGTAAAAAAATCACCA
Source organism: Zingiber officinale (assembly GCF_018446385.1). Classification (NCBI taxonomy): domain Eukaryota; kingdom Viridiplantae; phylum Streptophyta; class Magnoliopsida; order Zingiberales; family Zingiberaceae; genus Zingiber; species Zingiber officinale. The sequence goes on along the minus strand of NC_055997.1, from coordinate 75,303,883 downwards.
CCAAATAGCACAAAATATTGCACAAATCATACAATGACCTGTTGAAAATCGAGAAGCCAAAAAATTCGAACAATAACCAACAGCAAACAAATAATGTAATGTGAAAATCGAACAAAATGGGACTAATCGATCAAAACTGCAAATAGCGAAGAAACTTACTATTATTTGAGGTGACCGGTGACTTCAACTCTGTTTCTTTCATCGTTTGCTTTAGTCTCCTCATCAATGGGTTTGGTCGGTCAGTGGATCTCGACGATAAGAGCTTTACATTGTCATCGGTGGGGATTAGTGGACAAATGGCTTTATTTGGTTACGGTTAGAGCTTTTCCTTCGTAGGGATGGATTGATGGATGTGGCTGTGAAAGAAATGGGGGAGAGGTGAGGATTGACATGCATGGTTAGGGTTAGGGCTTTTCTTTCACATTTATGTTTGATGGATGTGGTGGGAAAGAAATGGGGGAGAGGGAAAGGAATTAATGAAGGGGTAAATTTGTAAATTGATGTATTAGGGAGTAAAAAGAAAATTTTGGGAGTGTAAAATAAGTTTTTTTATAGGGGGAGTGGACATAAAGAGATATTTATGAACGGGGATTTTTCTATAGTTTACCATAATTTTAATTTAAATTCCATCAAAATTAACTAATTATTAATATAGAATTCATATTTTTAATAAAATAGTAAAATACTACTAATGATGATGTTCTTTTTCAATGACAATTTATCAAAAGATGTATTTAGATTTTTGAATTTATCAAAAGATATATGCTATTTTGTTATTTCTCAAAAGATGTACCTTTTTATAGTGTTCTTCCCATTCTATCCTCCTTATAAATTTGACTGTTTTTCTTTTTATTTTTTCTGTCATCTCTTCTCTTTCCTCCTATGCATGCAATATTTATTCTCTTTCCTCTCTTTTTTTTTTCTTTACACTCTTTTGCACGTGGATTCTTCTAAAAATATTTTAACACCTCTCGAGAAGGTAAAATAAACAATAGATAGTATATTTGAACTCCTTACTATTGAAGGAATCTGTGTATCCTAGGTTTTAATGTTTAGGTAAAGGTTTAAGTTAGGTTTATTGTTGTATTTAATATAAATTGTGAGTGTGCAGGATACAAGTACAATAAGGAAAGTCCAAGTGTGATCTTGACAAAGGAGAAAAGCCCAAGGGTGAGTCTTGGCGGTGTAAGTTCAAGCATGTAGTCTTGGCAACGTAAGTCCAAGTGTGACTTGCCAATGGATGAAGTCGATCCCAGAGGCACGACCTCTTGGCAAAGGAAGACCCGACAACAATTACAAGGCCAATAGAAGCTCCGAGGGACGCGAGGCTAATGAAGGAGGCTAGAATGCTAGATTTAGGTTGTGCGGGCAAAAGATGAGTGTATGAGAGATTGTACTCAGGGTAAAATCCTAGGTTTAGGATTTTACTGGAGCAGTTACTGCAATAGTACTGTAGCAATTGATTGGTATTTTCATCAGTCAACTAGTAGCGAACAGAATGCCTCTGTTCGCTCAACAAATGTGGTTCAGTCAATTGGTGTTTTCATCAGTCGACGGGTATTGAGTAGTTGGCCTGTAATGCTTGAATTCCACTTACGACTAGTCGATTGGTATTTTTATCAGTCGACTAGTGGCAGGAAAACAGCTTAGTACTTTCCTTCCGAGCTCTATTAAAGAGAGCTCGGGGGCATGTTTGACAAAATTAGTGGTGGTTAACCCTAATTAGAGTCTACAAGTGCTCGGATGTCTTTTTCTCTTCTTCATGGACTCTAAATAAATCTTGTCATTTCTTCTCCAATGTCACATCTTACCACAAAAGTAATATGAGTCCTTTAGAGTTAGCTAGGTCAGTTTGTTTGTTTCCATAGTTGAGCACAAAATCAAAGAAAACATTCTAACTCTAATAATCTAGAAATATATAATCGATCATGTTTAAGAAAGATGAATTTATTTCGTAAATGTAAACAATTTACATATAAATACAAAATCGACTTACTTTTCGAATTCAGCAACCCTTACTATGTATTCAGGAGATAGAAGGGTTTCTCCAAGTGGTTGATATCCACTATAGATAAGAATAACCTTGACTTTGGCCAACAAGTCATTCTTAGTTATAGCGGTAGGTAACAAGTTTACCGATTGCATATCACTTATATGTAACTATCACATTATGCTTGCAACCGATTGATTTTCGCATAAACATCATATTGTTAACACATTAACAAGTATACATCAAATGCATATCACCCAACTTCACTTTTATCTACATTGATCATGTCTTTGACACAGCAAATCAACGCTTCAAGTTTAAAACTGACCCATTAATTATGAGAATGTATCTCTATGATTTGAACATATTTAATTTCAGGTTGAGCTTGAGTTTGACTAACAACTCAAACAAGAACTTAAACTCTGATTCTTACTATATTAACGGAAGGTGTAGGTTTTAATATTTTGATATAAGAGATTTAGGTCTCATCATCATCATGCAAATCTACTAACTACATGACATCACACGAATGACATAAATGATGACATGACACATCGCACGTATGACATAGCATGACACATTACACATATAACAAGATCTAATCACATCGCACACATGACAAAATCTAATCATATCATAATTAATGCATGCATAAAATATGACATGAACATGACATAAATTTGTTGGATCGTAGACGTTCGATAGAGGGCGGGGTGGGGGGGGTGAATATCGAAAAGCGTTCGAACAGGAGTAAACGCAGTGGAAAAGTAAAACAATGCTAACACAATTGACTTTACTTGGTTCGGAACCTGTGTCAACTCCTACTCCAAGGCCCGCGGTCGTTGACCGCTTTCGGTGGACAATCACTATCAATTCGAATATTACAGAGTTTAAGTACAAGAATTAATAGAGAAAGAAAATACCGACAACAAAATGAAAACAAAACCAACACTGAGTCGGAAAGCTTTTCGTGGTGTCGCGAGAGCACAGAGGAGCAGATCTTGGATTCTGAGATGTTGTTGAAGCTCTACCCTTGCCCCTTCTTTTATATGAGCCTCGGGGCGCCCCGGATCCCTTCCGAACGCCTTGGTGAGATGTGGCAGGTCCAACTAGCGAGCTCCACGTGGCGACGATGCGATCATGATAAAGTTGCCTCCCGGGCGCCCGGACCTCCAGGCGCCTGGATCCCCTCTAGGCGACCAGACCACCTTTTTCCAGGGAACACCTTTCCTGCAAAACAAAGTTAGTCCGAGGCAAATAGATAATGTATATCATGCAAAACAAAGTGTTGGAACAGTTTATAAGTTCAATATAAAAGGTATGACTTAGATTCCGTCTTTCCGAGATCGGAATCTAGTCACGATCTCGACTTAGATATCCGAAATGGATCTAAGCCGGATCGACGCCTAATGTTCCCTTCCAGGGAACGCGTCCTCACAGTCACTCCCTTCCAGTGACTTACCTTTACTCATCTGCCAGACGTTCGGTTAGCCCTTTGACCCGTCTGGACTTCTCGCCAAGCGTCCGGTCAGCCCGTCGACCCGCTTGGACTTCTCGCCAGCTATCCGGTCAGCCCATCGATCTAGCTGGATTTCTCGACAAGCGTTCGGTCAGCCCGTCGACCTGCTTGGACTTCGTGCCAGACATCCGGTCAGTCCGTCGACCTGTCTGGACTTCGTCTACACACTCGGTCAGAGTGTTAGATCACGACAAACCTAAGTTAACCTGATTTGTCATTCATCAAAACCTGAGTTAGACCGTTAGTGCTAACCGCACCAACAATCTCCCCCTTTTTGATGGAATGACAACCTAGTTAAGTTAGTGAAAAATATGCTAGTAAAAAAAATAACATGATTTATAAGGTTTAAGTTAGTTTTTAAATATTTTGTTTCTCTAACTTAACACCTATCCCTCCCCCTTTGGCATTCATCAAACAAGGACATAAGTTAAACATTCAAAAATACAGAATACTGTCAAAGTTAAAATGTAAGAAATGATGTCAAGTTAACTTGGGGGAGTTTTGAAGACTCGTTTAAAACATTAGCTTTAGCTTTTAGAAAATAGCTAAGTTTTGAAAAAGTAGCTAATTTTTAAAGATCATTTTTGCAAAATTAATTTAATTTTCAAAAATGACTTTGCAAACTCAAAGAAAATTTTTCAATCAGAAATTTGAAAAGCTAATTTTCCAGTATAAGTGTATAAGTTTCAAATTTTAGGATCAAGTTTTAAATTTTCAAAGTACATTTCAATTTTGAAGTATTTTTCAAACATAAGTTTTCAAAATCAAAATTTTAAGGCTAAGTTTTCAAAAACTAGATTTATCAAGAAAATTTCCAAACACAAGTTTTAATTTTGAAACACTTTTCAAACCTGAAAAATCAAAGATTTCAAAGCTGAGCTTTTAAAGATATTTACTTTTCAAAACTGATTAAAACTAAGTTTGTAATAGATTCAAAATCTTAGTTTATAAAATCTAATTAAAGAATTTAGTTTTATAAAAGCTAGTTTAAAAAAGGTTTTTAAAAAATTTGAAACATAAGTTTTCAAGATTAAGGATTTCAAAAATAAAAAAAAAACTTCTTTTCAATACTGATTAAGTTTGTAAAAAAATTTAAATTTGAAAACCGAAATTCAATCTGAAAACTGAAGAAAAAAAATTAGAAAAGATATTATGTTTAAGGTGGAGAAAATAATTTTGGTGTTAAGTGTTGATTTAATCCTCCCCCTAAACCTGACATCTAAAATAGTTGTCTAACCAATTAGGTACTTACTGACTATCAGAAGATGGCAGCTTTCACTTGGTTAGTCAAGTTAAGTTCATTGTAATCAGTTAGCGGTTGACTAAACTAATTAACTTAACTTGATTAATATATGTTTGGTATTTAATGCTCATAATTATATTGATGCACTGACATAAGCATCTTAAGTCACAGGCAATTGGCCTATACATCTCACCTCTTTCTATGTATGTCGATCACAAGCAAAGTGAACCTAGGGTGTTGGTGAGATGCTCAAATACTAGTCCTGGGGGAACATTATTTCTAAAGGGATTTTTCTAGTCTAAGGCTAAAATTGTTTTGAAATTCTAAAAGTATAGGAAGGCTTTAAAAAAATAAAACAATTTTAATCTAGAATTTAAAACAATTATTTTTGAAAATAGTTTTTGAATTTTGAAAAGTCCTAGTCTATTAAATTAGAGTATAACCAATCAGATCTGAAATGAAAATCAATAGAACAATATGTACTACAAAAGTTGTAATAGTGTCATAACAGTGCTATGTAACAATCACGACTACTGAGACGATGAAGGAGGTGGTTCGGAACCCAACGACTGAAGCAATGCCAATAGCTCAGTGTGACGAGTCCGGTCGTCCTCTCGTAGGTCGGAGATCTCCTGCCGCACATCTCGTCGCAAATCGAAGACCTCCTGTCACACCTCTCGTCGGAGATCGGAGACCTCTCGCCGTATGTCTCGGTGAAACTCGGAGGACTCCTGCTGGAGGCTCGACATAGCTCTCTCTAGTCTGGATACTCGATCGACTAGAGTGCGAGGAGCGGGACGTGGGGCTCGAGCTGGTGCTAGGGCAGGAGCGGCCTAGTTAGGAAACAGTGCGAGAAAGAACTCATCCTGCTCTGCCTCCTCCTGCTGGGCATCTGGGTCAGGCTGGTGCTGTGCCCCCCTCTGCCAAGTCATGATACCCTCACCATCTATATGAATATTAGCTAGGGAAAAGTTCCTAGCTCCTATAACGTCAAACTCGGTCATATAGCGGATGTCACCTCTGGTGACATCAATGCCCAAAGAGGACATATATGATGTCAGAATGTGACAGTAGGGCATATGAACTCGCCCACTAGTCACGTATCCGGTCGAGTAGATAATGGTGGAAAAGATATGTAGGTTAATGTCAATATCTAATCTATGACACAGGGCATAGAGGAGAAAGGAGTGGAATGGGTGCATCATCGCGATGTCGTGAGTGGTTAGTGGTAGAATGCAAAAGACTAAGACCCTATAGAGAGCGTAGTCCTGGACTCGAAGGGTAACTGACCTAAACTAGGTCATAGTGGGTACTCGCTTGCCTCCAAAAAAAATACGAATAGATCGTATCAAGAGAAATATGCGAGTAGGGATCTCCAAATGGTAGCTCCCTCGGAGGATAGCACTGAAAGGGACAGGTAGACTCCCGTAACTCCAAAAAGTCATGGATGGTAGTAGGAGACAGCGTGATATCAGTGCCAGCTGCCCTAGTAGTATAGGTAAAGTCGTTTACTTTCACTAGGTTGTTATAAAATTCTGCACACAAACTTATGTTTATTGGGCTAGTACATTCAACAAGGTTCTGAAGGTTATAGTGGTTTATAGCCTCTATAGCTGGAACACAAGAGCGTAAAAAGAATGCTCTATCTATGCATTTGGTCCTAATGGCCATATAGATAGTTGACTCAAACTTAATCCTAAGCTCATCAGTGGGAAACCTAGGGTCAACATTGGGAGTAGAGGGCCCATCACCAGATTTAGAACGTTTCCTAAATTATAAAACAAAATTATACTGATTAAAGAAAACAAACATGCAACAATATTCTAAAACTTTAACCAGAAGACAAGAATTTTACCGAGGAGTCATTGCTAAAATATTTTTAGAACTGACGACCTCGGTTGATTCGCGACCACGTATTAACCGTAGAACAAGGAAAAATTTAATTTTGAATGCTTTCGTAGTAAAGCTTGGAAAAAGCTTGAACAAAAGTGAATAGAGGAGGTGCAAGTGTAGGGGGCGCCCTTGCCCCCCTATATATAAGGGTGTCAATTCGGGTGGGTCGGGTCGGGTTGGGTCGGGTTAAATTTTTTTTTTTTTTATAACCCAACCCGAACCCGACCCGAACCCGAATTCAACCCGAAACTCCTAAACCCGAACCCGAACCCGCCCAACCCGAACCCAACCCGTGTAACCCGAAAATTCGATTCAAAATGACTTTTTGGAGCTATTTTCCCTATAATTCTTCACTTTTATCTCAATATTTCATCATTATCATACTAACTTGATATTAATATACATAAAACATCTTAATTTTCAAAATAAAATTTGATTTAACCCTAAAAAAACCCCACTAAACCCTATATTTGGGTCAACCCGGGTCAACCCGGGTCAACCCGAACCCGGGTCAACCCGGGTCAACCCGAACCCGACCCGACCCAACCCGAAAATCTTCAACCCGAATACCCTCCAACCCGAACCCGACCCGAACCCGAAAATGTCCAACCCGAACCTGATTTTTTTCGGGTCGATTCGGGTTGGGTCGTCGGGTCAGGTTCATTTTTGACACCCCTACCTATATATAGGGGACTCCGGGCGCCCGGACCTATTCCAGGCGCCCGGGGTTAAGTTGGGCGGGGTGGCCCGGGTCCATATACCATGGGCACCTGCCCCTGGTTTTTTACTCCGGTTTTGATTTTTTTTTTATTTTAAAAATAGAAATTTGAGAGTTAGAAAAAGAATTTAAGTATAATTTTTAGGATAATTTTTAAGTTTAAAGAAATTAAGTTTTAAAATAAATTTTTAAGTTAAAAACAATTAAGTTTTAATTTTTAAAATAAATAAAAATTTTAAAGTAATTTTTTTAAAAAAAAATTAAGTTTTAAAATAAATTTTTAAGTTTTTTTTTAAAAAAATAAGATTAAGTTTTAAAATAAAATTTTAAGTTAAAAAAATTAAGTTTTAATTTTTAAAATAAATTTTTAAGTTAAAAAAAACATTTAAGTTTTAATTTTTAAATCAATTTTTAAGTTAAACAAAATTAAGTTTTAATTTTTAAAATAAATTTTTAAGTTAAAAAAATTTAAGTTTTAATTTTTAAAATAAATTTTTAAGTTAAAAAAAAAGTTTTAATTTTTAAAATAAATTTTTAAGTTAAAAGAAATTTAAGTTTTAATTTTTAAAATAAATTTTTAAGTAAAAAAAATTAAGTTTTAATTTTTAAAATAAATTTTTAAGCTAAAAAAATTTAAGTTTTAATTTTTAAAATAAATTTTTAAGTAAAAAAAATTAAATTTTAATTTTTAAAATAAATTATTAAGTAAAAAAAAATTAAGTTTTAATTTTTAAAATAAAATTTTAAGTTAAAAAAAACATTTAAGTTTTAGTTTTTAAAATAAATTTTTAAGTTAAAAAAATTAAGTTTTAATTTTTAAAATAATTTTTTTAAGTTAAAAAAATTAAAGTTTTAATTTTTAAAATAAAATTTTAAGTTAAAAAAATTTAAGTTTTAATTTTTAAAATAAAATTTTAAGTTAAAAAAAATAAGTTTTAATTTTTAAAATAAATTTTTAAGTTAAAAGAAATTTAAGTTTTAATTTTTAAAATAAATTTTTAAGTTAAAAAATTTTAAGTTTTAATTTAATTTTAGTTTAATTTAATTTATATTTAATTTATATTTATATTTAATTTTAATTTAATTTAATTTTAATTTAAAGTCCTTAGTCATCTCACCCGATCTATGTTTTCAATCAGGGAATCCTATAATTTTGTGAGATGAATTAGATTCAATTTTAGGGTTTATTTTTAACTTGTGTTAGATTCAGGTTTAGCTTTGGGTTCAACAAATAGGCGTTCTCTGGATAAACTTCTGGGCTATGGTGAGTCACTTGGACATCATTAAAGTAACCATGCCTTTGAGGTTTTCCAAATAGTCATATCCACTGGACTTAGTACAAAACCTTGACCTAACTGGTTAGGATCCATAAAGTGTAGCTTCGGTCAGTTCCACTTAACCAAATGCACCAGGTCGAAGCCATATCTTCCTAGACATGCATAGACTAAGCTTCCCTAACGTACTATCATCCAAAATTTCATCAGTACTATTTTTCAAGTTAAACTTGAACCTTGTTTAACTAATCCTAATTACCCTGTCGGGTAGGTTGGTTAGAGTTATCCTACCGGGTAGGTTAGTTTTGGAGGTGCCAGCTATTCTGGAGCCTCCCCTGAATTAATGACCATTAATTTAATTTTTAGTTTTCAGTTTATGTCTATTTCTTTTATAATTATATTTTACTTGGTGAAAATTTTGTTGAGTTCTAATATGTTTAGATTTTAAATTTTTTGGTTTGGGTTTGTGCTCTGGTTTTTGATTTGGTTTGAGACTTTACGTAATATATGTTATCTTTAGGAATATAATATTGGTTAGGTCCTATTTGCATGGTTAAATACACTTTCGGAACCCAGGCTTTATTTGTTGGTTTGTATTGGGTTATTAATGATTTAAAAGTTTTATTTGAGTTCGATTTATATCCGAGTCCGGTTTTATTATAACATGCTTTTTGATTATTTAGAATTAAGTCTAAATTCTTTGATCTGGTAGTAAATTTTTCTAACATATTTTTTAAATTATTAATTTATAATTTTAATGATGAATTTTCCTCCTCAAGTGTTAGATCTTGAGTTGGTTTATTATTTACAACTTATTCCTTGAGGATTTGACTTTCCTCGAGGAGCAATTTGTTTTCTTTTTCTGATTTAACTAATTTATTATTTAAGCATGAAATAATTTTAAAAAATTTCTGGTTTAAGGTTAGGAATACCTCTTCGGAACCTTTAGAAACGAGTACGGACTCGTGGCTCGATTCGGGTTCGGACCCGTCTTCCGATTCATCTTCCGAAGAGGTGGCTCTGGTGCTTCTGATCTTCTGCTTCCGATTCTTCCGAAGAGGAGTCGTCCCACGTCGCCTTAAGGGCCTTCTTTTTGGTCGACTTATGTTTGTCGATCTTTAATCTCAGGCACTCGTTCTTGTAGTGGCCCTTCTTGTTGCATCTGAAGCATGCCACACTCCTTGATTCGGTTGGAGAATTGATCTTTTGAAGGTCCTTCTTGCTGAAGCTTCTTTTCCTCCTGGTGAACATCTTCCTTACAAGATTCACCAGGTGTTCTTCATCTTCAGAGTTCTGGTCAGAATCTTTTTCAGGTTCAGACTTGTTCTTCTTTTCTTTTGAGGGACCTGCAAGTAAGGCTACACCTTTCTTGACCCCGACGTTAGTTTGCTCATGCAGTTCTAATTCACAGAAAAGCTCATCTAGTTTTAATTTTGATAAGTTTTTAGAGATCTTGTAGGCATATACAATAGATGCCCACAAGCTGTTGCGTGGAAAAGCGTTTAAGGCATACCTTATTAAGTCCCGGTTCTCCATTTGGTGTCCTATTGCGTGGAGTCCGTTGAGAATATCTTTGACTCTTGCGTGAAGTTGGCTGGCCGTTTCTCCTTCCTGCATTTTTATGTTAAATATTCTATTTAGAAGCAAGTCTCACTTTGTTACCTTAGCGTCGCTCGTTCCTTCGTGCAGCTCGATCAGTTTGTCCCACAGCTCTTTAGCGTTCTTATGTGGTCCGACCCGGTTCAGTTCTTCTCTAGTTAATCCGCACTGTAAGGTGTTGATTGCCTTGTTCTCTGTTGATGCCTTCTTCTTTAAGTCTGTTGTCCAATCTTCTGGATCCAGTAGATTCCCGGAACTGTCTACTGGTATTTTGTAGGGGTCTTGTGATGCTCAGCCACTAGTCAAAGTCTGTCTTGAGATACACTTCCATTCGCTTCTTCCAGTACGGGAAATCATCCCCTTTGAAAAGGGGAAGTCGCACTGTGCTGAAGCCCTCGATCTGCCACATTTTTAATCTGCACACACAAAAAAATATATAGAAAGGTTCCAAGACTTGGTCTTGGATTAGTAGTGCGGGAAGTATTAAATAAAAATAACTAAATTGGTGTTGCACCAATTTAGATTTAATTACGACGGAGAGAAACTTCCAAAAGGTAATAATACCAGTTTGGATCTTTACGAACAACTGAAATTCGAAAAAAAAATTAAAAAGCAAATCACCCCCTTGTCTGATTGGTGGTTGCACCAAATCATAGCGATACCTGCTCTGATACCACTTGTTGGATCATAGACGTTCGATAAAGGGGGGAGGTAAATATCGAAAAGCGTTCGAACAGGAGTAAACGCAGCGGAAAAGTAAAACAATGCTAACACGATTCACTTTATTTGGTTCGGAGCCTGTGTCGACTCCTACTCCAAGGCCCGCGGTCATTGACCGCTTTCGGTGGGCAATCACTATCAATTCGAATATTATAGAGTTTAAGTACAAGAATTAATAGAGAAAGAAAATACCGACAACAGAATGAAAACAAAACTAGCACTAAGTCGGAAAGCTTTTCGTGGCGTCGTGAGAAAACAGAGGAGCGGATCTTGGATTCTGAGATGTTGTTGAAGCTCTACCCCTGCCCCTTCTTTTATATGAGGCTCGGGGCGCCCCGGATCCCTTTCGGGCGCCCTGGTGAGACGTGGTAGGTCCAACCAGCGAGCTCCACGTTGCGACTTCGCGATCAGGATAAAGTTGCCTCCCGGGCGCCCGGATCCCCTCCGGGCGCTCGGACCACCTTTTTCCAGGGAACACTTTTCCTGCAAAACAAGGTAGTCTAAGGTAAATAGATAATGTATATCCTGCAAAACAAAGTGTTAGAACAGTTTATAAGTTCAATATAAAAGGTATGACTTAGATTCCATCTTTCCGAGACCGGAATCTAGTCACAATCTCGACTTAGATATCCAAAATGGATCTAAGCCGGATCGACGCCTAATTTTCCCTTCCCGGGAACGCGTCCTCACAGTCACTTCCTTCCAATGACTTACCTTTACTTACCTGCCAGACGCCCGGTCATCCCTTCGACCCGTCTGGACTTCTCGCCAAGCGTTCGGTCAGCCCGTCGACCCGCTTAGACTTCTCGCCAGCTATCCAGTCAGCCCGTCGACCTAGCTGGACTTCTCGCCAAGCGTCCGGTCAGCCCGTGACCCGCTTGGACTTCGTGCCAGACATCCGGTCATCCCATCGACCTGTCTGGACTTCGTCTGCACACTCAGTCAGAGTGTTAGATCACAACAAACCTAACTTAACCTGATTTGTCATTCATCAAAACCTGAGTTAGACCGTTAGTGCTAACCGCACCAACAAAATTTACATATGTTGTAATTTTATTTTAGAAATAAAAATATATTATAAATCTGATTTTAATAAATTAAGATTTATCTAATTAAATTAAGAAACTAATTTCTAAATTTAATTAATATATCTTATTTAGAATTTTTCTACCAATCAAGAATCTTTAATTATTTTAGAAATAAAATTTTAAATTAATTTCCTAACAATTTAAAAAAGACTTTGAGTGATAATCCTAATGAGTGATCATAGGATATACGTCTCCTCGCAAGGAGCGGTGAATTCTCTGTGGACTATCCAAACACTTTCGGATACTTTGACTTATACTCAATCATCCGGGGTCCACACCTCAATAAGATGCTTACTTAAAATGTCAAAGTATAAGCCTCCATGACCAAGGTGACTTGTATACCTCAAGTCGAAGGAAACTTGCACTCGAGCTGCAGTAAAAGTTTCATTGATACATCTATATATGTAGAGAATCATATGAAGTCTTATAGCAGGTCACTCCAATAAACTAGTTGTCATAACTAACATCCACATTTAACTCTCGACATCTCAATGTCTCTAGCCTGTGAGAAAATACCTACTTGGTCGAACCAAGTAGTATAACCTGTGCTAGTTTATCAAAATCGATGATGTCCAAACTCATCAATTCATCGATTAGGGAATATTCCAATACATTCATAATTGCACATGTAGAGATACTCACAAGTTGTGATCCAATTACAAATTCTCTCATGCTATGAATTGTATCGCGGACATTTAGTACATGAATTTAAGATTCAATCATACACATAGAGAATGTGCACCCAAATAGTGAATCTATATTTATCAAATAAATAGTAAAAAATCATAAGGCGATTGCCTTAGGACATCCCTCAAAATCCAACATATGTATCATATCAGACCCAACGTTGGCCTAATATGATTCCATATCAGGCCCGAATCATATTAGGCTCAAATATCAGGCTCACGTTGGGCCTGATATGGAATCATATCAGGCCCAACGTGGAGAATTTTAGCAATTCTTCTTTATTATATTTTAACACCTTTGAGAAACCAAAATAAACAATAAATAGTATATTTAAACTTCTTGCAATTCCAGAAATCCACAGGAACTGAAATGGATGTAATCTGAGATCTCTAGGTCAATCAGTGGATTTTGATCAAAACCCACTATTAGACTTAGAGAGCTCCGATTGCATCTATTTCAGTTCCTGTAAATTTCTGGGATTGTAAGAAGATCAAATATGCTATATATTATTTATTTCGACTTCACAGAGGTGTTAAAATATAATGTAATAAGGAAGAATCGTTTGGGTATGATAACGTGGAGAATTTTGACGATTCTTTCATATTATATTTTAATACCCTCGAGAAGTCGAAATAAATAATGGATAACATATTTGAATACCTTACAATCCTAGAAATCCACAGGAACTGAAATGAGTGCAATCGGAGTTCTCTAGGTCCATTAGTAAGTTTTGATCAAAACTCACTGATAAACCTAAAGAGCTCCGATTGCACCCATTTTAATTTCTGTAGATTTATGGATTTACAAGGAGTTCAAATATGTTATCCATTGTTTATTTTGACTTCTCAAAGGTGTTAAAATGTTTCGGTAATTTACCAAAAGATGTATTTAGGTTTTTGAATTTACCAAAAATGAATGTTATTTTGTTATTTACAAAATGACACATTTTTTTATAATGCTTTTCCCATTTTACCCTCCTCACAAATTTGACTGCTTTTCTTTTTATTTTTATATCATTTATCTCTCTTTTCTTTTCTCCCATGTATGGAACATCTATTCTTTTTCCTCTCCTCTTTTTTCTTTCCTCTCTTTTGCACGTTGATTCTTCTAAAAATATTTTAACACCCTCAAGAAACTAAAATAAATAATGGATAGTATATTTAAATTCCTTTGCAACTCCATAAATCCACAAGAACTAAAATGGGTGCAATTGAAGCTCTCTAGGTCCATTAGTGGATTTTGGTCAAAATTCACTAATGGACCTAGATATCTCATATTACATCCATTTCAGTTCCTGACCAAAATCTACTAATAGATATAGAAAGCTCTGATTGCACTCATTTTAGTTCCTGTGGATTTCTGGAGTTGCAAGGAATTCAAATATTTTATCCATTGTTTATTTTGACTTCTTAGAGAAGTTAAAATATAAAAAGAAAGTCGCAAAATTCTCCACATTGGAGCTGATATTCCAACATTGGGTCTGATATGATTCCATATCAGGTCCACAGATATGATATGATGCATATCAAGTCCAACATGAAAATTTTGGATGATTCTTGCTTATTACATTTTAGCACCCCTAGAGAAGCTAAAATAAACAGTGAATAATATATTTGAACTCCTTGCAACTCCAAAAATCCATAGGAATTGAAATAACTGAAATCTACTGTTAGACTCAGAGAACTTCGATTGCATCCATTTTAATTTCTATATATTTCTGGAGTTGTAAGGAGTTCAAATATACTATTCATTATTTATTTCAACTTCGCAGAGGTAATTGTTTGCAGAGGTGTTAAAATATAATGTAATAATGAAGAATCGTTTGTGTCTGATATGGAATCATATCATACCCAAATCCATTAATAAATCTAGAGAATTCCGATTGCACTCATTTTGGATTTATAGGATTGCAAGGAGTTCAAATATATTATTCATTATTTATTTTAATTTCTCGAAGATGTGAGAAAAAAGAAGAAAAAAATGATAAAAAAATCAAATTTATCATGAAGATAGAATAAGAAAACGACTATTAAAAAAAATACGTCATTAAATACCTCATAAGTAACATACGTTTTTTTTTTTTTTTGATAAATTCAAAACTTAAATATACCTTATGATAAATTACCCAATATTTTTTCAATGCAGCACTGTAACAGTGACGATAATGATGGACGGAAAAAGTAAAATGAAAAATAAATGCGCCAATCTTAAAGTTAAATATATCCTTTGAAAATTCCGCATTCCAGTTTGATAAAATCCATAACGCATGATAAATGCCTGTCGCGTTTTATTAATCACAAATGTACCAGAAAGATCTTAAATTAATTAATAAACTTTAAATATCTTTCTTATATGCAAACAGGACGGCAGAATCCACAGACATCCTTTTCATCTCGACTCACAAACCATCCTTTTCATGTAAAAATCTATAGAGATGCAACTTACAACTAGTAGACAAACCAGACGCCATCCAATTAACAAAACGTAAACACTTTCTAGTTCCTCATTAACATGCATAAATCAACAACAGAGTAGAACACTTGAAAATTAACACAGCGTACGTACCTTGCAAGTCTAGTGCATCTTCTTCTCCTTCAATGGAAGTCTAGGGATCTTGCTCATGACCTTGGCATCGAACAAAGCATACCGCTTCTTTAGTTCAAGCATGCCTTTTTCGGCGTACGCGTCGAGCTTGTCTTCGTACTTCTCGTAGAGAACTGGCACAGTGTGGAGTGCCAAGAATACTGATTGATGTGAATTGAAGGATCAGATGTAGAGTGCTAGTAGACGAAACAGATTGAACATGGAGCACTTACGTAGGTAGAGCAGTGTCAAGAAGTTCAACGAGGTGCCAACGATCGACAGCAAGTAGAGTCCGGCGATCACCTGCAGTGAACGGTTTTTTGTTACTACAAAATGCCTTGGGAAGTTATCATCAAAGAGGAGAACTTACAATGATAAACTTCTTTAGACCCCGCCCAAGCGCAATCTCCCTGAGAACAGCGAAAGCTCTGTTGATCTCGTTCCTCACGGCGAGCGCGACTCTCACAGTTTGGTCCTCAGGTATCCTCGCCTCTGGAATGTGTCTGAAAATAAAAAGGGAAATAAGCAAACAGTTCGCTGGTGAACTGAGACCAGAGGAGAGCTCCAAGTGCAGCAAAAGAGTTCTTCTACTTGTTAATAAACGGCAAGGCCTTCGACCACAAGAAGAGCATGAGCAAAAAGATGACGAGGCCATGGGAAATTAAAGGAAGTAGATGGTAGCCGACGAACTCGAACAGATCCCAAATAGCAGTGGCACCAACGAGTATTCCAGCTGAGATCTTCTTGTCCCTCCATAGAATCAAATTAGCAGCTAAAATGGAACGCTATAAATCAAGTTGATGAAGCAAAGAAACAATTGTTTACTTAGGACAATGAAATGACCTAATGTTTACACTATCGATGAAAATTTTAAACTGTTTTGCCTTGAACGATGCAAAATACGATTGAGAATTCACGGTCGAAGTAGAAAAGTACACAAGTCCTCGAATTGGCATGGCGTCGTTCTCTGATGCGCTCCCCACATATCATATAAACCCTACAAACTTTCCGCAACTGGAAACCCAGCCATTATTATACTAGCAACGAGCATAGCGCTGCCCCTCGGAGCAAATAAACAATTACGAATCAAGTGCAGATCCGATCTACACGATTTCAAACAAAATTTCTGCCAAAAAAATCCAAACATCGACGAATTCTCGCCCAAAAGAAGACAAAGAAACTAGATTTTCGAAGGAAAAAGTACGATGAGGATACCAAAATGAGTTGGATCGAAAGGTACCTTGAACGTGGTGAACGGGCTTCTCCCTGCCGAAGAGGCGGAAGACCTTGGCTTTCTCAGCGGACGGCGACGGCTCTGGCCTCTCCTCCTCCGTCCCCGAATCGATCTCTAAGGAGGAAGGCGAATCTCGCGGCTTCACCTCGATTTGCTCCGCCTCACTCGGCTCCTCGTGCTCCGCCATGAACGATGAGTTCCTCTCTCTCACAACTCGATCTCTTTGTCCTTCTTCGCCGAGTGATAAGAAGAGTCCGCGGGTTTAGTTTTGTAATAGTTCATTCAAATGCCAGATGGAGCGGGAGAAGGAACCAGGGCCCCCGAATGAAGACGCGTGGCGTCCGCAGGCGCACGACGTCGGCTGCGTGGAAAATCGAAACGAAAGCAGAGAAGAGAAGGTAGGTGATTTTGAACCACCCTGTCTGGTCTGCGGCCAGTTCGATTTAGCTCCGGAATTTGGTTGGACGTTAGATATGGGTCGAAACTAACTCATTAACATTGTCTTAGCTCATGTCTTGATGTCTCGCTAGAGCTCAATTCAAAGGTTAGAGAAGTTCTACGGCAAATAATAATAATAATACAATTAAAAGAATATACAAGCATACTATAAATTATAATAAAAACTTTTTATAAAAATATTCACCTGAAAGAATAAGCAAACGCAGGCATTTGAGACGCTGAATAACAAGCAAGAGCATAACCCTACTGTGAAGAATAAGTCACCTTGGAAACAAAAACATTACAACACAATTTATGGGTGTGAAGTAACAAAAAAAGATTACTTCCAAAGGCTCAGATTCTGGAAGAACGGCACTAATGGGCAAAAGTATCATAATTCTTGAGATGGGCCGCCCGGAGATCCATCGGTACAGAATACTTCGAAGTAATGTAAGTTGGTTGGTGCCAATGTGAGACCTTAAGTGACAGGTAAATATGTTATCCGGGTATCAGAGATAAATAGGACTTAAACCAAATCCATAGTTGAGAGAATGGGATAGGATCAGTTTAGAATCTTGCCTTGCGATATGGCTGTGCCATATGAAAGAATCCCGTCGATGAAATTATATACAAAGGATGAAGCATTGCGAGGATTGAAGAAGGTTGCTTTTGTTGGTGGATCAGGATGAGTTCAGCCTTGTAAGGCTAGAGTAATCACCCACATTAGCGATGAAAAGGGGGTCCATCTCCTCCACGGGTTTGGACTGATTGCTCGCTTGCTCCAGCTCATTTGTTAGGTCTTCCATAGTCTTCTTCAAGTGCGTTCTGTCCATGTGCCCTTCAGACATGGAAATGCCGACCATTGTGATCTTTGGAAGAAGGGGATTCTGTGGTGGTTTGCTCGTAGCATCCATTTCCGACCTAGGCAGAGTTGAATTCATGATCAAAGATTTGACAAAGATGGGGACCAAAAACGCAGAAAAGAAACAAGAACAATGTCTAACCTTGGATTCAAGTTCACATGCTCATCGAGATTTTTCTGTTCCTGATGTTGTCTTGTCCAGGGATTTTGAAACAATCCATGGAATGGAAATTTAAAATTACTTTGATTTGACGATTGATCATGCGTTCCTCCTTGTAGGTCATTATGTAAACCAGGATCATTATGTAAAACAGGATCTGGAGCACCAAACTGCCGGTCAGGTTGCTTCTTATCAGAACCTTCAATCCGCTTAGAGGACCTAGCAGATGAAGTGGCACTCCTGAAAATATAAACAGTCATAAAAATTAAAAATTAATATATGCTGCGGTATAGTAGCTAAGATCACCAAGAACTCTAGATGTAAATATGAGAATTACCAAGATCAGATGAATGTAACAAAGAAGAGTTCGTAGGTAGCCTAAGTTATAACTAATCAGAGTTTCAACCCAGCAATTTGTTTTCCCAAGTTAAATTAGTCCTAAAAGAAGACAATTAAAATCCACAAAAATCTCATGAATCAGCATGAGAGTTTTCAGGCGACTAAAATAATCACATTAAATTCACCATTACCTTTTGTACCGAACATTTCAACACTAGTATAGATATAAAAAAACCACATAATTAGTGTTAAAACAGGAACACGGGGCTACTTCATTTCTCTATCAACATCATCATTAAGCATACCTAAAAATTGTATTAAAAACAATTCCACATTTGGGTGCAACATAATGTATAAAAAAATTGACAGAATAATGAAAACAACTCCCACTTAGGATACCACATAATCATTTGTTAGGAAACTAAGAGCAGATCAAGAACCACTACTATCCATCTAGATGGCATAACGGTTAGCCTACGAATAATTTACATCGCCTGGCTGAATTGTCAATTAAACCACAAGCATTCCTGAACAACTTGACACACAACCAAAATCAATGCTTGATGAATAAAAGCAATCCTTGTTAGAACCAAGGTTTAAATACTCGACCTATATTGAAATTTTGGTTCTGGACCGGAATGATACAATTTCGATTTCGTATCGTGCCGATATGATTTTGATATTTTTTTAAATATAAAATATATTAATTAAGAATAAAAACTAATCTAAATATTTAAAATACAAAAATGAAATATATATAATTTTACTATTTGAACAGTTGCGCTCGCGAGACGAGTCTGCCACAGCTGCGAGGCTCGCACGATGAGTCCATCGCAGTTGCGGGGTTCAGGCGACCGCCGCGGGGCTCGGGCGACCGCCGCGGGGCTCGGGCGACCGCCGCGGGGCTCGGGCGACCGCCGCGGGGCTCGGGCGACCGCCGCGGGGCTCGGGCGACCGCCGCGGGGCTCGGGCGACCGCCGCTCGCGGCGCCACGGCTGAGGGGCTTGTGCGACAAGTCCACCGCGGCCACAAGGCTAGCGCGACAAGTCCTCTGCCACCATGGGGCTCACGCAACACCTCCGCCAGTGCGGGGCTCATGCGATGCCTCTGAGGCCAGCCGTGGGCCTCGAAACCTCTGGAGTGTCGTTGCCGATTTCGGTCTGTGGGCAGAACAGAAAGTTGTCCATTTTGCAGGGCAGGAAACAGTTTTTTAAACCATGGTTGGAACTCAAAAACTAATGCTCATCGACAATTGACTCATTAATCTTCATCCACCATCTGATGAGTTGGAAAATCTCAACCTTATGACTAAAATCAAATAATAAAAAACCAATAATATGGAAAAAGTCAACTCCAGCAAACACGGTAAGTCAGTTGGGAAATCTCAGGAAAATTGGTAGCTGTAAAATTTTACCATAAATCAGCATAAACATATTTCTTGTCCTTCAATTTAAAAATTAAATTGTCTCAAAATGTGATCCACTAGCTATCTGTACAAAAGTATAATGAATTTACTGTTTCATACACAAATGATTAAACCAATTGATGACGGAATATAGAAACAAAAACTGTAACCGAGCTACAAAACAAGGATAGGGAGATGGTCTAATGTCTGTTGTTTTCATTTAGTAAAACTTATTTTGGTAAAGGACATAAATTACCATTTCAAATGAAAATAATTGTGCCTTAAACTTTCATGGCATTGATGTCTTATATGTTGTTTAAATACTAAATACCAAATCTACAAACCTTTCTTCAAATGAGTCCACCAAGTAAGGGAACTTTGGCTGAATACCAGTGGCTTTCCTCAACCACCTGTTTCCTAAAAGCACTTTATCAACAACATCAAGAAGTTGAATCTCCGCAGCTTTTGATATGACACTTAGTGGTATTCCATATTGCCCCATTTCATCCATCATTTCTTGAACCTATAAAAGGAAAGGTACAGATTTCATATATTTGAGCATCAATTCAAGAGTTCCTTATTTAAATAAATACAAATTAATCAACAACGGAAGCACCTCTGGAGGCTCAAATAAGCTATCACTGTATTCCTCAATTGCATCTGCTGTCAAATTATCATCAACAGCATCTCGGCGTCGTTTCTTGTGGCGATTTTGGATCATAGTATGGAAGTGTTGATCAATTGAAGCTTCAAGAATATTATCTAGTAAATTTTTGTCGAAAAAATATGGGATGTACCTGGAATTATGAGCACGCAGAGTCAAATCAGATATTGAATCCATGTAGAAGAAAATGTTAACAGTAAGAAAAATATGTGGAAGTCAATAAACCTAGGTGACACCTGAAACGAATTAACATTGACACATAAGGTTCATAGATCTGTCATCAGAGTTTGTGAAGCAGTAGCACGATTATTGAACAAGTTCAAGAGTTACCTTTTATTATAGATTCCTAACCAACCATTTCTTTTTCCCTTACAAAGAAGTTTCCATGAACATATCCAGTTAAGCCAACTAGAATAAGATCAGGTGAGCTATAACCTAGTGAAGCTCCAAAAACCAAAGGATTGTTTAGTATTCCAATTATGTAATATTCTAATCCATGTCTAAGCTTATGGCTTATGGTGTAATAACAGTCAATAGAGTAAAGACACACTTATCATCTGCAGAAAGGAGAACCTCACAAATCTTAACAAGAGTAAATAATTTAAGTGCATTTAGTAAACATGAGTCATGTAAAGCTACAATTGCACGAGCTGGACTCAAAGTAGAATTACATAATACAAGAAACAACTGCCAATCTATGTTACTCGGTGTCATTATTCTCAATAAGAATGATGATTATGATTGAATACATATATTGCTTCAATAAAATAGAGAGGATATATTTGGTAACAAAATCAATTATTAACCAATAGGTATTAAAGCCCTTACTTTGTTTCCCTAATTGCCAATTATCGAGAGGATTACTGGGCCAGAATCAGATTTAAGCATACTGGAATATCTTAAACTAGAATATTAAGCAAATCTCCGTACATGCTAAAAAAATTAGGAAGCAGATTATGCTGCTGTAAGCTTATGTAGCAATTCACTAATCTAATGTAAAATTGGCTTTTAAAATGAAAGAATAGAATTAAGCTAAAACAAAAAAAATTGAAAATATGACTAATCACAATCTCAACAAGCTCTATGTGCTTCTTACCACTTTAGTCCATCATTTGTTGCTATAGCAATATTTAAATTATGGGCTGTAAAAACAGGAACGCCATCAACCTTTCTTCTGCCATGTTTTCTAGGAATTTGCTTAAGCAGCTCATTAGCTGCCTTTACCTGAGAAAAACGCAGATTGCTAACTGATTATGCATAATCTTTAAGAAAAATAAATAAATATATCTGTTACCTGTTTCTGGTTAGGAACAAACTGGAACATATGTGGTTTTTCCTGCAAATGGATGCTAAAACCTCAAATACAAATAAAAAAAAAAACAAAATAACATCTCAAATAGTAGAATAGGAAAACAAAATTAGAATATATGACAAAAGAATTGTATTCTGAAGTAGGTCAGAGTAAAGGCATGATGTGTATGCTATATACAATTAAAAATGATTTTCACATCAATGCAGCTCCAAATTTCATCAAAGAGCAGCTATTTGCAGTTAAATCTGACAGAAATACTAAACACTCAATGATTAACATAAGACTGAAGAATATATAAACAATTTAGGCCAGAGTTCTGAGGGGGATTAAATACAACCAACAACATTTTTCAGCTTATAATATAATAACTATTGCATTAAATGAGAAATAGGTAGCACCAGTTAATCCAGTTCTGAAAATGAATAGATCTGAATTCAGATTCGATACAGCTAATTCAGATTTAGTAGAATGTGCATCCTGTCTACTGTATATAAACATGGACTTAGATTCAAATGTCAGCAAGCAAGTAAGATATGCAGACAACATTTGTATCAGCAGAATTATGTAAAATGGTACATTTGAACCAATTCAGAATACAATGAAAATAACAAAAACTAATAAAGGTTTAGACTTGTGCATCACAGAGGCAAAAGTGTGAAGCTGATTTTATGAATTAATTGAAATCCTCACCTTCATAAACCAAGGTTAAACGTAGGTTTTCTGTCAATAGCACTTACAGCACAATTATTCTACTGGCTCAATGATCAGTCACGGGACAGTCTTAGCCTACTCTAGGAATGGAATCATAAAGAGAAAATTTCAGTATCTATGTATTTTGATTTAGTAGAACATACCTTGAAATGCTCATATGCTACATCAAGGCGGCAAGCACCCACCATACCAGTTGGAACATTGAGGTGTTTAACATACGAAACTAGAAAAAAGAGAGAAGTACGTCAGATGGTCCTTCAAACGGTGGAGGAGAATATCGGCATGTGCATACTTTTAGTCACTTGTTCCAGTTTCTTCCCTTACCTGCATCACCTAAATCCATGAAAAATCGGAAAACGGGACCTTTTTTATCTGAGCCAGTAATCGACTCTAGCATTTTTTTGATCCACGCAGGAGCTCTGCACAGAAAATGATAATTGACATGACGATTAAAATATACCAAATGATGACACATTTTTCCTTCATGATAGTGCGAAAAGTAGAATTATTCTTTCATGAATTAAATATATACCATTATTTTATCACCAAAAGAGTAGAATTGTTCGATGATAATTGGTAAAAATGACTTCGAGGATCAAAATTGCTTCCTGACCATAAATCCCAAAGTCGTGAAGGGATAGAGGAAAGGGAAAGTGTTTGACCTGTTTGTGAGGAAAGGGATGTCGAACCGAGTGGTGACCGCCATGAGGCCATTGCCGGAGGGATCAAGCATGCTAAAGACCTGTCCCACGAAAGCCGGCCCGCCTCCACCCTTGGAGCTCGACACCAACCCCTCAATCCTCACCCCGGAAGCAAAGCTCCTAATAGCCGAGCCCGACGGCGACGTTGTCCCCTGGTTCATGGTTCCGTGAGAAGAAGATCCGGAAGCCGGGAGGAGAAAGGGCAAGGTCATGGAGCGAGATCCGTTCGTCCGACACGAAACGGGGGCCGTCGCTGCCTTCGCTGCCGGGGTAGCGTTGAAGGGGGAGAAGGGGAGGAGGGAGAGGACGCTGGCGGCGAGGGAGTGCGCTGAGGTAAAGAAAGGAGGAGAATCTCCGCAACGTGGTCGCTCAGAAACGGATGGGGCCATCGCGGAGGCCGCGGGATCGGCGGGCACTCCGGCGATGAGTCGACGCAGTCGTTCGGCGGAGCAGGGGAAGTCACGGGCGGTGGGATTCCTCGGCTTCGCACACAGCTTTTGCTTTGGATTTTATTGGGCCACGGCCCATTTAGTGGAGACTTCAAGTCACTTCATCCAGTGGAAAATTAATTAATCAAAAAATTAAATACTCGTTTTACTTAATGTTATTGTCACAAATTTTAATATCACGTAATTATTTTTTCTAAAAAAAATATATTGAACAATTTATATTTATATATTATAATAATAATTTTAAAAGATTATAGTGATATCTCACATATCAAATAAATAAGATATATTGAATTATAATTAGCAACTAATATATTAGCTTTATATTTTAATTCTATAAGTCTTTAATAAATATATAATATAATATAAATGTTCATATATTTTTAATTAAAATTTTATTGATAATTTTGATAAATTTATTTCTTAAAGGTATATTTTAGGACACCAGACAATAAATGACAAAATATAATAGTCTTTGATCGCCTCTAAAAATGATAAAGATGACATGCTAGATATGATAGATCAATAGTTGATTTAGAGAAGATTCTTTATTCTACGGAGAGGTTCCTTTTTAATTCTGTGCATATAGAAATAAGCTAACAAAATATCAATGTCTAGAAACTAGGAAGAGTCCCTGACGAAAGCCCTCTGACGCTTAAGTTAGTATCAGTCCGGATGGGTGAATGAAGAACAGTAAGGAATATACGTTTGAGAGTAGAGTTCAGATGTTCAGAGAATGTATCCTGTCAACGAAGAAGCCCCTTTATATACCATCTCTTATAATTTTCACAATCATAAGGTGGCAAACTATGTCAGAGGTTGTTAGATAAAGGAAAATATATAATTTGGACAATATGCAATAATTGTCCGAAGTATCTTCCGTTCACCCATACATATGTCTCTTTTGTCATTTATAGCTTATGTCTTTACTGAGGTTGTTAAAATAATATGCTGTCATAAGTGGTCGGCTGATAGAAGACACAATAATCCTTGAAAAAGGTTTCAACAAAATATTCTATGATAAGTTGTTAGGATTCTCTACTCATGCATATTACTGTCTGAGTATATCCCAGCTAGCCTATAAAAGTCGTCTGTCTTTATGTCTGTCCTCACATTAAGCTGCTTAGTTATGTTCTAGGTGCTTTGGAAATTCATCTGTGTGCATGTTGGGTGTATAATAATTTGGAGGTAAAAATGTACTTGAAATTTTGGTCAAATTTGTAATGGAAACTATCTTACCTTTGTTCATATAAGGGGTGGGCATAGAACTCTATACACCCATCTGATTTTATTATCGACTGGATACGACGTATTGTCGTGCAGAAACCAATAGGGACAATTAGTAATATGCTCGATCGGGATGTATAGAGAGGTTTGTACAGAGTAAGGAGTTTGACCCTTCCCTCGCCCGGCTGTATGACTAGCCGATTATGAGATGAATCAGACATTCCGATTGATCTATCCTCAGCTATTGAATGACCATACGTATTATCTTCACTACAAGAAATTAGATACTTTGCAACAATTTTAATCGTCGCTAATAATACTTTATTGTCGCTAAAAAATATTCGAGACGATAAAATTTCGTCGCTAGAATCACCGTCATAAATCTATCTTAGCGACGAAAAATATAAAATTGTCGCTAACATCTTAGCGATGTTACAATACTCATCGCTAAAATAAATTAATTCACCGTAAAATATTTCACAACGATTTCAATAGTATCGTTGCTATAATGTTAACGATGATTTTATATTTTTCGTCGCTAACATATTCCCTTCTTTGCTATGATTTTGACGTCGCTAATTAATCGAAGTTCGTCGCACAAGTTATGATAAGTTGTGATAAGTAGACAACTTAGCGACGAATTATTTATAATTCGTCGCTAATGTTAGCGACGAATTTATCTTAATTCGTCGCTAATATCATCGGTTAGCGACGAATTAACAGTGGTTTTAAAAAAAATAGTTCGTATTCTGTATAACAGCAAACAGATTCACAAACACTCTCACAATCATCACAACTATAACAACAAATTCACAAAAACTCTAACAATTAGCTCATACTTTAACACAAATATAATCACAACATTCGCAAACTAAGTTCAAACCATGTTCACAACCAACAATCCAACCAAGTTCACAACCAAAAATCCAAACCAGTTTAAAACAAGTCCATACCATCATGTTTCAATCCAAAAGTGCACAACATCAAAGCCTAAGACGAAGGAGGAGGAGGTGGAGCTAAAGATGAATCATGGATAAAGGAATCTAATACTCCAGGTGCCAATCGGTTAAATATTTGTTCAAACATATCTTGTCTTGATTTAATTGATGCTAACTCTTCTTGGGTGTTTGCTAGCTAAATTTTGGTGTTCGCTAACTCATCTTGGGTCGATTCAAGTCTTTCACGCAATGCAACATTAGTTGATATGGATGAGGATGTGACATCTGAAGAAGTGGACCTAACTGGCTTTGACCCACTTCCAAGTCCTCTGATGTATCCAGACCGAGTGCCGAGGACCTAATATAAAATTGTGAAGATAATAAAACATATGATATGATGATATATTGAGCATATGAAGATTTATAACATATGTATCCAGACCATATGGTTCATGAAATCTTGCTTTTGAATAAACACTTTAGTATTTTAGGCCTTTACATTTGCTTTATGTTTTGGCCTTTAGAAAAACATGAACAACGATTATACATTGAAACACTCTTACAAACTTGGCATATTTTTGGATTTGGCTAAAACCTGTTGTTATAGTTGGCATACATTGAGACACATTGAGACAATCCTTTGGATTTGGATTATACATTGAGACACTCTTACATTGAGACTTACCCTAGTCCAGTCATAATGCACAAATTTTTAGTGAATTGGCATCCCAAATCATCCTTATCTGTGATGCTTTTTAGCATATATATGTATCTCCATGTGTTAATTTGTCTAATTAAATTCACTAGCTTATTCTCAACTCTTCTATCGAGACATGTCATATATATTTTGAAAAATGAAAATTTGAGCATGTTATTAAATAATATTCTCACGAACCTGATCACAAACTGTATCTATAATTTGGACTACATCGATGCCATGTTCTGGATTTTGTGATAGAATGTACTCATCACGTAGTCTCGCCATATCATCCTGGAAAAAACAAACATGTTAAAAATATTGTAAAAAATAATTATGCACAGTTAAGAATAAATTTACTAAATAAGGTCATAATATACATATACAGTTTTTGTCGTGTCCCCGATCCACCCTTTCTTCGAGCTGTAATGAGTTTCATTAAAGACAGTAATCCGATCTTTTCTTTGTAACTGATCGGTCTAAAAAAAATAATGTGTTAATATTTTAATCAACAAACAATATAAGATAACTATAAAATTAACACTTACACTATTGTAATTATACTGGATGAATAATATAGAACCTCCGCGATGGTTATATGGGAGTTTCCCTCGATTTTCAACATTTATTGCAAATTGTTTCTACAACACAGATTTTGTATAAACAAAACAAAAGTTATAGAACAAATAATTAAATTTTTATATAAATAAGACATTTGTTATAGAATGAGTTACCTGAAATGCCTCAGATTCAAACAGAGCACACATATAGTCCCAATCATCTTGAGTCTTACAGAACTCAATCGGAATATGTTGTCGGCGCTCAACAGGAGGAAGGTACGATAGCTTCTTATAATAGTTATGCATTTTAGATCTATTGTCTCTATATCGTGCACTCATCAATCGGTCGGTCTCCTTCATGACCGACGATGAACCCTCCTGAAAACTTATATCAAAACCAGACTAAAAAAATACATTTATTTTGCACATGGTTAGTAATAAAGGAGTGGTTATAAATATGTTGAATTACTTTACTTATTGATATTCGATCATATATCATCCTTTTATTCTCAACGGGAATGTGCTTTCAACTCTTAACTTGTAAGGGAGCAAACTTCTTTACTGAGAGGCCTAACTCGGTCATAAATGAAGCTGCATTAGGGCCAATGGAATGTCCATCACTCTGACGGAAAGTAACAGGCAATCTACCCCGATCACTGATCTGACGTCGCAGCCGATCAAAATGTGTGCCACGTGTCTCCCTACATAGCGGTCGGCCTGTAAATGCAATAATGTTAACAATCAACAGATGAAATATCTAAATAAAATTTTTCTAAATTAAATACAAAACAACTAACCACTGGAAGAACTATCATCTACAGGTGTCTCCAAAACTGGTAAATGTTCAATCCTCTTAGGCGGCATGGCTATCACATATTCATCATATATAGATCAACAAATATGTATCAACATATATAGATATCTACAAGTAATGAATTAAAAATAAAGGAAAGCATATTTACCATGTTCATAAAAATTAATCACCACTATCATCTGAAAGAGATAATTGATCATCTGTGTCACTAATACTATCAATTTCAATATCTTCATCCTCATCGTTAAGAAAACTTTGAGCATCCCTAACTAGCTCCACTTGTGCATTTGGCATATTTATATGTTGATGCTCAACATCTAATCTACAAAGTTGGGATATCTCTAATTCTTCACCAACTACTAAAGTTGCTTCATTACAAGAATTATCTTGGTTAGTCTCAATATTGAAATTATTTTCGGATTCAATTTCTTCTGATACTTCATCAACTTTAGTTACTTCATATATTTCTCGGTGTTGAACCTTTTGCACTACCTTCCAATGGCCTCCACGCTTTATATCATTTAAATAATAAACTTGGTTTGCTTGGTTGGCCAAAATGAATGGGACATCAACGTACCATGTTTTAGAAGTGTCAATAGATAACAGACCAAACTCTTCAACTATTGATTTTTTTTTTCGGATTACATTGGAACCATTCACACCAAAATAATTGTACTTTATATCTGAAAGAGTAAAATAGTTGAACAACATCCTTCAACACTCCAAAAAAATCTAAATTGTCACCATCATCGGATGATGGTACGCTAACCCCGCTATTCTGAGTAGTTCTGCGAACATCATGAGATTTTGTATGGTATCGAATACCATTTACAATACATGCATCATATAGTTGAACTTCAACATCAGGTCTCATTGCTAAATAATATAACTCGTTTGTGATTTCTGAATTTGTTAAATTCTTTAACTTTATCATTCTATCCCTAAACCATTGTGGAAAATCTTGCTCGTGGTATTGGAGAAGTTGATTTGAATAAACTTTATGTGATAGAAGTTATAGATGTTCACTGCAGAAACAAATAATTATTTTACAATTGTATAATGAAATATAAACAATAAAATTACATAAGATAAAAACTTACTTCCTATATTGGTCAACTTCCTTACAATTGTTGAGAATATACCAATGTGCTTTCTTATACAAAGTCAAAGGCAATTTTAGATTATGTGGATTGCCAAATACTCTTGTTTGTTGTGAGAAAACACTTAAATTGCATGTTACTGGTTGAACATCTTGGTTTCGTTCTAGCCTACTAAATCTTGTCTCAATTTGACTCATATATAAGGAACTGAAAGTCAATGCCTCATTTACAATATACCCTTCTGTTAGCTAGAGCCCTAGAGCCAATCATTTGATGATTGTATTTTGGACTTATTGTATCATATTCTATATAAATAAAGGCATTTGGATTTTGGTTATTATACTTACTTGTATTGGTGCCAAATAAACTAAGTATAATAATGTCCTTGAGTAGACGGTTATCACCTATATCAATCGGTTAGTTGAACCGATAGTGAGATGATATAGGGAACACTACTCTTAATCATTCCTAGTCGAGTATTAACATTTAGGGACAATGTTAATGCAATAAGACTAACATGTAGGTCAACTCGATGACTTGATCTCACAAGTCATGGATATAGAGATATCAAGTTGACACATGGGTATACATTAGAGAATGTATACTGAATGACCCGCCATGAGAAAGTATCATGGATCGTTATATGAGTGTCATATACTTTCTCATGTGGCTATTAGTATGACTACTAGTCCTTAGACCTGAAGTCACCATGGATCCCTACATAAGGAGTTATGTACTTTGGTTTCGTCAAACGTCACCCGTAACTGGGTGGACTATAAAGGCGATTACTGGGTATGTAATGAATTATGCAGAGGGATGTGAGTGATGTAGATGAGATCTATCCCTCCTATATGATGGGAGTGACATCGATATTCTTGATAGAGTGAGACCACGAAGTGCATGGTCATGCCCAAATGAGTCAATATAAGATATTGAGCTCATTTGATTTAGTGAGTCTACTTGGAGTTCAAGATTTAGATTGATCAGAGGATGACACGGTCTATGCCTCACATTGATCAATCTAGATGTCTAGGATAGAAGGACACTTGTCATATATTGTGAGGAGTCACAATTAGTAGTCACAAGGTGATGTTGGATCTCAACATTCTTGTAACATTGGGTAGTAATGATGTGTTGCTAGATACCGCTCATTACTTATGTTCCTAAATGGGTTTAGGGGCATTGCCAACGTTACAAGAACCTATAGGGTCACACACTAAGGACAATTAGATGGAGATTAGGTTCATATGATGAACCAAGAGGATTAGATTCATTTGATGAATCAAATTGGATTAAGAGTAATCTTAATTGGGCTAACTTGAGTTGGACTCAAGTGGATTCATGTATTCAATGAGTCTAATTTAGATTATGACTCATTAAATTAACTTAATTTAATGAATTAGATTCATTATATTAAGTTGGCTTGAATCAAATGGTTAGATTAGATCAACCATGGAAGAGATTTGGTCAAGTTTGACTTGACTTGAGAGGAAGATTAAAAGTCAAGTTTGACTTGACTTTATGCCACCTCATTGGTGAGTTGGCATTGATGTGGACCAATGATGTTACTCCACATCATCATGGGTGCCACCTCATGGAAGTTACAAAGCCATTTTCTTTAATAGCTTCACATTAATTGCACTTAATGCAATTTTTGGGAGTTACACTTTGAATTGGCCGACCACTTTTGAATGGGAATGGAATTGATTTTCCTCATTCAAGTGCATTATTCCTTCTTCTTCCTCTTGGAGCTCTCTTCCTCTCCCTCTCCTCCTCAACTTGGCCGAACCACACATAGGTGCTAGCACACCTCTTTGTGTGTTTTTCTCCACCTACGAGTCCGTGTGGATACTTCTAGAGGAGTATCTATCTTGATACTCTTGAGATCCGGCATTTTGAACGAGCGGGATACGCAAAAGGCACGCGCCGAAGGTATAACTCTTTTCATGTAGATCTAGGAGTAGATCTAAGTAGAAACTCGTACTCGTAATTTTGTTTTTGAAATCTTTTCTTCGCACGAGATCCGTTGGCTAGGGTGATTCGGGGTTTTCGCGACGCGAAAACGCGATTTTCGCGGCCCGAAAAACCCAACACCTTCTGCAATAGATCCTTCAGGCCTTGCTTTATTACGAACATACTTTTTTAGTCTGCCCAAATATCGTTCAAAAGGATACATCCATCGTGAAGAAACAGGTCTAGCTCACATGGCTTCACAAGGTAAATGAATTGCCAAATGAACCATAATGTCAAAAAATGCTGGAGGAAATATTTGTTCCATCTTACATAATATGAAGATTATTTCCTCCTCCATTTTACATAAGTCCGCTAAGTGTAAAGATCTTGTAGTTAGCTTTTTGAAAAAATCAGATAACTCAATTAGTGTGTCGCATATATCTTTTGAAAAGAATTTTCGTACGGCCACTGTAAGTATTCTTTGCAACAAAACATGACAATCATGTGATTTTAGTCCATGTAACTTTCCATCATTTGCATTCACATTTCTAGATATATTAGTAGCATATCCATCAGGAAACTTCACGGATTTTAAAAATTGACAAAATTCACATCTTTCTTCTAATGTCAATGTGTAACTTGCATATAGTTACTAAATTTGTTTCCAACTTTCTTTAAATGCAATTCACTTCTAATTCTCATATCCTACAAGTCTAACCTTGCTTTAAATGTATCCTTTGACTTTTCATCTATATTAAATAATGTGCCAACTAAAGCGTCGCAGATGTTTTTTTCTATGTGCATCACATCTCAATTGTGTCTCAACTTTAAATCTGACCAATACTTTAACTCAAAAAATATAGACTTTTTTACCCAATTGGTTTCATCCAAAGAACGCTGCCGCTTTTTTACTTAATGTAGGATCCTTACTGAATGTTACTTGGGGTAATGCATTTAACTGTGCTAAAATCTCATAACCATTAAGTCTTCGTGGTGGTCCTTCTTGTTCAACCTTTCCATTGAAATTCTTATTTCTACGCCATGGGTGTTGCACATTCAAGAATCGACGGTGACATGTATAATATATTTTACTCCGTAATCTTTGGGATTTAGTTTCATCAAGACATACTGGACATGCTTTATAACCCTTTGTGCTCCATCCAGACACTGTTCCATATGCTGGAAAGTCATGAATGGTCCATATCACAGCAACATGTAATTGAAATACTTGTTCAGTCGATGCATCATATGTTTCCACCCCATCATCCCATAGCTTCTTCAGTTCGTTGATCAAAGGCCATAAGTACACATCTATCTCTTTCTCAGGTGATTTAGGACCAATAATTAAAAGAGACATTATCAAATATGATGGCTTCATCATTTCCCATGGTGGTAAATTATAATTTACAAGTATAACAGGCCACATACTATAAGCATTTGACATGTTTCCAAATGGATTAAAACCATCAATAGCCAACCCTAAGTGAATACTTCGTGTGATGTGTCAAATTCATTCCATGATTCACTATCTGTTGAATGCCTTAATACACCATCTATTTCAACCCATTTTTCTTTATGTCATCTTATATCTTTTGCTGTATGTTTGGCAATAAACAACCGCTTAAGTCTGACCTTCAAAGGAAAATATCGAAGAATTTTTTGAGCATTCTTTTTCTTATTCATCCCATCATACTTGTATCTGGGCTCCTTGCACACTGGACATATATCTTTATTCTCGTGCTCACCCCAAAATAATATACAATCATTCTTACATGCATGTATCTTCTCATATGTCAATCCTAACTCTTTTAACATTTTTTTTGCTTCATAATGAGAGTTTGGAATCACATTCGGTTTTGGAAATGCCTCTTGCAATAACTGAAGTAACATATCAAAAGATTTATTGCTCCACCCATTTAACACATTAACATGCATTAACTTGACAAAAAAACTGAATGCAGAAAAATTAATACAAGTGTGATACAACTCTTTTTGTGCTTCTTCAAACATTGAGGTATAACTTCCTCTAATATCATCTACATTAATATCATCTAATTGAGGTCCACTGGTATTGATATTTTTTGCATTTCTTAAATCAGTAATCATATCTTCAAAATCATCTTCTTGATCATGTTCCTCTTCATTGACAATATTTATATTAATAGATGATGTAGTAGCTTCTCCGTGAAAGTTTCCAACTTTGTATAATTTATCAAATCTCCACCTATAAAGATGTCCTCTAATATAATCCAACTCATATTTAAACAAATTGTCCCACTTTCAACATGAGCAATGAATTTTAGATAAATTCAAACTTATCATATAATTCTCTGTTACCTTTAAAAATTGATTTAGTCCATTTATATATTCAGGCTCAATCCGATTCTCAATCATTATCCAACTTTTATCCATATTTATAACCTGATTAATAATATAAAAAAAATCATATTATTCAATAAAATAATCCAAAAATTAATTAATAGCATCAAAAGAAACCTAAAATTATCATCTAAGTATTAAAATAAAAAATTATCATTATCATCTAAAAATAGGCTGGATGACTAAGAAATTTTCTACACATGTGGCCTAAAATGACTATATTATCATCTATCATTATCATTATCATCTATACTATAAAGAACTAAACTAGACATTATCATCTATACTATAAATGACTATATTACCAAAAAATATTACAATTCTAAACTAGGTAGGCAAGATTTAACACAAAGCTAAGATTAATTTTAATTACCAAGCTAAGATTTGACACAAACATGAGGAGTGGACGGGGATAGCAAAAATGTAGGTAAGAGATCACCAAGGGCTAAAGAACTAAACTAGACAGAAGCACATAAAGATGAATAAAAATGGAAAACACAACTAACAGAAGGTTTCGAGTTTCAATTAATGCTCACTCCTGCGAAATTAACATTATCTTCTATACTATGTACTCCTTCTGTGAAACCAGATGAACCGAGATATTTCATGTCTACTATGTACTTTTGAATTAAATCAAAAACTAAAGGAACAAGAAGCAGAACAGTGCAGATTTGAATGAAAAAGAGTAAACTTTGACGCAAAGAGGTACGAGTATAATAAACACTACATTACGAACCTATTTCGTGGAAAGAACTGATGTGAAGCACGTTCAAGTGGAAGAACACAAATTCACAGCAATAACAGACAATAATAGGAGCAGGAAGGAGGGAAGAGTTGCCTCGCCGGAAGGAAGGAAGAGTCGGGGCGTTCGGTGCAGCATCAGGGGAGTCTCGCAAGAGGAGGGAGGGCGCAGGAATGAGGGAAGAAGAATCGCGGAATCGCCAAATGAGGGAGGAAGAATCGCGGAATCACGTGCATCGGGAGGAAGAAAGGGTCGGTGCAACGTTGGGGGAGTCTCGCCGGAGGAGGGATGGCGTAGGAATGAGCGAGGAAGAATCCCGGAATCGCCGAATGAGGGAGGAAGAATCGCGCGCGTCGGGAGAAAGAAAGGGTCGGGGCAGAATTAGGGCTTATAACGGATATTATCGGCGAAATTCCTAAATTCATTGCTAAGTATTGTTTAGCGACGAAAAAAACACTTTCGCTGCAAACATCTTAGCGGCGAAAAAATTAAATTCGTTGCTAAGTGTTTTTTAGCGACGAATAAACTGTTTTCGCCGCAAACATCTTAGCGGCGAAACCATTAAATTCGTCGCTAAAAAAAATACTTAGTCACGAAATAAACAGTTTCGTTGCAAATATTTTAGTGGCGAATTAATTCGCCGCTAGTTTCGTCACAAACATATATTTTTTAAAAAAAGGAAAAAGTTTGTGTCGGTACTATATTTAGTCGCAAATATCGTTATTTAGCTACGATATTCTATTTTGTTGCTAATAATTCGTCACTATTTTTCTAATTTTTTGTAGTACTTATCGGTTCAAAAGTAAAGCATTAAACCCCTTAAGTTTGATCGACTTGAGAGTCGGTCGGTCTAACCCCTTAGGTTCGACCAGCTTGAGGCCCGACCGATCTTAGCCCGAGTGGTCTGTAGTCCGATCGCACTAGACCCAATAACTTTAGCGCTAGGTGACTACCCAGACCAAGTAAGGAATATTCTCTTTCATTAACTTTAACCGTCACATCATCTTATTAGGACTATCATATCATCTTCTAGGTTCATTCGTTACAACATGTATCAACCTTAAAAAAAATAGAGCTAAAAAATAAACCATAATATATACAAAATTAATAAGAAAATACAAATTAACACGTTGAGTTTAATGTATAAATTTTATGACATTAAATGAATGTTTATGTAAGATTTAACCTTTTTCTTTTTTTGCCACAAATAAATTGATACTTTTCTTCGTTAAATAACTTTATAGATACATCCTTAGGCAATACCTTTCTTGTCCCTACATTCTTTGATTTAATACACACTATCTAAAATTAATTAAATATTTATTTTAAAAATAATGAGTTGTAGCTAACATTCAATATCTGTAATTTTAAAAATGTAATTTTTTCTAAAATTTAGTTTTTAAGAAAACTAACCCTCACTCATTTTTCAAAAACACCCCAAAAATTATCTAGACTATGATTCCTTGATAGGAAAGAAAGAGGATAAAATTTTGAATTTATAAAATTGAATGTTAAAAATATTTTTAAAAATTGGAAAACATGAAATTACACTTAAAGCATTTTTCTTAGCAGAAGGGCCATGAGAAAAATGTTTCCCCCAAATGCTTGTCTTTCCGTTGTAGGAAACAAGCCCTTAAATAATTGTTCATCCATAACTTCATTTTGAAGCTTATTCTTCATTACAAATATGAATGGAGATTCAGCAAATGAAAGCTTAATGTACAATCTGTTCAAACAATTACGGTACGCATTGGCTCTCACCTTCTCTTTTGTCATCGTCCTCATCTGCGCCCTCGTCATTTGTCGTCAAATGATACATTGTTCATACAAGCTTAATTATCAAACACTAACCTTCTTTTGTCGAACAGAGTTGAACTGATGATGACTTGTTCCAAATGCAACAATCTAGAGAACAAATGAGCAAGGCAAAAGCTAACATTGTGTTCGTGATGGCGGTCGTGACGTCTGCATATATATGCTATTAGTTTGATAGAAGAAGAGTTGCAAAACAAGAATGAGCTGAGTAACCGATCAATGACGCAACCAATATCTGTAAACAAAAGTACAAGAGGAGGAGATAGCATGGACAAAGCAACTAGATATAGCAAAATATCCAGATGGCTTAGCTGCAAGGAAGCAACAGATGAAAGGTCACAACCAGGTAGTACTTTTTCGCAAGCTATTTCACAAGAACAGTTGGTAACTTGTATCAAAATTATGCGAAAACTCACCACTACACGCAATTTTGTTACATAAATGCTATTTAACAACTAATTGGCATGTAAGTCGAATTTGGCACAATTTTGACACAAAAATTTGTCAAATGAATAGTAGAAAAAAGTTATTTAGTATAATATGTGAGACAACACCTGAATTGGGTTTCTTTTTATAATACGAGGATCCAACTCTGAATTCTTAGTTAACAAGAGCCATATCCGGTGAGGAAATAACAACTAAAAGTAATCCCACATAGAAACTCACAAAGCAAACAAAATTCATGAAATCAAAGAATATATGGAGGACTCAAACCTTCTTATAGACCAAAAATCAAGGCCAATTCCTGTGAAAGATATAATGTTTTTTTCCGAAAAACTTGAGACAACTTCTAAAAATTTAACAAACTTGTAAAAATTTAAAGCCTACAAATTCTAAAGTCCAATCTCTGATTTTGAACAGCAATGTTACTAACTTTGTCTGAGAAGTATCTAAATGATTGCATGCAGGCAGCAGGAGGCAAATCTCAGGGAGACAAACTACAGATTCTAGAGGAAGAACAATTGATTCCATGAGATTGCAAGGAAAAGTTGATGCATGGGAGATGGCTAAATTGGATAAAATAAGAAAAAGGTAGGTTATTAGAACTTTATTATCAATTAAAAAAAACGTTTATCAGAACTGCTTTGCAGGTATGAAAAGATGAAGATTACTATTCTTGAATGGGAGAGCAATAAGAAGTCCAAAGCCAAACAGCATTTGGAGCGAAAACAGGTTAGCAATTACTTACTTTTCTTTACCATCATTGTCATCATCATCAGGTCGTGTCATCAGTTGGCTTCTTGGTCTGAATTTTGTAGGGGGATCCAGATTCTGGAACGCAGACAAGCAAGAGCATTGAGTGAATACCGTGATGAGGTACTGAGGATCGACAAATTTGCTGAGGAAGCAAAAGCCATTATGGAGGAAAGGAAGAGAAATGATGAGCTGGTGGTGTTGGAGAAAGAGAAGAGGATGAGATCCATGGGGAGAGTTCCACGTCGATGCTTGTGTTTCTGAAAATTTAATCAACAGAGAAGAAACTCACAGCATCAGCACAAGTTACAGGAAATTTGCTTGCAAACATGATATTGATATTTGTATGAAGAATACTAACATCTCCTCTAACTTGATATGTATTTGCTTTAGAGTACAAGTTATCTAACAAAAGAATATAACAATGCAGTAATCAGAGACAAACTTTAATATCTAGCTCCTCTGTACTGGAGTGTTTGATATTGGATATCGCACTCATATCGGAGTAAATACATGAGACAAAGAGTTTGCAAGAAATTAGAGTTTGAACACAAAACACAGGAAAGCTACAAAAGGATATCTTCATGCTTGTAGAGCAGAAGATAGTCCCAAGTTCTTCTGTGAGTTGATTAGGGATGTCAAGAACCGAATTCAAATAATAAATTGAATCAAGTCCATCTGAAAAATTGATTTCCTAGATTTCAGGTTGGATTTTAGAGATGATTTTTTTTATATAAAACCGAAATTAATTATATAAATCTATAGTTATAAACAATTATATACTATATAGTTATTATTTATACAGTGGCAAAGAGTCGCAAAAATAAAAATTGATTGTATTTTCCCCACATTATAAAATGGCTAAGTTTTTGAATAACTAACTTGGCAAGATTAAAAACCCAAAGAAGATTCATAAACCATGGAAAAACAAGAACTGAAATCAGAACTAACCTGACCGAATATTTAGGATTCAAGGATTTAAGTCAGGTTCAGACACAATCAAGAGTCAAATAATATCGCCAATGGAAAAAACTTGACTGCAGAGCCAATTAATATAAAACCAATGGAAAACACTTGGCTATACCTTTGTAGGGTGACTTGCATCTGGCATTCAATACTAAGCCTAGAATCTTCCTTCTTATATTTGGAAATCAATCACACAATCATAGAGCTTCTCAGATGCTTCAATGGTGCGTAATATACCATATGGTTCTTTAGTTTTGCCATTAGCTAAACATTTGTGAGATTTTGTAAGGGTATTCTCCTTAAAGATTCCTTTGTGTGGGACATGATTCTTTGCTACAGCATATGGTGCAGGACTGCTCGTCAAATCTGTTTGAGAGGACAATAGATGACTAAGTTGGATATGAATTTGTAAAACAAGCATTAGTTGCTGAAAACTAATTTCTCTAAGTATAATTAGAATTTCATAGACCAAAACAGGATCTTCCATGCATAGTAGCAGGCCTTTTGGTTATATCTTATTTGCCTTCTTTCTTTGCATAAGTTCTACCAATGAAGATTGAACCATCGCAACTGATGCATTGGGACCACAAATAAATTTTAAAAAAAAACACATTTCAACCATTTCTTGTTCACAAACCCAACTAGCTAATGATATTGTTGCTGCTGTTTAGGGTTTTGGGATCAAATTCCACCTTAATGACTTGGGTAGGTTTATCCTTCACTTGCTCTATAGAGAAAGGATCTTACTTTGTTCATGATCTTTCAATATCCTGATTCCTGTTACTCACTTTGCTAAATTGCTTAACTTCTCCAGACAATGAACCATTAACATTGATCGTTTTTTCACATCAATATGCAGGATCTTACGGACTCAGTTTTTTAATTCCTTGGCAAGTTTCATGCTTTTATGCAATATTTTCCTTGATAGTTTTGAGGCTCAACTTTTTGTTGATAGTCCAATACTGCAGCATGAGCTATACTACAAATTTTTACAAAACCATTGGCTAAAAGTTTGAATCTATCAATTGTCATTGATAAGTAAATAAATAACTAAGAATCATAAACAAGCTATAAGTACACATGCATATCATACTACAGTAATATATATACACAAACTGACAAAGTTCAGGCATTGAATAGATTACTAATGCTATGTGCAATAAAGACCAAAACATTCATAAAATTGAGTGTCGAGAATAATAATAAAAAAGCCATATTACCTCTAAGAGTACTTGATGTTGCTTCTTTTACATTGTGTAGGTTGTTGCGTGTCACACATAGCCAGGAGTGTTTCCTCTCATGCTCTTCTTTTATTGAGATTGGAATATGCCAATGACCT
Source organism: Zingiber officinale (assembly GCF_018446385.1). Taxonomy (NCBI): domain Eukaryota; kingdom Viridiplantae; phylum Streptophyta; class Magnoliopsida; order Zingiberales; family Zingiberaceae; genus Zingiber; species Zingiber officinale. The sequence goes on along the minus strand of NC_055997.1, from coordinate 75,264,570 downwards.
CTCTCATTTTCCTGATAGTTCCAGAAAAGCAACCTTGCCTATTATGGCTACATATCTTTAGGAATGTTTATTTTTAATCGCAATTAAAAAAAGGCAGGCCGGTGCACGAAGCTCCCGTCATGCGAGGTCCCGGGGAAGGATCCATTGTACGCAGCTTTACCCTGCTTTTTTGCAAGAGGTTGTTTCCAAGATTCGAACCAGTGACCTTTTGGTCACATGGCAACAACTTTACCGTTGCACTAAGGCTACCCTTCATTTTTAATCATAATCATAGTAAATAATGACTTAATTGCTAGGCGAGTGTACTCCAATCACATCTTAACTTTTGAATCCTTATCCTAGTCTTTAATTTCATCCCATGATGCTTGCATATTAAGATCATATTTACCTTCCAATATCATGTGTGCATAGGTAGCGTATTAGAAGACAGATCCTACAAATGATGTGGACAATACTACCACATCATTGTGTTTCAATAATGTTCATCATTGAAAATGAATGCACCTACAACTTCTCAATTAATTAAGCAATAAAACATGCTAGTTAAAGATTCTTTAACTCTGTTATTACCTTTTCTTGAAAATTTCTAACTATTAACTCAGTTACTGAAGCATACCTGAATAATAATAGAACATGGAGGTGGCATATGAAACTCCAAACTTCCATTATGGAAAGTGAAATGCACCTGTCATAGGGGCAAGTCATGAGTGGCACCTTCACAATGAGATTTAAAATTGTTTCTATTATCAATAATATAGTTCCCTGCTAGGTTATCTTGGAGATGTATCAGAAATTTGAATAAGAAATAGCATACCCTGTCTTGTCATATTACAAGAGTGGAAAAGTGAAAAGAAAAGGCTAAAAGGATGTATGCATGAAAATTTCACAATATATAAGATTTCACATCCACAAAATTATGCAACGTCGATTGCAAATGTACAACTAGGAACAACTTGTAACCCATGTATTGAGGTTTCTTTTCCTTTTAAGATTTCATGATATGTCAATAACATTTATTAAAGAATATCAGAATTCAAATAGTTCAGGAGTATTTATATTTACCTGATGTCTTTCTTTCCATCTTGGAATGAAGTTATTGCCTAAGACCTGGAATGTGTGGTCTCTCATCTCGTCATTTGTCACAATAAGACATTTAAATTTTATAGCTGCATATAACCAGTACCTGGACAATATGTTATTATCCATGATAACATACTTTTAAGGAATATCAGATAATATCTCAAGAAAGGATAATATCTTAAAAGAAGATAGAAACATTGAGAAAGAAAACTTTTCGACTCCATATTCTCCATGTCAGTGCTAGTAAATATGTTGAAATAATTTGCTTTTCTCCAACAATACTGAGTTATGTCAGGCAGTGCCCTTGTTCTTTCTCTAATTCGTTATTTTAATGCATGACATACACAACTTTTAAATATGTTGAAACAGTGTGTATTCTGTATTAATCAGATAGAATTCCATGTTCTTTAACAGTGAACTTTAAAAAAACCAAGAAAAGAGTAAAGCCCGCACCAATCATCATTAGATCCAGTAGGAGTTTCATAAAGCGCATCTGCATTCTTCCATTTCTCCAAATACTTCATGTTCATAGGATCTTTCATCTTGTTTCCAATGAGTCGTTTATTATGTACAATAATAAGTGGGCATCTCTTCATAGGTAGTTTCTGCCGTATGGCATTAACAACAGCACTGACCTAAAGGGGGAAAAAAACTCAAGAGGAAGATTAATACAACAGGAACACTAAATAAAAGCAAAAGTTCAAAGTATATTTGTCAACATTTTCTTGATGCACACCTTATTAACTGAGAACCGCTTCTGACTATAGAGAGCAACATTTGCTGCATCTACAACAGCTTCAAAAGGGCCATAGTAGTCCAACCATTTCTGTAATCAGAAATCGAGTTGTTAGTAACAAAACAAAATCATGCAAATTGCTGGTGAAAACAATTAGACATAATTTCGAAAATTGCAATTGACTGAACATTATAGTCAACATTTTACATGTTTGAAATGAATGAACTAAATACTCTCTCCGCATTACTGGACAGTGATTTCAGGAGGAAGATCATACTTGAAACTTCTGAAAATTTGAATTCCTTTCTCTCTTGTTGGCCAGTGATGCAACAGACTTGGCAAAGCTTTCTGTCTCAACTGGATCAAGATCGATGGTTGCCAATTTGTGACCACAAGACATGCAGACACCATCTGGATCTACTGATGTGTGTGCCACACTCCATTTCCCTTTACCGAGCCAACCAAGCCCATGCCACCCCCCTCCACCATTCTCAACTGCCTCTGCTAATTTTTTCACATCCCATTTCCTTTTCCCCAGTCTTGATGCAGTCGAACTCTTGAACCAAGCCTCAATCAGCTCTGCTGTGGATGCAGAGACCTGTCTCACATTGGTTCTAAGCTTGTGTAGCAGACACCTTGTCACCTCTGCGAGCCGCAATGCTAATTCTTAGAAGTGCTTCCAACTCTGGTTCTTCAGGTTGGATGCCATTTTCCGACATGTGAGCTTCAACTTCGAATGCCTTATCAATGTCGCCTTTGTTGCAGAAGGTGAACAATGCAGGACCATACGACCGCACCCTTGCAGTTATACCCAAAAGCTTCATTCGCTTAACACAATCAAAGGCCATGTCACCATCGTCCATGGACATTGCTATTCGAGCCACAGATGTTAGAGCTGCTTCGCTCATGGCAATCTTCTCCAAGCACATTTTTTCATATATCTCAAGTCCTCTGGTTCGAGCATAGTCTCTGATGTCATCGCTTACTAGAATCGGAACAGAAGCTCTTCTACTTCCTTGGTCTGCATCTGCAACCAAATCTCCATCAATATGCCAATCTGGATCGGATTTAGAATTAACACTACCACTTTTAGCAGGATGAACGATGCCAACCGCCGCAGAAGAGCAAAGGTAAAGCAGCACATTGTAGTGGTACTGCTGCAATTTTATTCCTTGGCCGACCGCGGAGTCGTAGACGGCAATGGCTTCCATGACATCACCAGTTTTGGAGCAGGAATCCAGCTTAATTTTCATCTGCTTTCCAGAAACCCTAGCCTCGGATATCTTGCCGTCCTTCTTCATCCACCTGTCGACTCCATTTTCACTCACGCTTCTCGCCAAAGGTTCCGCCTTTTCACCTCTCGGCCACAAATTACCCTTCCTAGGTTTAGGGATTGCATACTCCACAAGAATCTTCTCCTGGGGCGGCCGTTCTCTGTGAAGTGCTCGATGCTCGGTGTGGGCTCCATGAGCGTTGCCGCAGGAAGAGAGATCGGAGAAGGCGTGGACGACGGTGGGGGTGAAGGGGGACGACAAGTGGAGGAAGAGGAAGCGGGGAAAGAAACGAGCTTTGAGAGGGAATCGAGACGGTGAAGTGCAGAATTCCACAGAGAAGGAAGAAATGAGGAAGTCGCTATGCACGGAAGCCATGCAGCGACGGAGAGACTTCAAAAAGGATAAGATTCTTAAAACAGATTTATAAATATAAATATTCACATAATATTTTGTTTCACCCTTGAAAATGATACCTTTTTAAAAATCCCCTCTAAATTGGAAGGTCTCGAAAACAAAGGAATTAAAAAAAAATCAGAAATAAATTATGACCATAATACTAATGATATTTTTGCGTTTTAGAAGGTAAACAAAGGAATTTTATGTTTTTTTCCCAGATTTTTAAGGGTAAAAAAATAAAAAGGTTTTTTTTTATTTATAATTAAAATAATATTTTATTCTGCTATCATATAAATAACTCAATTTTGATTATATTAATAATATCATATTATAACAACTATAAATATTATAACGAATATCTTGATTCTTGAACGATAAAGTTACGAGTCAATACACAAATTCTTCTTTAAATATTGATAAACAATATTATTGGAATAAATCAATAACTTTATTATTTATAATTCAAACAATGTTATATGATGACGCTAAATAATCATTCTAAAAATGAATATTTTATTTAATCAAATAGTTACATAGTCACTTAACTAATAGCTAGTCCAAAAGTAAACTAACATAACTAACAACTTAACAAATAAACATAGTGATTACTAAAGGACCTTCAGGATCTCTTCCGCACCAGATATAGTGAATTCTCCCCCTTCTTCAATGTTCGCAACTGTCACCACAAGGTTGTCGACGAGAAGAGCAAACCTTCGCGATCGAGTGCCCAAACCCTCATCGGAGAGGTCCAATTCTAACCCAAGGGCACGAGTGTAAGTGCCTGAACCATCAGCTAGGAATTTGACATGCCTGTTCTCAGGATACGTCATAGCCCATGCCTTCATCACAAATGGATCATTAACTGCATAGCAAGAGATAGAGGAGTTCATAGATTTTGCTATAGTTTTTTAAAATATAACAGAAATTCATTGTTTTACAGTTTCAGATATTAAATATAAAAAATTTTATTTTTTGGATTTTAAATTTATCATCCAAGACAAGAATTCATAGTTTGTAATGTTTTTTCAAGAGTTGACACATCTGGGAATACAAGCCAGAAAGATACTGAAAAGTTTTGCCACAAAAATTTTGTAGTAACGAGCAAATTGATAAATTGGAAATTGAAAAAAAAAAACTCAAATAAGAAGATTTTTAGAAGTCGAAGGCCGATGAGAAAACAAAAACACAAAAAAGAGGGGGAAATTACCGCTGATGAGGAGGATCTCGTCGATGCCTTTGGATTTGAGTTCCTCCGCACTTTCAATGAAACCGGGGAGATGTATCATGCTACGAAAGCCAAAAGGGGGTAAAATCATCTCAGAACCAATGAGGAAGCACCAATGAACATGATAAAAAAGGAGATTAAGCATAATTCAGAATCAAGCGTCGTAAACGCAAGTGCTAGTGCTAGTGCGAGATCTTGATTAGCTGACACTATTTTCAGTGATCCGACGAGTAGATTCAAAAACACCAAACAAAGTTTTGCATTCGCATAAAACGAAAAGGAAAGGAGAACACCCAAATATGCGATCCAAAAGGGCAGAAAAGCAGATCATTGCCGTAGAGAGAGAAAAAGGGACTCACATAAAACTTTTAAAAAGTGCAATATAAAAGCAGCATTAACGATGTTTGTGACCGATCTGATCGTAAGATTCGAAAAAATCTAGAAAAATATAAGGGTTTCAATGAGAACCCGAAAGTAAGAGATCCAAAAGGGCGGGAAAACAATATTCTTGCTGGAGAAAGCGAGAGACAACGGGGATTAATGGCATCGATTTGGGCGGCTCGAGGAGAGAAGAAGAGTGAGAGAAATATACCTGCAAATGGGTGTGAAAGCTCCGAGGACTGCGAAGAGGACGACCTTCTTGCCAGCGGCAAGCCAGTGTACGGAGATCATCTGCAATTGGTTGCTCTCATCGAACCAAGCCAATTCTCCGTCCGGGAGCACATCGCCGACAACGATCGAAGCCATCTCTGTCTGCGGAGTAATGGAGGTAAAAGATGATGTAGCATCATCTCCTTATAAAGTGATGGGAAACTTTCAATCCCCCCCCTTTCCTTAATAGATTTTTCAACAATAAAAATACCCTCAAGTTTTTATGGAAAAAAAATCTTTCCGTTTCAACATAATAATATGGTAACATTTAAAAATAAAAGGAAATAAAGGAAGACTTTTTTGCAAAATAGCAAAATTGTCCATATAAGTCAAAAAATCATAATTAAAGAAAAGAAAATTATTTTTATTAAGAAAGATATCGAAAAAACATATGGATTAATTTTTTAAGTGAAAAAGATATATATAAAAATAAAGGAAATATTTTAATTTTACTTATTTTTATTCAAGTTAACAAATTTTTAGAGAGAGCATCCATTTTTGTTCCCTTTTTTTTCATAATTTGAATTAATAATTTATAAGAATTACCTTTGTAATTTCATACTAATTTTAAATTATTGAATTATCTTAGTATCGCAAATTAAATTAAGTTAATATTTTTTTTCCTTTTTCATTTAAAATAATTTTAAAATTTATTAATAATTTTAAAATTTATTAATAAGTTTCTTTAGTTAGAATTAACAACACTCTTACCGATGATTATTCATATATTATATTAATATGTGTACACATTATTATATATTCAACGCATTATTAAATAAGAAATAATAATATAGTCAAGTTATTTTGGAAATATATAACACTGATATATGGCATTAAAGGAAAGAAAATTATTTTTCTTAAGAAAGGTATTGAGAAAAACATATGGAATAAATTTTCAGGTGAAAAAGATATATATAAAAATAAAGGAAACATTTTATTTTTACTTATTTTTATTCAAGTTAACAAATCTTTAGAGAGAGCAATCCATTTTTATTCCGATTTTTTTTCATAATTCGAATTAATAATTTATAAGAATTACTTTTGTAATTTCATACTAATTTTAAATTATTGAATTATCTTATATCGCAAATTAAATTAAGTTAATATTTTTTTTCTTTTTTTTCACTTAAAATAATTTTAAAATTTATTAATAATTTTCTTTAATTAGAATTAACAACACTCTTACCGATGATTATTCATATATTATATTATACATATATATGTGTACACATTATTACATATTCAACGTATTATTAAATAAGAAATAATAATATAGTCAAGTTATTTTGGAAATATATTGTCCCTAAACACTGATATATGGCATTAAAGGAAAGAAAACTATTTTTCTTAAGAAAGGTATCGAGAAAAACATATGGAATAATTTTTCAAGTGAAAAAGATATATATAAAAATAAAGGAAACATTTTATTTTTACTTATTTTTATTCAAGTTAACAAATCTTTAGAGAGAGCATCCATTTTTATTCCGATTTTTTTTCATAATTCGAATTAATAATTTATAAGAATTATTTTTGTAATTTCATACTAATTTTAAATTATTGAATTATCTTAGTATCGCAAATTAAATTAAGTTAATATTTTTTTCTTTTTTTTCACTTAAAATAATTTTAAAATTTATTAATAATTTTCTTTAATTAGAATTAATAACACTCTTACCGATGATTATTCATATATTATATTATACATATAATATGTGTACACATTATTACATATTCAACGTATTATTAAATAAGAAATAATAATATAGTCAAGTCATTTTGGAAATATATCGTCCCTGAACACTGATATATGCCATTAACACCGATTCCGTTTTTCCGCAATCTAACGTTGTATTGTGATATAACGTTTTAGCGGCTTTGACAAAGTGTCGCATCGCATTAGGGTTCCTTTGATCCGCTTCGAGATGAAGCTGAAGCAGCTCGGGGGCCTCCTTGGCACTCTTCAGCAGTTCTCCCACCCAAAGGTTCTTCTGTGTTATTCCTAGCAATTGAGTGATTCCATCACTCGTGTACTGATTTGTGCTCCTTTGATGGATTTCTTTGGAATAGAAATGGGAAAGGTAATACCTTTCTTTGTTGATTTATTGGGAGATGATCTTTGTTTCTGGCTGCGCAGATAGAATTGGAACAATATCCCACAGGAATCCAGCTTAATTTTCATCTCCTTTCCAGAAACCCTAGCCTCGGATATCTTGCCGCCCTCCTTCATCCAAAGGTTCCGCCTTTTCACCTCTCGGCCACAAATTACCCTTCCTAGGTTTAGGGATTGCATGCTCCACAAGAATCTTCTTCTGGGTCGGAGGTTCTCTGTGAAGTGCTCGATGCTCGGTGTGGGTTCCATGAGCTAGCTGTGGCACTGGAAGAGAGATCGGAGAAGGCGTTGACGACGATGGGTGTGAAGGGGGGCGACAAGTGGAGGAAGAGGAAGCGGGGAAAGAAACGAGCTTTGAAGGGGAATCGAGATGGTGGAGTGCAGATTTCCATGGAGAAGGAAGAAATGAGGAAGTCGCTTTGCAACGAAGCCATGCAGCGACGAAGGGACTTCGAAATGGAAGGATAGGATTCTTAAAAATAGATTTATAAATATAAATATTCACATGATATTTTGTTTCGCACCTTGAAAATTATACCCTTTTTTTAAAATCCCTCTAAATTGTAAGGTCTCGAAAACAAGGGAATTAAAAACAAAATCAAGAAATAAATTATGACCATAATACTAATGATTTTTTGCATTTTAGAAGATAAAGAAAAGAATTTTATATTTTTTTCAAGATTTTTAAGGGTAAAAAAATAAAAAGGTTTTTTTATTTATCATTAAAATAATATTTTATTCTGCTACCGTATAAATAACTCAATTTTGATTATCTTAATAATATTATATTATAACAACTATAAATATTATAACGAATATATTGATTCTCGAAGAATAAAATTAGAATAAAATTACCAAGTCAACGAACTGCTCTTTAAATATTGATAAACAATATTATTGAAATAAATCAATAACTTTATTATTTATAATTTGAATAATGTCATCTGACGGCGCCAAATAATTATTCTAAGAACTGATACTTTATTCAATCAAATAGTTGTATAGTCACTTAACTAGTAGCTAACCTAAAAGTAAACTAACATAACTAACAACTTAATAAATAAACATAGTGATTTCTAGAGGACCTTCAGGATATCTTCCGCACCGGATATAGTGATTTCTCGCCCTTCTGCAATGTTTGCAACTGTCACCACTAGGTTATCGACAAGGAGAGCAAACCTTCGCGATCGAACGCCCAGACCCAGATCAGAGAGATCCAATTCCAGCCCAAGGGCGTGAGTGTAAGTGCCAGAACCATCAGCTAGGAATTTCACATGCCTGTTCTCAGGATACCACTTAGCCCATGCCCTCATCACAAATGGATCATTAACTGCATAGCAAGAAATACAGGAGTTTATGGATTTTACTATAGTTTTCTAAAATATAGCAAGGATTCATTGTTTTATAATTTCATATATTAAATATAAAAAAATTATTGTTTTGGTTTTAAATTTATCATCCAAGGCAAGAATTCATAGTTTGTAATGTTTTTCAAGAGTTACACATATGAGAATACAAGCCAGAAAGATACTGAAATTGATAAATTGGAAATTGAAAAAAAACTTAAATAAGAAGATTTTTAGAAGTCGAAAGCCATTTGAAGAACAAAAATATACACAAAAGAGGGGGAAATTACCGCCGATGAGGAGGATCTCGTCAACGCCTTTGGATTTGAGTTCCTCCGCACTCTCAATGAAACCAGGGGCATGTTTCATGCTGCGAAAGCCGAAAGGGGGTAAAATCATCTCATAACCAATGAGGAAGCACCAATGAACAGGACAAAAAGGAGATTAAGCATAATTAAGAATCAAGCGTCGTAAACGCAAGTGCTAGTGCGAGATCTTGATTAGCCAACACTATTTTCAATGATCCGACGAGTAGATTTAAAAACACCAAACAAAGTTTTACATTCGCATAAAACAAAAAGGAAAGGAGCTCAACACGAAGCAACGTTATTGATCTCAAAGGATCTTTCCTTTATGTGAACGATATGGTAACGAGATTCGAGAAAAAAAAACTTGAAAAGTTTGGGTATTATTCAAGTAGAACACCCAAATGTGAGATCTAAAAGGACAGAAAATCATATCATTGTCGTAGAGAGAGAAAAAGGAATTCGCATAAAACTTTTAAAAAGTGCGATAAAAAAGTAGCATTAACGACGTTTGTGACCGATCTGATCGCAAGATACAAAAAAATCTAGAAAAATTTAGGAGTTTCAATCAGAATCCGAAAGTGAGCAATCCAAAAAGGCGAGAAAACAATATTCTTGCGGGAGAAAGAGAGATACAAAGGGGATTAATGACATCGATTTGGGCGGCTCGAGGAGAGAATAAGAGTGAGAGAAGTTTACCTGCAAATAGGTGTGAAAGCTCCGGGGACTCCGAAGAGGACGACCTTCTTGCCGGCGGCAAGCAAGTGTACGGGGATCATATGCAATTGGTCGCTCTCATCGAACCAAGCCAATTCTCCATCCGGGAGGACATCGCCGACGACGATCGAAGCCATCTCTCTGTGCGGAATAGTTGAGGTAGAAGATGATGTAGCTTCTTCTCCTTATAAAATGACGGGAAACTTTCAATTCACCCCCTTCCTTCATAGGTTTTCCAATAATAAAGATACCCTCAATTTTTTATGGAAAAAAATATTCCCGTTTCAACATAATAATATGGTAATATTTAAAAATAAAAGGAAATAAAGGAGGACGTTTTTGCAAAATAGCAGAATTGTCCATAGAAGTAAAAAAAAATCATAATTAAAGGAAAGATAATTATTTTTCAGAAAGATATCGAAAAGACATATAGAATAATTTTTCATATATATAAAAATAAAGGAAACATTTTATTTTTAGTTATTTTCATTAAGTTAACAAATCTTTAGAGAGCGCATCCACATTTTGGTTCCGATTTTTTTAATCAATAATTTATAAGAATTACGATTGTAATTTCATACTAATTTTAAATTATTGAATTAAGTTAATATTTTTTTCTTTTCTTTTTATATTGAAAATAGTTTAAAAATTTATTAATAATTTCTTTAGTTAGGATTAGCAGCTCTTATTATTCATATATTATATTACATATGTAATATATGTACACGTATTATTACATATTCAACGCATTATTAAATAAGAAATAATAATATAGTCAAGTTATTTTGGAAATATATCGTCCCTGAACACTGATATATGCAATCTAACGTTGTATTGTGATATAACGTTTTAGCGGCTTTGAGTCTTTAACAACCTGTCGCATCGCATTAGGGTTCTGTTGATCCGCTTCGAGATGAAGCTGAAGCAGCTCGAGGGCCTCCTTGGCACTCTTCAGCAGTTCTCCCACCCAAAGGTTCTCTGTTGTTCCTCTTGTCGTCGAATATGTTCTCTTTTCACTCCCACTTTACTTTATTCCTGGCAATTGAGTGATTCCATCACTCGTGTACTGATTTGTGCTCCTTTGATGGATTTCTTTGGTATAGAAATGGGAAAGATATTACCTTTCTTTGTTGATTTATTGGGAGATGATCTTTGTTTCTGGCTGCGCAGATAGAATTGGAACAATATCCCACAGGACCACATATTGCGTCTCGGTTGCTTTATACGGTATTCATCTGTTCTTGTTGGTTTCCGAATTAGTTTATTGCGAAAAGAACTTGAAATTGATAATGGCAATCGTATAGGATATCAATTTCCTCATCTTCTTTTTTTCTTTATCTATCAAAGGCTTGCACCATTTGGTTGTGCATCTTGCCCATTATGGCAGTGCATTTTACAGCTCAGTTTGTTTTTCGAATCTACTTAAGAAATTAGAGCTTATCACTCACAAACTTCATTGCTTCTGTTTCAACTTGCCATGTCATTTAGTCTGTTCAATTAAAAAAGGATTGCTTTTTAAAATTCTTCTAATGTATTTCAGTCTCACAATGAATTTGGAACAGTGATCCTCTAGTAATTCCGTCGTTGTTTTGCCTTTTATCTTTGCAGAGATTTTGCTTCCTCAATATTCCATTTTGGTGCAGATTTGTTAAATGTTAACTGTTAAGCTTTGGAAAACAAACACTTGGCAATTCCGGCATCAAAATAATAAAATTTCTCTATTTTTATTTCTAATACTCTGATTTCTTATACTTAATTGTCACACCTACAGTTTGAATGTTGGTTTGGTCTTTAAAATTTTAAAATACTCTGAAAATCCTTTAGGCTGTGTCTCTATAAGAGAAACAAACAAGAGAAGGAAGGAAACAATTAAGAGTGGGAAAATTGATTATTTCCTTGTAGAAACTACAAAGCTAGGTAGCTGAAGGTTATGGGATAAATGTTTTTCTTTCTCTTCAAATTTATCCATCCAGATCTGGTAGAATTATCCTTGCAACTCCTTGTTTTTGCTTCCAGTCTCCTCTGCCTCTAAGGGCCCTCCTGATATCTCTTTAGTCTTTTGCACCCATGTACACCTTTGGTAGAAGATGAGGTTATTATAGAAAATTAGTTTTTCCTTCTTACTTCCCTTCCCTCCAACCCAAACACACAACATAAATTTCATTTTTTTTTACTTAAAATTTTAAATCCCTACTTTCTTCTTTATCCTCTGTTGTATTTTCTACACTTGAGCAAACATACCCTTTAGATGTTTTGATGGATGAATATGGGTAATGAGGAGATAGTTTGGTTGTTAGCTTCTATAATTCATTCTGATTGGCTCATTGATTCAAAATACAGGTTGGATATCTTGCTTTCATAAGCTAAGTGTTTTATTTAATTTCTAAGTAATGTGCATTAATTTGGGAGGATCCTTTTGTATGTTAAGATGATAGTTTTAATATTTAAAGCACTTAACCCCTAAGAAGTTCAGTCCGTGCAAGTTTTGTTGATATATCTTGCTTTTGGGTTACTTTTTTCTTTTTATATTTTGTTGATGGTGAATTCCATTAAATCCCCTTACGATCTATTACTTCAATTCGTTGCTAATCAAATTATCCAGAACTACTTCTAAGAACAATGTTTCTATATTTCCTTTTTTTCATTATTTTTAACAGGCAGAAAATACATATGGAGATATAAGTGGCAAGATTGTAGCTGATTTTGGTTGTGGTTGTGGTACATTAGGATTAGCAAGTGCACTTTTGGATGCAGAGTAAGCATCACTTCTCACATGTTTGCTAATCTCTCACACTGAATTCAACCTTTTAATTTGGTGCAAGCTTTTAATGACTTACATTGTTAAAAAAAATTTTCATTATATATTGAAATATGTTGATAGAATATAGTTTGGTGGTTCTGATTGATATATCTATTTGATAATGTGACTTCTGTTACATGCACAGGCAGGTCATTGGCATTGACATCGATCCCCAATCTCTAGAGGTTGCTTCAGAAAATGCTGTAGATCTGGAGGTAACTTTATTTATATTCTAAAGTTGTAATATGTCATCACTCCTTGCGACGACATTTTGGTACTTGGTTTCATGGTTTGTGCTGTCTGAATTCTAAACAAATAAAAGAATGCCTACTAATTTTAGATGTGACTAGCTAAAGTGTATATTGAATGTGATATAAGTTCTAAATTTTCAATGTTGGAGATTTTAAGAAACTGATTTGGGATATTCTGTACTAATTGATTCAGAATACTTTCCATTATGAATTTTTTCCTTTCTAATTGTCACTATCAATTCCTTATTTTACCCATTTTTGTTTTTCATGGTTTTACACATCACATGTGAAGAAAAAGGCTAACTCGAACCTTTTGGTTAATATATGTTGATGCAGCTGGAAATGGATTTCATGCAGTGTGACATTAACAACTTAAGATGGAGAGGTAATTCGAACCCAAGATCTCATTTTCTATGTGCAAAGACGCAATGTTTTCATTATCAAGACACCAAATAGACTTTATATTCTTTTGTTTCTGAGTATATATTTGTGGAACTTTACTATGTTGTAAATATTTGAAATTATGAGATGCATCTGAAATGATTCACTCAGGTGAGAGGATCAATTCATTAACTTGTCAGCCAACCAGTTTTTATCCCAGAATGCATAAATCCGTGAAATTCCGCCCATGACGACCGGTAATGGCCGGTCCCAAGCCCGGATAAAGGAGGAGGGTTGCGTTAGGTTGCCAGCCAACGTCAAAACTATGACAAATATTCAATGAATGCATAAATCCATGTCCATATTAGCCATTCATCTAAGGTTATATTTCTTCATTAGATCACCACTAGGTTTTGTGGACCTATTTGCAGAAAATGCTTTTGAAGCCTAGTGGTGAGATAACACTATCACATAAGCCCTTTCCAACCTCAACATTCCTAAGGTAGGTCCATTCTAATAACAATAGAGATGGTTTGCTTGGATGAGAGAATTGATCTGTCAACTCGTCAGACTCGACCAGGATCCGAAAGGCTTAAGTCCACATCTAAAGTTATAAATTAGCCTACATAAAAAAAAAGTGAGACTCTTTCCTCCATTTCCTTATTCAGAAACAGAGGAACCAAAGCAATTGGCAGGTGGGATTGACTCCTGGCCATGCTACAATCCACTTCAGCCCAAATCGAGCAGAAAGTCATGAGTTGGTCAGAAGTCTCCCATTTAAAACCATGTTGAAACATAGTTTGGATCATTTGGTACATCGCTACATGAAAACAGTGTGAAGAAAAGTTTGTTTGTTGAAATTATTTCTTTCTTTTCTTATTGGAGAAATCGAGGCAATAGACATCTTAAATTACTGTTGCAGATCATTTGGTGCACACTGTTGTCATGAATCCTCCTTTTGGAACTCGAAGGAAAGGATCTGACATCGAGTTTCTTGCAAAAGCTTTGAAGGTAAAGACTGTTCTTCTTGCATGCATGGTTTAGTTAGCAATGATTTGGTTCCTCAAGTTCCTTGCTGATTCTCCACAGGTTGCTTCCTGTGCAGTCTACTCTTTGCATAAAACTACCACCAGAGATGTAAGTTGCTTTCTTTTGCATTCTTTTGGGCTTGCTAAAATTAAATATGCTGCTTCTTATGTCAATAGTACTTTCTCTTCTCCTAGTTGAGAGATTCCTTCAATGGATCTAAAATTGTCATACACATTATCATCTGATGCTTTATAACGAGTTTTTACTGTGATAGTGTGTTTGGATTTTGGAATTGAATGAATAAGGAATGGAATACCTATTCCTAGGGAATGAAATAGACGATAGATTTATTAGGAATGAGTTATCCTTGGTTTGGTTTATGAAATGTAATAAACTTAGAATTATTCGTGTTTGGCTTGTGGGAATGTTATAATAATTTTAACAATGCTAAAATTTCTATGTGAAATATTTTCTTCATTCGTTTAGGTAACACAATCTAGTCCAATTGGTATATTTTGCCTGTAGGCGCAACCGGCTCATTACCCTCCGGTCTGAGTCCTCCAATTTAATTGAGACCCACTCAACCTGCCTAGCTCACCTGCCAAACCAGCTTAATTGGCCACCCTACTTACTCTCATCGGTTCAATAAGCCCAATTCACTGTTTTTCCCAACTTGATCCAACCGTGTGTTATACCTTATTTGTTCATATATGTTTTTTAGAGAGTTAAATAAGTAAGAGTATATATTCTTGAAAAATAAGGCAAAACTATTCCTGCAATAGAGTGAACTCATTCATTAGTCCAACAAGCACCACTGCTCATTTGGCTTTCACTCCAATAAGCCCAATTGACTCTTTTTGTGCTAGTGGATCGAATCGTGCACTCTTCTGTACTCATTCTTAAGATATATATATATAGAGAGAGAGAGAGAGTTAGAACGTGTATTCTTGAAAAATAAGGCAAAATTATTCACAGAATTAGATTGAAAAATAAAATTCTGAGGAATATGAGAAATCTCAAGTCCATAAAATTTGGTATTCATCTTTACAAACAAATACAGGAGTACTTCTGTCTAGAATAAAATAGCTATTCCCATGCATTATAGTTGTTTTGGCTATCCCTCCTAAAATGGTCTCATTTATTTGTGGTGAATAGTTTATAAAGAAAATTGCCGTTCGAGATTTCAACGCCAGAACTGCGGAAGTTTTATGTGAGGTATTCTATTTAGTGAATATTCTTGTGACATATAACCTTGGCTAAGTTCATTACCAAAGGTTTTCAGTTCTTGAATGGTTGGTCTGATTACATGGATGGAAAATACGAGGAAGAAGAGGGAAAGTAACTAAAAGATGAACACGAATGATTGAGTTAATAATATACTTTTGTGATCTTTCCCTCTCCTCGCATCTTCGATCCAAGTAATGGAGATCGATCTTTGTGCATGCTCCTGTCCTCCGCATTAATATACTTTTTTAGGGACAAGTAATTATGTTTGTTGGTATTGTAGCTGCGGTATGATGTGCCACAACTTTACAAATTTCACAAAAAGAAAGAGGTGGATATTGCAGTAGATCTCTGGCGCTTCGTCCCAAATGCCAACCAAGCACTGTAGTCAACACTCCTCAGGCCAAGATAGAGCACATAAAAGTCAACTCACCTCTCAAGATTGACCTTGTTGTAGAAGTCAGAGAAGCCTCTTGAAGAGAACGAAAGGCCATGATCTCTTCCCAAACCATGAATCATTCGAACACTTTATTTTATGCATGAGCACTCCTGTGACTTTTTTTTTTTTTTTGAAGTGGTCTGTTTTTTCATTTCTGTTTGTAGTTAAGCGTACCAAATTTGTATAAGATTTAAGATATTAGGAAGATTCTTCATAATAGAATAGATCAGATCAGTGGGAAAATGGAATCATTAATATTGATTATTTTAAAATATTCGAAGGTATTTTTTTTAAATATAAAATGAGAGATTTCTCGAGCTTGGATCGAATAAAATGACGTGGTCGAATTTCACTGGTTCCTTTACCAAACTAATTTTATGTTGAATTGAAAAGCGTGCTGGAGTGGATGGACTGTGTTCGTGATTTTTTTTTATGTTTTTCGAAAAGTAATAAACAAACTGTAAGAGAAATAAAGAAATAAAAGAAGATTATATTTTTACGTTCGGAGTGATTTTTACTTTAAAATTTATATTTGCTGTGAATTTATTTTGGATAATTTATTAAAATTTTGAATGTTTATATAATTAGTTTGAAATGAAAATATAAGTAAATTAAAATTAATTATACCGACGACTTTGAAATGGAAGCTCGTGCGTAGTCATTGTCGAGGTAATGTTCAGGAGTCGAGGAGAGCTTTTCAGAGCAATGTGTAAGAACGGAATATGTAGAGAGTTGTCGTTTGTATTGAAGTTTTATACAAAGGGTTAGTCAAACAAGATTTTTATGGAGCGTTGAAGACACCTTTAGCCTTGTCTGAGGCGCCTCCAAGAGGAAATCGGATCCCTTAAACTTCAGTCGCGATAAGTTGCACGGATTGTGACCATTATCTACCTCAGGGTGCCTTCCAGGCGCTTACAGGCACCTCCGCCGCCCTCCAAGACACCTTCCATGCACTCCAAGGCGCTTCTCTGCAACGAAAACTTTTTCCCCAAAGTTCATCTTCTCGGGGGAGCCTCCGCCCTATCCAGGGTGCCTTTGCGCAACTCTGAGGCTCCGCCATACATCTCTAAGGCGCATCGAGTATTGTTCACCCAAGGCTAACTTATGCATTTTTACTCCTGCAAAACATGTTAGTCCAAATACAAAAAGATATCATACAAAACAGAGTTAACTGTCCAGTTCTGACTTTCAAATTTTCAGTGAAATCCTATGACGAACTGGCGTTTACTGTTCTTTCAACGGGGAACGCATCTTCACCTACTCCTCTCAGGAGAGTTACCTTTTGCCAAACATTCGTTTGGACTTTTGCTTAGCATCTGACTTGACTTCCGGGACTTTCGCTAGATGTCCGATCCTCTACTTGCCTAGACTTCCGCCTAGTGTTTGCTACCCCTAGGACTTCCTCCTGATGTCTTGATTTGCAAAATGCTCAATCCCTTGATTAGGACTTTGTGCCCAGTTCCTTGACCAGGACTTCGTGCTCAATCCCTTGACCAGGACTTCGTTGCTTAGCCTCAACTAGAACTTGCCTACATATTCAGGTAAACTTGTTAGATCACAATATAACTTAACTTTGAACCCACCCTTTGTCATTATCAAAACTAAGTCTGATTAGCTGGTACTTCCTGTTGGGATATGCCTGATGCGGTGTGTGCTAAAAACACGTTTCATAAACATGCACAGCAGAAGACTAAACGATAAATAAACTAATTTATTATATCACACACGTCACATGAATGCAAGATATAATCGCGCAGACAAGATCATAAAACAAAATGAAATTGATTGACAATTATTCTATTGATACCTTATGGATGACCTGTAACGAGAAGGACATCAATCTTTTGCGACTTTATCGAACCTCGCCTCTATTCGAATCCATACCGAACTCTTCAAGACAACTCCAAGAGAACAAGCTTCATCTTCTGAAGGTACTAGCCACGAGTGAAGGAGAAGGATTAAGAAGAAGAAACACAAAGAAGAACTTTTCCTTCTTTGATGGCTCATGGCAACAAGAGAGGAGGACCTCTTGTTGTGGTCGGCGACAAGAGAGAGGGAGAGGAGGAAAGGAGTATTGGGATTAGGTTTTCCAAAAACCTAATCAAGTTAATAATAAATTGTATATTAATTATCTCTTAACCATATCAATATATTGTCCTCTTTAATGAGTTGGATTAGAAAGACCAAATCCAATCCATTATGCCTTAATCAAAAATTAGTTCATTGACCCTTGGTTTGGTTCACAATTAAATCAAATTGGTTCATAGCTAAACTAAATTGGTTCATGACTAAACCAATAAGGTCCAATTCTTTCATAGGAGATGTGGTTCATTCATGCTTCCGTTCTGATAAATATTTCCATATATGTCTCATGTATGCTCCAACCACACATTTATTTCTTGATATGAGAATTTAATTTATTCTTTAACTTGTTTTATGTCTTTTAGATACTCGTAGTGCGTGTGACCTAATAGGTTCCGATTTATCTTAGTCATCCAAAATTAACTACTTAATTATGTAATAATCATGAGTGACACCTAGTAGTGCATCATGATCTCCAATTAATAGGAAAATCAAGTTGATCTCAGAGCTAATTCTGAACCCTTCAGCAGTTACAGTGAGTCGTGCCTCATTCCTTTCAATTGTTTTATATCCACTTAGTTCAGGATATGGTCTATATGTTTGCCCCCACTAGGCTGACCACGTCACACTTATCCCAAGTAAAATTTCCTTGTTCTATGGATTCAAATTACTCGTACATGTGTACAAGATTCTCATACTCTTAACATGTGATGTTTTGGTCAAAGACTTTGAGTAATAATCCTAGTGAGTGGTCATATGGTATACGTCTCCTCGTAAGGAGCAGTGAATTTTTTGTAGGCTATCCAAACACATTCGGGTACTTCAACTTATACCCAAGTATCTTGGATCCACACCTCCAAGAAGATGCTTCCTTAAGATGTCAAGCCTCCATGACCAAGGTGACTTGTATACCTCAAGTCTAAGAAAACTTGCACTCGAGTTGTAATAGAGACTTCACAGACATATCCATATACATAGAGAACCATATGAAGTCTTACAGCAGATCACTTTAATAAACTAGTAACCATAACAAGTATCCATGTTTAATTCTTGACATCCCAATGTCTTTAGCTAGTGAGAAATAGTTGCTTGGCCAAATTAAGGAGTATAACCCATGCTAGTCTTATAGAATTGATGATGTCTGAATACACCAATTCGACAACTAGGGAAATTCTAATATGTTTATAATTGTACATGTAAAGATAATCACAAGTTGTGATCGAATAACAAATTTTTTCATGCTATAAATTATATTGTGGACATTCAGTAAATAAGTTTAAGACTATTCAAACATATAATATGCACTCAAATAGTGAATCTATATTTATCAAATAAATAGTAAAAATCATAAGACGATTGCCTTTAGGACATCCCTCAAAATCTAACACTTTCAGCATCAACAATTTTCCCTTTTTTGATTTATGGCAAAATCTGGTTCAAAGTTAAGTAAAAACATAATACTTAAAGAAATTTAACACAAAAGAAAGTGATTTTAGAGAAGCTTTTAAAATTTTAAAGTAATAATTTTCTAAAATTTTGCTCCCCTTAATTTGACATTCTTCCCCCCGAGATTTTGAAAGATAGCATTTAACTTTGAAAAAAATATTAACTTAACTTTTAACATTTCACACTAACTTAATGTTTAATATTTCTCTCCCCGTTTGACATATTTCAAGAATAAATTTGAGAAGAGAGGATTAATCCAAGCGTTCACACACATACACACACACACGATCAAGCTTCACTGTGCTCTTATCCTTTTTGAATCAAGCACGAAGGTGAAGAAACCCTTAAAAAAGTGATCTCTTCCACTTTCAAGGTGAAAGAATGAATTTGAGAGGAAGAGATTGAGAAATTGTAGACTTGGAGATCACTTGGAGAGCATTAAAGGTTAGAATAGAAAGTATATTTCCTTTTAAGCTCCAAAAATAGCTTTTATATTTTTCTTGACATGAGTCGACTGATGTCCACATTAGTTGACTGATGGGATTCAATGACACTTAGATTTTGGGAGATTTTCTGCCGTCAGCATGTAACAGTCACTTACCAATTGATTGATGCTCAGTACCAGTCGACTGACAGTCAGCCTTAACTCTCTGTTCTTTTTAGGATCGAGTATTGGTCGACTGGTACAAGCACTTGACAACTGATACTTCTTAATATGAGAGTTCAACAAATTAAGCATGATCCTTTCATACTCGAACCATACCCTTAGCATAGACTTATACTTTCAAGCATCTTCCGCCAGTCTCACGCCCTTAGGATGCTTCCGAGCCCACGGCTCCTCATCCTTGCATTTGCTTTCAAGTGCTTCCTTTAGCTACATCATGCTAAGTCTTCTTTTGCCAAGAGGTCGCACCTCCAAGACTTCACCGCCAAGAGTCATGCTCTGGGACTTCATCCGCCAAGACTATCTTCTTGGACTTTCCTTGCCAAGTCTTCACACTTGAGCTTTCCTTTGTACCTGCTTACTCAACATTTATGCTAGATCACCAACATTGCTTAACTTAAATTTATTTAACCAAACATCAAAAGTAAATAATGTTTGGAGTAAGATTGCCCCAACAAAAATGTCTGCTAGGTTAGACTTGGATTCAACATAGTTTATTACAATATTGCCCCTAGCTACATGATCTCTTACAAAATGATATTTTATTTCAATATGTTTAATTCTAGATTTTTGTATTAGATTTTTTTTTTAAGTTAATAGAACTAACATTATCAAATAGTACTTTTGTGTTGGTATAATTTAGTTGAAAGTCCTTAAGTGTATGCATCATCTATAGTAGTTGAGCTACACACTTTCCCATAACTATATATTTAGCTTTAGTAGTGGATAATAAAATTTATTATTGCTTTCTACTATACCAGTTGACTAGACTTTGACCTAATAATTGACAACTATCACTTATACTTTTCTTGTCTAACTTAAATCCAGTATAGTCTGAGTCAGAATATCATGTTAGTTCAAAATTAGAAGTTCTAGGATACCAAATTCCTATATTTAGTGTGCCTTTAATATATCTAAGTATCCTCTTTACAATACTTAAATGTGATTCTTTTGCACATACTTGATACCTAGCACACATACATACTGCAAATAAAATATCAAATCGACTTACAGTTAGGTAGAGTAGACTTCCTATTGCACTTTTAAAGTGTTTTAAGTCAACTGGTTTACCTTCTGGGTCAGTGTTTATTTTTACATTTGTTGCTATTGGGGTATTAATCTCCTTAGAGTTTTTCATTCTAAATTTCCTAATTAATTCCTTAGTATATTTACTTTGAAAAATATAATTTCCATCTTTGGTTTGTTTTATTTGTAATCCTAAAAAGAAGTTCAGTTCACCTACTAGGCTTATTTCAAACTCATTTTCCATTAACTTGATAAATTCTTTTAAAAAACTTATATTAGTTGAACCAAAAATTATATCATCTACGTACACTTGAGTTATGAAGTTGTTTTTTTTCTAAGGATTTAACAAATAAGGTAGAGTCAATTTGTCCTTAGTTGAATCCTTTAGAAATTATATAGGTTGATAGTCACTCATACCAGACTCTAGGTGCATGTTTTAAATCATACAACCATGAGGTTTGGGGTTCGAATCTCGACAAAGCCGAGGTAAATGCCTCCCTTATGTGCTAGTCACTATTCCAAAGGCTAGTAGCCGTCCATGATTTACCTCCTCCGTATTGGCCCTGGGACGGGTTGGCGGGGGCGCTGGGGGCGAGTGTATTCTCCTTTCTGCCACCATATTTTAAATCACACAAGACCTTTTTTAGTTTAAAAATATGGTTTGGGTGATCTAGATCCTCAAACCTAGGAGGTTGATCTACATAGACTTCTTCTTTTATGAATCCATTAAGAAATATAGATTTTACATCCATTTGATATAATTTAAAACCCTTATGTGCTGCATAGCCTAGCAACATCCTAATGTATTCAAGTCAAGCTACTGAGGTATATATTTCATCATAATTAAGTTCTTCAACTTGACTAAATCCTCTAGCTACCAATCGGGCTTTATTTCTAATAATTTCTCCTTTATCATCTAATTTGTTCCTAAAGACCCATTTTATGTCAATAATTGATTTATTATCTAGTTTAGGTACTAAGTTCCACACTTAATTTTTGTCAAATTGGGATAGTTCTTCCTGCATTGCTATAATCCAATTGAGGTTAGGTAAGACTTCTTCTATATATTTAGGTTCAATTTTGGAT
Source organism: Zingiber officinale (assembly GCF_018446385.1). Taxonomy (NCBI): domain Eukaryota; kingdom Viridiplantae; phylum Streptophyta; class Magnoliopsida; order Zingiberales; family Zingiberaceae; genus Zingiber; species Zingiber officinale. The sequence goes on along the minus strand of NC_055997.1, from coordinate 75,242,302 downwards.
ATTAGAGCTATTTGACTTAGATTTCTATATGATGATTGATTTCTGATTCCTAGAGTTGGATCATCCAAAATTTGATCAACTAGGTGATTAGATTTTAATCTAGTTGTTCTTACTTCAGGATTAATAATTGGTTCTTTTGTTTCACTTATGTTAGATTAAGGTCTAGGTTCATCATCTTCCAAATTTATAACAATTTGTTCATGGTTAATATTGTTAGGTTGATTATTTTCTTCGTCAAAGATAATATTAGTTGTTTCTTTGACTTTTTGAGCGTTGTTATTATAGACTCTATAAGCTCTACTAGATGAGAAATAGCTTGGGAAAATTCTAATTATTGATTTAGATGTAAATTTTCCTTAACAGTCTTTATTATTTAATATATGAACTTTACATCCGAATACTTTTAGGTAATTTAAATTTGAGATTTTATTATAATAAATTTCATAGAAAGTTTTATTATAAAATTTATTGATTAAAATTCTATTTTGAATGTAATATGCAGTATTTATGGCTTTAGTCCAAAATTGGTTAAGTAGGTTGTATTCATTTAACATTGATCTAGCTGCTTCTTGTAAGGTCATATTTTTTATTTCAATTAAGCCATTTTGTTGAGGAATTTTGGAGCATAAAGAATCATGATGATACCCATTTATTTGACAAAATTCAATAAATTTATCATTTTCAAATTCTCCACCATGGTCACTTCTTATTCTTTTAATTTTAATATCTTTTTTATTTTCTATTAATTTACAAAAAATATTAAACTTTTCAAATCTTTCATCTTTAGTGTCTAAGAATTTTACTTAGGTATATCTTAAGTGGTCATCAATTATTACTAAGTAATACTGGTTTCTGCCTAGTGACTTAGCCCCATGTGAATTAAGCAGGTCTAAGCGAAGGAGTTCGACTATAGAGTTGGTTCGATTTAAGTTAGTTAGCTTGTGAGTTGATTTGATTTATTTTCCTTATTGACCAGCATTATAAATTATATTTTCCAAGTATTTTAATTTTGGCAAACCTTTAACTAACTCATTTTGATTCATTCTTGAAATAAGCCTAAAGTGAGTGTGACCCAGTGTAAAATATCGAAAAAGGGCGAATAACCATAAGGAAATTTTTAGAAATTTTCTAGGGATTTTTCGGAGCTCATATGACGAGTTTAAGGAGATTAAATATTGGACCCCGGGAAAATCTGTTTAAGCTACCCTATTTAAGTGAGGAAAGTTTGATTTTTCATTTGTTTTTGATTTTCTTTATTTTCTTTTCCCCCCGCGTGGCTATTTCTCTTTTCTTCCTTACTTGCCGAACCCGTGCCCGACTCTTCTCTTCTCTTCTCCTCTTCTCGTGTCGATCCCTCTCCTCCTCTTCATCTCCCCCAAAGTTCCGAACCCTTTCCTCTTCCTCACGCCTTCCCTCTGCCCTAGCACCGGCCGCCTTACCTCTGCCCTAGACGTAATCGGCGTCATCGCATCCGACCACCGGACCGGGCTACTTCAGTGACGCCGTGCCCTAGCCTCTTTGTAGTCCGCCGCCGTCGAACGGAGCAGCGCCGACCACCTTTGCTCTCAGCCCCCTCCCATCACGCCGATTAGCAGACACTGAGCATCGACAACGACTGTTCTAGCCCTAGCATCGAGTTTCTCCAGCGCCGGCACTTGCGCGCAGTCCCGATCTTGCAAAACACCGACGGTTCTTCTTTGCAGCGCACTAGTTCTGTTGTGTTTGGTTGAGGTTAGCCTAACAGACGGTTACTTCTTGCTCCTATACCTTGATACCGAACTACAACTATTGATTTCCTTCCTTGTTGATATCAACAGTAGTTGACGGTGTCTCTATCGGAGAAGAAATTGGCTGGTACTAAGATTGGGTAAGTTATTTCGGGCTTGAGATCTAGATTCGTAGAGCTTTGGGCTTATGGATGTTGCTAACTGAGATAAATGATTATGACAGTGTTTCGTTGTAGTTTCAGCCTCGGATCTCTGGCATTATTCTGACAACCACCCCTATTGGTTGTGGGGCAGCAAGGGAGATTTGGTGATAGGGTAAGATGATGAAAATACGATTCTTGTTTTATCTTAAAAATTTGTATTGATGCTAGTAGCTTAATTGGCATGGGTTAATTCAGTTCATGATCATAAAATTTGTCAGATCAGTAGCTTAAGGTGAACCGAGATGAGTGCATACATGATCAATAACATTTATTTAGAGATTTAATAAATGAATTAGGGTTCCTAGTAAACAAGAATTTAATTTAGCCATTTGATATTTGTGTTATAGCTAAATTAAAGGTGTTGATACATGACTCTGATTTACGACGAGCTGCCTTACGTGGATACCTTTGGCATGCGCTATATTGGAGGTGAGTACCTTGACTTATCTCTTTTGATACATTGCTAGTTACATGGATCTACACACACAACCACTCATGGGTTAGTGATTTTTATTCAGACAGGGTGTGTTGCAGTAAGTTGCTCTGTCAGTGCTCTGCTGGTCCGCTCATGGGTAGTGTGACTACAATGTGGTAGCACGTTAGAGATCCCTCCTTTGGACTGGCTTAGGGAGATGAGAGCATTGAGCTCCCCCACTTATGATTTAGGGTAGGAGGATAAGTGTACTCTGACAACATCCTGTCTACTCGGTCACTCATCAGGAGTAGTGATGGCAGAGTGCACAGTTGTCACAGTCCTACCCACTCGTTCTCACCATCGTGTGTGAGATGGCTGACTGACGTCAGACGTGACCAGGACATGTCATTTGCATCATATGCATACTTGCATTTATTGCTTGTGTTTGCTGCACTTTGTTTGTTGCATATTGGATGGATGCATATGATTGACATGCATACAGGAGATATGATAATACTTTTCGGTTTGATGACCTTATTATCCTGATAGGGGTCCATGTTAGTACAGCTTTTCCTTTCCTTTCAGCCTTACACTTTTCATTACTTCAGGAGACTGTGCACATATTTATTACTGTTGGGTATTACTTACTATGCATGTCACCCTAGTATCCGTTGAGGATTTGACTCACCCCGTTGATATTACCATTTCAGGTTGATGCTGTCAGGAGGTTCCAGTCGCTAGTCCCCACTTTGCATCGCGACGGGTTCACTTATTTTGGCTTTCTTGGTTCCTTGTTATATATATATTTTTTATATACTTGTGATGTAGGATTGTACTCGAGGATGTTTATCGAGTTGGTCTACTGTATTTATTTTCTGCTGCGTTTTTTTTTCTCTTGTGGTTTTAAGTTTTCCATCGATGTAGTGGAGTAGGTGGTTTTCAAATATAAACTGCATAGTTGTGTCAGCCAGAGGCTGAAATATATAAACTGCGTCGTTGTTTAGTTGTATTTTATTATTATTGTCCCGACTGTATTGGCTGAGGTATATGTGGCCCAGAGGGCTTTGTAGAATAGTTTCATATTGTCACCCGTACAGGGGAGATGTTATCGAAATTTCTTCTGGCAGGGACTACCTGGGGCATGATAATATTTTTTAGTATTAGAGCGAAGTTTCCAAGTCAAACTGGGTATTTTCGGATTTCCATCGATTTTTTTATATATTTCGAAAATTCGTTACGGATTTGTATGAATTTTCGTTATTTTTCTCGTTTCAGAATTCTGAGGTATTAATTGACCTTGTCAAGGAAAAGTTATTTTGGGGACTAGACAACGACAGAACATCTCCAGACGACAGATAGGTATGATGTTTTAATTTTTATAATTTTGATACATGTAGTAATATCTGGGTCATAATTTAATAGATATGAGGCGAGGTGCATGTGCTCTCGTGCCAAGATGTGGTGCAGGACGGCCACGCAAGCAGACGTTGGAATCCCTGTCAACAGAGTCGCCAGAGACGTCTACTGGGGTTGAGCCTGTCGGTCAAGGACAAACTCTTTATGGTGCTACGGGTGCGTCGGGCTCCCAGACCCCGATGGCTTCTTTAGAGGTACCTACCTTGGCTGTACTCGTCGTACCCACCCCTACTATATTTACGGTACCACCAGCGGTACCTACTTTGGTCATTCCCACTGTGTACTCAGCACCACCGCCACCTACTCCGATCGTGCCCACTGCGTACCCGGCACCATCACCACTGGTGCCTATTGCTCACCCGGCACCCGCACCAGCAATAGCAGTTGTTCCACATCCGGTACCATCACCTACCGTACCTTCTGTGGGAGCAATCCCAATGGTCCGTGCGACCATGTGTTTTGGTGTTTGGGCAAAGGGTTTAAGTTAGGTTCACCCTTGTATTTGATATGTGTATGTGAGTGTGCAGGTATGCAGCATACACATGTGACTCAGGTTGATGGCTTCGAGTCCGGTGAAGGATGGAGCATCCGAGGGACCGTGGACAAGGCAGCGAGGACAAGAGCCGAGGGAAGCGACTTCGAGGCATACGCGAAGGATGACATTGGGGACGAGCCGCGGGCTTGAATGCATTCGAGGGACGAGAGACAAAGGAAGTAGGCTTGAAGGCAAGAGGTCAAAGCTGCAAATGAAGTGTCAAATGAGTCATAAGGGTGAGGGTACGAGTGCATGAGAGATTGTACTCGGAGTAAAATCCTAATTTTAGGGTTTTACTGTAGCAGTACTGTAGCAGTCGACTGCATGTTTTAGCAGTCGACTGGTGCAGTCAACTGGGGCAGTCGACTGGCAGCGAACAGAATGTCTCTGTTCGCTCGGTTAGTGTGGAATCGAGCCGTTGGGATGTAACGGTCGAATTTCCACAAAGGGCAGTCGACTGCATGTTTTGGCAGTCGACTGGTAGGCGGGGTTTTCAACCCGCGGCCTATATAACCAAGGCTTGGAAGCTTGGTTATCCCTGACGAAATTAGACTTGGTTAAGGTCTAATTAGTAGTCTACAAGTGCTCAAGAGTTTCCCTTGTGTCCAAGAGGTCTTGGTGTGTTTGTGGTGAGGTTTCTTCACCCACAAGGAGGTTTGAGCTAGCCGGAGGTCTTTTGGGGAGTAATCCACCGACAGATAGGGATCGTCCACCTTACGGACAGCCGTGGAGTAGGAGCTTTATCTCCGAACCACGTAAATCGACGTGTGTTGGTTTGCTTGCTCTTTCTTGTTCTTTGTATTTGTATTTAGTTTTCGTGTTTGTGTTTGTATTATTTGTATTCCGCTGCGCAACTAACAAATACGTAGAAAGCGATCGATTTGGGGGCGCCGTCTATCCAACCCCCCTTCAAGCCGGCCACCGATCCTCCAACAAGTGGTATCAGAGTAAGGACGCTATCTATTGGACTAACCGCCAAGGAGGCAAAAGATGGTCGGCTTAATTGAACCGCCAAAGCTTGAAGGTAGAGGCTTATGGGACATCACATATTGGATGATGAAGATGGAGATCTTTTTCAACACGAATTGGGGCATCATGATGGTGGTCAAAGAGCCATTCGAAGTCCCGAAGGACAAGAAAGGGAAGAAGCTCCGACCACGACATTGGACGGAGGAGCAAACCTCTCGGTCAAAGGCAAACGACAAGGTAATATCTATATTAATTGATATTTTGCCTAATGACGTAATGAGCTTTGTAGGTAAATACGAGAATGCTCACGATTTGTGGAGCAAGATAAAGAAGGCTCAATGGGAAGAACCTATGCCTACACAAGAAGAAGAAAAATCTGAAGAAACAGATGAAGAAGCTCAAGTAGAGGAGGAGTAACTGGAAGGTGAAGAGCACTCAACTTCCGAGGAGAAAGAGGAGAAGGATGAAGAAATGTCATCCACTAGTGTGGATGAGGAGACATCCTCAAAGGTTGAAGAACAATCCAAGACAAGTGAAGAAGAAGAAGAAGTCTTGGAAATCAACCTAGCAAGCACCTCCACCGAAGTGAAGTCAAAAGACCATATAATATGCTTCGGGTGCAATGAAAAGGTACACTACAAAATTAGATGTCCTATGGGTAAGAAGAAGGTATCTCCTAAACTCAATTCAATTTATTTTGAATCTAATTTGAGTTGTAGGAAGAAGAAGGAGAAAAAGCACATAGTGTGCTTCACGTGTGGTGAGCGGGGTCATTACCACACCAAATGCCCAAAGAAGAAAGAGATCAAAAAGTTGGCACATTTGAAGGAGGAAAAGAAGTGGAGGAAGAATGGAGGCTCATATCAAGGGGGAGCTCCAAAGGTAAAGGGTAAGGTAAGCCCTAATTTAAATTTAAAGTCAAATTTAAATTCCTCCATGCATGCTAGGAAGAATAATGATTATCATCATGTAGCAATGAAAAATTTTGGATTTAGATATCATGATAGAAATAGGGTAATTGTCGATCAAACCACTAGGAAATCTATGCATGAAAAATCTAGAAACAATAGACCTAGGGAGACCTAAGGCATTAATCCAAAGAAGGGGAGACATATGCCTAGAAAAGTGGGTAGGTCTAGGAATGTCCATGGTGGACATGTTGACTCTAGGGTTAGGAACCTAGAAAGGAAAAATCAAGCTTTGAAGGCAAAGCTTGATAAGTTGGAGAAAACCCTAGAAAGATTCAATGTTGGATCTAAGGGTTTAGGTATGGTGTTGGATAGCCAAAGACCCAACAATGATAGATCGGGTTTGGGATACCGATCTAGTGTCTCCAAGGCTAAGGGAAAGTCTTATGCTAGGGTTGCATATGACTATAGTAAGGAGAAGCCAATAAATGGCAAGGGAAAGCCATTTAAAGGTAAGGAGAAACTAACCAAGGTTAAAAAGGTTAGATTTGTAGGCCAAGTGTCACCGGGGGTGCACCAATGTGACCTAGCCATTGTGGATGAGTCACCTAGGGAGGTGACTAAGGTTAAGAGCTCTAGGGGGAGTTCTAAGAGTCAAATTGGGACCCATGGCCAATGGATCTCAAGGGGGTTTTACTTGGGAGTCTAGACAAGTCATGGAATGTGCCAAGTGGTTTGGAGACGGACTTGAGTCTCAAACCTAGGGTTTTGGCACAATTGGTTTATGTTTCATGCAAGAAATATGACAATTGGGGTCATATAGCATTAAAATTGGTTTTGGATGTATAGATGCCATATAAACCAATGCTAGGAATGCATTGTGGGTTAGTATGGGCAAATACATTAAGAGGAAGCCAAAACTAGGACTTTAGGTCAAGGTTCAATTGAACTTTTTAGCTAGTTTTGTATTTTGTGTCAATCTTGGGATTGGTGATAGATATATTTATATATATATTTTTTCCAAGTAGATATTGATATAATAAACCTCTCCACAAAATTTGGAATTTTTTGGAGGTTTGTGGAATTTCTGGCGCATTTATGAAATTGGCCAGAAAAGGCTGATTTTTTCATGAATAGTGTACCAGTCGACTGGTAACACTGTTCACGAGCACAGAATGTCTCTGTAAGCTCGTTTTCATGGGGGCAGTCGACTGGTACTTCTTGCAGTCGACTGATACCAGTCTGGAAGTGTTTTCAGCACTAGATTTTGACCGGGTCAGCTCATATAGATGTATGGGATCCATGGGGGATACATACATGAGTTTAGGGTCATTTGGATGACAAGTTCTCAATAATTGAGATATTGTTGGAGAACTTTTTGGATGTTAGCCAAAGGGGGAGAAGTAAGGTTTAGTTGGGAAAACCTGAAAGTACCTTTGTGTAGGGGGAGCCTTGGGATAGGTTCTTAAAAAGCCCGTTGTAAAAATCCTAGCTCATGGGGAGCATAGGAGTAGGGGGAGCCTTGGGATAAGTTCAAATGCATGATGCATTGTTACGGCGGTTGCCAAGTGTATAGCCTTGGCAACGTAAGTCCATTCAGCGGTTGCCAAGTGTGTAGCCTTGACAACGTAAGTTCATTCGGCAGTGTAAGTCCAAGTGTGTAGCCTTGGCAACATAAGTCCATTTGCCGGTGTAAGTCCAAGTGTATAGCCTTGGCAACGTAAGTCCAATTGTATTAGCATGTTTATTTGCTATTTGTTTTCCCTAACTTAAACGTATTGCCAAACACCAAAAAGGGGGAGATTGTTGGAGCAATCCCAATGGTCCGTGCGACCATGTGTTTTGGTGTTTGGGCAAAGGGTTTAAGTTAGGTTCACCCTTGTATTTGATATGTGTATGTGAGTGTGCAGGTATGCAGGATACACATGTGACTCAGGTTGATGGCTTCGAGTCCGGTGAAGGATGGAGCATCCGAGGGACCGTGGACAAGGCAGCGAGGACAAGAGCCGAGGGAAGCGACTTTGAGGCATACGCGAAGGATGGCATTGGGGACGAGCCGCGGGCTTGAATGCATTCGAGGGACGAGAGACAAAGGAAGTAGGCTTGAAGACAAGAGGTCAAAGCTGCAAATGAAGTGTCAAATGAGTCATAAGGGTGAGGGTACGAGTGCATGAGAGATTGTACTCGGAGTAAAATCCTAATTTTAGGGTTTTACTGTAGCAGTACTGTAGTGCTACTGTAGCAGTACTGTAGCAGTCGACTGCATGTTTTAGTAGTCGACTGGTGCAATCGACTGGCAGCGAATAGAATGTCTCTGTTCGCTCGGTTAGTGTGGAATCGAGCCGTTGGGATGTAACAGTCGAATTTCCACAAAGGGCAGTCAACTGCATGTTTTGACAGTCGACTGGTAGGCGGGGTTTTCAACCCGCGGCCTATATAACCAAGGCTTGGAAGCTTGGTTATCCCTGACGAAATTAGACTTGGTTAAGGTCTAATTAGTAGTCTACAAGTGCTCAAGAGTTTCCCTTGTGTCCAAGAGGTCTAGGTGTGTTTGTGGTGAGGTTTCTTCACCCACAAGGAGGTTTGAGCTAGCCGGAGGTCTTTTGGGGAGTAATCCACCGACAGATAGGGATCGTCCACCTTACGGACAGCCGTGGAGTAGGAGCTTTATCTCCGAACCACGTAAATCGACGTGTGTTGGTTTGCTTGCTCTTTCTTGTTCTTTGTATTTGTATTTAGCTTTCGTGTTTGTGTTTGTATTATTTGTATTCCGCTGTGCAACTAACAAATACGTAGAAAGCGATCAATTTGGGGGCGCCGTCTATCCAACCCCCCTTCAAGCCGGCCACCGATCCTCCAACACCTTCAACCACACCCACCTATGCTGACCCTGCAGTGCCACCAGCGGCACCTGCCCCAGCTTATGCAGCAGCACTGGGGATATCTCCCCCGTCCTATTTAGCGGTACCACCTGTAGTACCAGCTCCAGTGGTTCCGCCATTACACGCCGTAGTCCCTACTCACCTCACTGATATAGTTGCGGCATGAGCTCGGATCCCAGCCTTGGCGCAGTCGATGAAAAGTCGATTTACACTATTCCGTGGAGAGGTCGATCCGAGTGTGACTCAGTCCTGTATAGAGACTATGGAGCAGACCTTTTTCTATATGGCTTGCTCCGAGTGGGAGAAAGCAGAGCTGGCTGCTTTCTATTTATGGGACGAGGCCGATATCTGGTGGGGCACGTAGCATTCCATCATAGGCGAGCAGACCATCACCTGGGCGAGATTCAGAGAGGCTTTTGAGAGTCGGTACTTTCCACGGGCATATCAGATGACACGTCGATAGGATTTTCTGAGTCTTTGGTAGAACAATCGCACCATGACGAAGTATAATGCTGAATTCAATCGGTTGGCCAGATTTTGTTCAGAACTAGTTGCTAAGGACAGGTCCCATATGCTTCAGTTTATCTAAGGACTGGATGGACATCTTCAAGTAAAACTTGTCAATTTTGGGAATTCGTCTTACATAGAGGCACTGGACTGAGCCCTTATGATTGAGTCAGCTCACCAGAGAGTGTATCCGGATAAGAAAAGGAAGCAGACTGATCAGACATCAGGACAGACTCAGCCGCCACAGGCTACCGGACAGCAGCAGAGTGGTCACGGCCGGCCAGGTCAAGGTACTTCTGGGGCATCTGGTCAGCCTCAGAAGTCAGGGCGATCTTCATCAGGATGTTTCCGGTCTTCTCATCAGAACTGGAAACAACTCATCAACGACATTCACTGCACCAGACGTGGGTCCAGAGACCACGTTACCACAACCTACACAAGATGTTTGCTATTATTGCAAACTGCCTGGGCATCTGAACCGAGATTGTTCGTTGAAGGCTCAGCATATTGCTTCTGGGGTCTCTGTTCATGGAGGACAACTTAGTCAGATAGGGACACAACGAGGAGGGTAGAGAGCCCAATCTTCGCACCGTCAGTAGAGGACAGCTCCCCTTGTAGCAGCTGCATATGGCATGCATGGCCAGGAGCACTCCAGTGCCCTTATGGTACCACAGAGTTCTATTGTGGGACCTCAGTATCAGCTGCAGCCTCAGCCACTAGTGCAGTATCAGTTGCAGCCCCAGCCATTGGTTTAGTACCAGTTGCAGCCTCAGTCCTTAGTATAATATCAGCCGCAACCACAGCCACTGGTCTAGTACCAGTCACAGCCCTAGCCGCCGATCCAGTATCAGTCGCAGCCCACATATCCGTCTCTGGCTCAGTACCCAGCACCGTCACAGTGGTAGACTTAGAATCAGGCGCAGCAGCCTTTGGCAGCACTACCACCTCCACCATCGCTAGAGACTTGATGTATTCCCGCGGTTACCAGAGAGGATACGCAGCGGGCCAACAGATCCATTTTCTGTGGTATGGTTTTACTTTATGCATTATCCGCTGATATGCTAATAGATACTGGTAGCTTGCATTCTTTTATTTCCCGTGCCTTTATGAGGGACATAGATAGACTACCTACTCTTATACCACAGTGGCTGACCGTCTCCCTACCATCCGATGATACATTAGACGTCACTCAGGAGGTCAGAGGTTGCCTGTTAGATTTTGGCAACATGATACTCATGGTTGATTTATTAGTACTGGAAATAGTCGAGTTCGACATTATTCTGGGCATGGATTGACTGTCTGTATATCATGCCACAGTTGATTTCTAGACAAGGGTGGTCACATTCCGACCTTCGAACCAACCATCGTGGGATTTCACTGGCATTAGGGTGATGACATATCGATCATTTCTACGATTTAGACTCAGAAGCTGCTGTCACATGATTGTCAAGGATTTCTTTTATCTTTGATTAATAATGATGACAACAGTGGTTCCCAGCTCTTAGACGTTCCAGTGGTCCGAGAGTATCCGGATGTATTTCCAGATGAGCTACCAGGTTTGCCTCCCCTAAGGCAAATGGAGTTTGCTATTGAGCTGATTCTGGGGACCGCGCCAACATCGAAAGCTCCTTACCGTATGACACTGAAAGAGTTGGACGAGCTAAAGGTCCAACTCTAGGAGTTATTAGACAGGGGATTTATTCGCCCTAGTGTTTCTCCGTGGGGTTCTATGGTATTATTTGTCAAGAAAAAGGATGATACTCTGAGGTTATGCATCGATTACAGACAACTAAATGCGGTGACCGTCAGGAATAAATACCCCTTACCACGGATCGAGAATTTGTTTGATCAGCTCAGAGGTACCTCAGTATATTCTAAGATTGATCTATGGTTCGAATATCATCAACTGAGAGTTAAAGAATTTGATATTCAGAAGACAACATTTTGTACTAGATACAGACATTATGAATTTTTCGTAATGCCATTTGAGCTTACCAATGCTCCAGCGGTATTTATGGATTTGATGAACCACATCTTTCTGGAGTATCTAGATCAGTTCGTTGTCGTCTTTATCGATGACATTTTGATCTACTCGCATTCCAAGGAGGAGCATGCACATCATCTTCGCATAGTCTTGGAGACTCTTCGACAATATTGTCTATATGCGAAATTCAGCAAGTGTACTTTTTAGCTATCCTCAGTCGGTTTTCTGGGTCACGTAGTTTCCAGCTAAGGTATTTCAGTAGAGTCTCAGAAGATCGAGGCTGTCACTACCTGGGAGTAGCCGAAATCAGTTCAGGAGATCCGAAGTTTCTTGGGACTGGCTGGATATTACAGATGGTTCGTCGAGGGTTTCTCGTGTATCGCTATGTTGCTGATATGCTTGACCAGGAAAGGCCTGAAGTTCACGTGGTTTGAGGCTTGCGAGACCAGTTTTCAGGAGCTGAAGCGGAGATTAGTGTCGACACTAATTTTGGTTTTACCTTCTGGAGAGGACGGATTCGTACTCTACACCGACGCTTCTCTACAGGGTTTGGGCACTGTTCTGATGTAGCACGGCAGGGTAGTCTCCTATGCTTCTCGACAGTTGAAGGAGCATGAGAAGAACTACCTAGTTCACGATCTGGAGTTGGCCACCATTATATTTGCTTTGAAGATTTGGCGGCATCACCTGTACGGTATTACCTTTGAGATTCTCACTAACCATAAGAGTCTTAAATATCTGTTCATCCAGAAGGAGCTTAATCTCCGACAGAGGAGATGGATGGAGTTCCTGAAGGATTACGATTGTACCATTAGCTACCACCCGGGGAAAGCTAATATGGTTGCCGATGCACTCAGTAGGAAGTCCAGAGGGACTTTGGCTTGCCACCAAGCTTTAGTTACGGACTTGATTTAGGGTTTCTCCGAGTTGGGCCTTCAGGTGCAGGGACAGACAGAGCAGAGTATTCTAGTTACCATGATTGCTCAGTCGTCGATCAGGATGAGGATTCGAGAGGCTTAGGCCGGTGATCAATGATTACAGTCCATTGGCAGTCAGATAGCTTCCGGGCAGCTGACCGAGTTCACCCAAGATGACGAGGGCATTATATACTTTTGAGGCAGATTATGAGTACCTCAGTCTCACCTGGTATTGCAGGAGCTACTTTAGGAGGCTCATCGCTCTCGATTTGCTATCCATCCAGGCGGAACCCCGCATGTATCGAGACTTGAGGCATTCCTATTGGTAGAACGACATGAAAAAGACATCGTGGAGTTTGTAGCGAGATGTCTAGTATGTCAGCAGGTGAAGGCTGAGCACCAGAGACCTGCTGGATTACTTCAGAGGATTCCGATTCCAGAGTGGAAATGGGAGCACATTACCATGGATTTTGTGGTGGGATTGCCTAGGACACGACGAGGTCATGACACGATTTGGGTATTCATTGATCGATTAATCAAATCCACGCATTTCTTAGCAATCCGGAAGACCAATTCTCTGGATCGATTGGCAGAGCTGTACTATCGAGAGATCATCAGATTGCATGGTGTGCCATTGAGTATTATATCGGATAGAGACCCACGATTCACGTCCCGGTTCTGGCAGAGTCTGCGGCAGGCCTTGGGCACACAACTCCGATTCAGTACAGCCTTCCATCCGCAGACAGATGGACAGTCAGAGAAGACCATCCAGACTTTAGAGGATTTGCTGAGGTCTTGTGTTTTGGATTTCAGAGGCAGTTGGGAGAATCATTTACCATTAGTTGAGTTCACCTACAACAATAGCTATTATTCAGCTATCCAGATGGCACCGTTTGAAGCGTTGTATGGTAGACCTTGCCAGACACCCACCCTCTGGGAAGAGGTTGGGGAGGCCCAGCTGCTAGGACCGCAGAGAGCTCAGCAGGAGGCAGAGTTGGTCCGCACTATTAGGCGGAGGATGCTCAAGGTGCAGGACTCCAGAAGAGTTATGCCGATCAGAGACGCAAACCCCTGAAGTTCTCTACTGGTGACCATGTATTCCTGAGAGTTTCACGTATGAAAGGGGTGAAGAGATTTGGCCTCCAAGATAAGCTAGCTCCCCGATACATTGGGCCTTTCCAGATCTTGGAGAGGATAGGAGCGGTAGCTTATCGTCTGGTGCTACCGCCGGCTCTGGCAGGCGTTAACGATGTGTTCCACGTGTCTATGTTGAGAAGATATGTAGCCGACCCAGCCCATGTACTGTCTAATATACCAGTTCCCATTTAACCTGATGTTACCTACGAGGAGGTCCGGTATGGATTCTGGATCAGAAAGAGCGTTAGTTGCGGAACAAGACTATCCGATTGGTTAAAGTCGGATAACAACATCATTCTGACGAGGAGGCTACAAGGGAGCTCGAGAATATGATTCGAGCTCGATACCCCCATCTTTTTACTTAAGGTATGTGGGTTAATTTCTGTTCAACATTCATACTATCTATCTGTTATTAGTACTTACTGATGGTAGATAACAAAATTTGGGGACTAAATTTTTATTAGTGGGAGAGAATGTAAAATATCTAAAAAGGACGAATAACCATAAGGGAATTTTTAGAAATTTTCTGGAGATTTTTCGGAGCTCGTATGATGAGTTTAAGGGGATTAAATATTGGGCCCCGGGAAAACCTGTTTAAGCTACCCCATTTAAGCGAGGAAAAGTTTGATTTTTCATTTATTTATTTTTCTTTATTTTCTTTTTCCCCCACGTGTATATTTCTCTTTTCTTCCTTACTTGCCGAACCTGCGCCTGACTCTTCTCTTCTCTTCTGCTCTTCTCACGTCAATCCCTCTCCTCCTCTCCATCTCCCCCAAAGTCCCGAACCCTTTCCTCTTCCTCACGCCTTCCCTCTGCCCTAGCGTCGACCGCCTTACCTCTGCCCTAGACGCAACCGACGCCATGGCATCCGACCATCGGACTGGGCTACTTCAGTGGCGCCATGCCCTAGCCTCTCCGTAGTCCGCCGCCGTTGAACGGAGTAGCGCCGCCCACCTTTGCTCTCAACCCCCTCCCATCACGTTGATTAGTGGACACTGCGCATCAACGCCGACTGTTCGAGCCCTAGCATTGAGTTTCTCCAGCGCTGGCATTTGCGCGCAGTCCCGATCTTGCAAAACACCGACGGTTCTTCTTTGCCATGCACTAGTTCTATTGTGTTTGGTTGAGGTCAGCCTAATAGACGGTTACTTCTTGCTCCTGTACCTTGATACCGAACTACAACTATTGATTTCCTTCCTTGTTGATATCAACAATAGTTGACGGTGTCTCTATCGGAGAAGAAATCGACTGGTACCAAGATTGGGTAAGTTATTTCGATCTTGAGATCTAGATTCATAGAGCTTTGGGCTTATGGATGTTTCTAACTGAGATAAATGATTATAACAGTGGTTTTGTTGTAGTTTCAGCCTCAGATCTCTAGCATTATTCCGACAGCCACCCCCTATTGGCAGTGGGGCAGTAAGGGAGATTTGGTGATAGGGTAAGATGATGGAAATACAATTCTTGTTTTAGCTTAAAAATTTGTATTGATGCTAGTAGCTTAATTGGCATGGGGTAATTCGGAACATGATCATAAAATTTGTCAGATCAGTAGCTTAAGGTGAACCGGGATGAGTGCGTACATGATTAGTAGCATTTATTTAGAGATTTAATAAATGAATTAGGATTCCTAGTAAACAAGAATTTAATTTAGCCATTTGATTTTTGTGTTAGTAGCTAAATTAAAGGTGTTGATACATGACTCTGATTTACGACGAGCTGCCTTACGTGGATACCTTTGGCACATGCTATATTGGAGGCGAGTACCTTGACTTATCTCTTTTGATATGTCATGTTGATATGCTTAGTAAATTTTAACAAGTAGTAATAATTATATTTATATTTGCATCGATATGTCACTATTTGTTTCTGAGCATGTTTTGTTTGTTACCTGTTTAGCATTCGTGCTCCTATTCATTATTTATGTAGTGACATGCCATGCCTTATGATATATCGGACTGATTAGATACCATACCTGACCTGTGTACCTAGATCATATTATTTGATTCACGTATTTTGGTACATGTTTTATGGAGGTAGATATGGTCAAGATTTTCATGCTTAGTGTCATACATTATCTTGCATGATTGCATGCTGGACGATTGATAGCTCCATTATTATTGAGCACATCGCTAGTTACATGGATCTGCACACACAACCACTCATGGGTTAGTGGTTTTTATTCAGGCAGGGTGTGTTGCAACAAGTTGCTCTGTCAGTGCTCTGCTGGTCCGCTCATGGGTAGTGTGACTGCAGCGTGGTAGCACGTTAGGGATCTCTCCTTTGGACTGGCTTAGGGAGATGAGAGCATTGAGCTCCCCCACTTATAATTTGGAGTAGGAGGATAAGTGTACTCCGACAACATCCTGTCCACTCGGTCACTCATCAGGAGCAGTAACGGTAGAGTGCACAGTTTTCACAACCCTATCCACTTGGTCTCACCATCGTGTGTGAGATGGCTGACTGACGTCAAGGGTGACCAGGACATGTCATTTGCATCATATGCATACTTACATTTATTGCTTGTGTTTGCTGCATATTGGATGGATGCATATGATTGACATGCATATAGGAGATATGATAATACTTTTTGGTTTGATGACCTTATTATCCTAATAGGGGTCCAGGTTAGTATAGCTTCTCCTTTCCTTTTAGCCTTGCACTTTTCATTACTTTAGGAGACTGTGCACATATTTATTACTATTGGTTATTACTTACTATGCATGTCACCCTGGTATCCACTGAGGATTTGACTCACCCCGTTGATATTACCATTTTAGGTTGATGCTGTCAGGAGGTTCTAGTCGCTAGTCTCCACTTCGCATCGCGACGGGTTCACTTATTTTGGCTTTCTTGGTTCCTTGTTATATATATATTTTTTATATACTTGTGATGTAGGATTGTACTCGAGGATGTTTATCGAGTTGGTCTACTGCATTTGTTTTCCGCTGCGTTATTTTCTCTGTTGTGGTTTTAAGTTTTCCGTCGATGTAGTGGAGTAGGTGGCTTTCAAATATAAACTGCGTGGTTGTGTCAGCCAGAGGCTGAAATATATAAACTACGTGGTTGTTTAGTTGTATTTTATTATTATTGTTCCGGCCGTGTTGGCCGACGTATACGTGGTCCAGAGGGCTTTGTAGAATAGTTTCATATTGTCACCCGTACAAGGGAGATGTTACCGAAATTTCTTCTGGCAGGGACTACCTGGGGTGTGACACCCAGTCTTCCGCGCCACAACTTGACTTCCTTTTGTTGTGTCAGTAGACACTAAAGTGAGGGGCTTGGAAGGTCAATTATATAGATATTATCTTTCCTAATTCGCTTAAGTGTTATTTTAGGGGTTTAAATATTTTTAATTAAGCATTCAAGGTTCAAAAAGGTTACTAGATATTCAGAAGAACACAATTGACTTATGCTAAATAAATTAAACTTAAATTCATCAACTAATAAAACTTTTCAAATAGTAAAATTAGAACTCAGTTCAATATTACTTGTTTTGATTACCTTAAAATTTTCATTATTGTCAAATGAAACTTATCCTAAGTTCTTGAGTTTTAATTTGGAGAACTTCAATATGTCTCTAGTCATGTATCTGGAGCATCCATTAGGAGTGTAAACGAACCGAGCCAACTTGAAAAATATTTGATTCGTATTCGAATTTATCAGATTCGAGCCAAACTTGAACATGTTCGAACTTTTTTTCGAGCTGAACACGAGCCCAAATTATATTGTTCGATAGTTCACGAGCCGCTCGCGAGCCTTAATATTTTATTAATATAAGTTAAATATATATTAAATAAATAAATTTAAGCCTTTCGAGTATCTATTTTTGAGTAATAATTCAAATAGTTCGCGAACATGTTCGAATCTTTTGAGCGAACTTGAACCCGAGCCCTAATTTGAATCGAACTCGAACAAAAAATTTTAAAATTTTCAAGCTTCGAATCGAGCTTGAACTCGAATATACCTATTCCGAGCTGAATTCGAGCTTTAGATTTTTTTCTGCATATTCAGTTCGATTCGATTCGTTTACACCCGTAGCATCCACTATCCAACATCCATTGGTTCAAATCACTATGTTCCTATACATAAAGTATTTGATTTGGATCCAATTTATATGGATTATAAGATATATTGATTGATTTCAACTCCTTATATTTCATTTCATCCAATCTAGATTATCAATCATGTTACTCCTATGGGTTTTCTTTGTCAGATGGATATCAATGTTACCAGATTTGATTAGATTTTGGTTTAAGTTAAGTTTAAGTTTGATTTTGATTTATTAACGTTTGGGTTTGATTAAGTTTGAGTTAAGTTTGATTTAAGTTTGAGTTAAGTTTGGGTTAAATTTGAGTTAAGTTTGATTTAAGTTTGATTAAGTTTGATTTAAGTTTGATTAAGTTTGAGTTAAGTTTGATTACTCTAATTCTCAATTTTAACCTAAATCCATCTCATTCTTTTCTAGATTTTCAAACATAGAACCTTATGAGTTTTGTGAGATGATTATTAATTTTATCTTTTGAAATTTAATTATAAATTTAATGATTGATTGACATTTGAGTTAGATATAGGTAAACCATTAGTTAATTAAATGCACATTTTAGAAATTAACTTCCAGGTTGTGGCGATGTACAAGAGTCTTCTTGGGTATTAGAGCAACGACCACTTCTAGACAAAGTCTTTTTAAGAAATTATATATTTAATTTTTCTATTAAAAAACCTTGGTCTAACTAGCCTAGGATGTGGTGAGGTAGCTTTGGTTAGTTTCACTTAGCTAAGTAGACTAAATAGGGTACGTCTTACCCTACTTGATTCATAGACCAAGCTTCCCTAACGTACTATCATCTCGCCCCACCCTAGTATTAGGTTGAACAAGTGTCAAATAAGCCTAAGTCCTTATCTAAGTATTCTAAATTAAGAAAAAATTAAACTAAGCATGCATTTTAAAGCAGTAAATCAAGCAATCAATCAATCAAGTTTATCTAATTACAAAAATAATTTTCTTATTGGCTTCCATTGGATCATAACCTCGATATGGTCTATCTAGGTAGTGAATTTGACCCTTGAGGATCCAATATTAGTTTAGTCCAACTTGATTATTCAATCTTAACTTAGGAATCATGCTTGGACTTGGTTTTTGTTAGGAGATGCCCGATGTGGTGCATGCTAAAGCACGTTTCATGAGCATGCACAATGGAAGACATAAACAATAATTCCTAATTATTACAACACACACACAACACGCATACAAGATACATCTCATGTAAACATGATCACAATATAAAATTTTACGAAAAGTAAATTTTCGCTATGTATACTTAACATTTCATTAACAAACCTTTTAGAGAATGTTTGCTAGACTCGTAAGGCAAGCCTCCCTCAGAATCAACGAGCAAGCGAATGATTGATGAGGGGTGGAATTGGAATCAACCAAGCGACATTTGAAAGCCTCACCTCTATTCATATTCACGTCGAGCTATCGTCAAAACGACTTTAAAAGTCACGAGTTCCATCTTCGCGAAAGGTACTAGCCTTGCGTACGAAGATAGAGTGATCTGAGAGAACTCCCACGACACGATTTGAAGAGTTGCGTGACATTGAAATCGTTGACATTGAATTCTTCGGCAACAAAATCGTCGACACTGAATTTATCGGCATTGAATTAGTAGGCACCAAATTCGGTGGTTGGAAATGGCCGGTGGTAACTCTTGGGCGACAAGAGCTTGGGCGGCGGCTAGAGAGAGGGAGAGGGAGAAGAGGATGAGAAGAAGTCTTAATCAAATTAGAGTTTTCTATTAAAAATGAAATCAATACTCTCTTCTCCTCATAGAGGGTATTTATATACTTCTACATGACTTGGGGAGTAAGTCATCTTCCAAACCCAATAAGCAAAGTCAACTCGATCCATTACCATTATGATTAAGTTTGGTTCAAAACCAAACCATCTTGGTTTATAATTAAATCAAACCCTTTTAGTTTATTATCAAACCAAGTTATTTCATAACTAAACCAAACCTTTTAGGTTTATTATCAAACCATAATGAATCTATATCTCCTACAATAGTCATGGCACATCCGTGCTTTATTCTAACAAATATTTTTCCATATTTGTCCTTTCCGTTTGGTCCAACCAAACTCTATATCTCTCTTGATTTGAGAATCCAATTATCAAACTTGTTTTAAGTCTCTAAGATAAAATCATAGTGCTTGTGACCTTATAGGTTCCCGATTATATTGGTCGTCCATAATTAACCATTAATTATGAATCGATCATGAGTGACACCTAGTAGTATATCATGATCTCCAATTGACCGAAAAATCAAACAGTTGATTCCAAAACAACTTCTAAACCTTTCAGCAGCTACAGTAAGTCGTTTCTCATTCCTTTCACTTGTCTTATAACCACTTGATTTAGGACATGGTTTAAAGTTTATGTGTCAGTCCCCACTAGGCTAATTATTTCACATCTACCCTAAATAATACTTCCTTATCCTGTGGATTCAAGTTACTCGCACATATGTCCAAGAGTACAATACTCTTAACATGTGTTGCTTTAGTCAAAAACTTTGAGTAACAATCTTAACAAGTGACCATAAGATATACATCTCCTCGCAAGGAGCAGTGAATCCTCTGTTAGCTATTCAAATACCTTCGGACACTTCAACTTATACCCAATCATCTTGGGTCCACACCTTTACGAAGATGTTTGCTTAAGATGTCAAAGTATAAGTCTCCATGATCAAGGTGACTTGAATATCTTAAGTCATAGGAAACTTACACTCGAGCTACAATGAGATCTTTATTGACATATCTATATATATAGAGAACCATATGAAGTCTTATAGCAAGTCACTCCAATGAACTAGTTACCTTAACTAGTATCCACATTTAACTCTCGACATCCCAATATCTTCAGCTAGTAAGAAACAACTGCTTGGTTTTGTTGGATCGAGAAGCGCTAGGGGGGGGGGGGTGAATAACACTCGTGGCTTTCACTTATCGAATATGAAAACGTATCGAGTTAAGCAGCGGAAATTAAAACAAAACACACACAAGAAGACCCAAGTATTTTTACTTGGTTCGGAGCCTTGGGCGACTCTTACTCCAAGGCCCATGCTCGTTGAGCATTTACTTTGGGCAATCACTATAGTAGCGCAAAGTTACAAGTATAAAGTATAAGTACAACAATAAATAAATTATACCGACAACAGAAATACTTAATTTGAAGCTTCGGGTCGTCAGGGTGTTGCTACAGCACTTCTGAAACGTCTCTTGAGCAGTACATGGAAGAAGGATTACTTGGGAATTGATTATCCAATGTGCTGGTCGAGTGCTCTTTATAAAGCTTATTGAGGGCACCCTCAACACCCTTGAGGGCGCCTCCAATCACGGAGTCAGCCGCGCGTGGATAAGCTAGACTTCTTCGTCGTTCACCCTCTTGAAGGCGCCTCCATCACCCTTAAGGGCGCCTCCAATGCTATCTGAGGTGCCTCAAGACTCCATGAGGGCACCTCCAGCTCCGCTGCGCAGACTTCTCAGCCTTGCACCTGAGGCGCCTCTAAGCTCCATGGAGGGCGCCTCGGGTACTGTTCATCCGAGGCAAACACATACTCTTTTATCCTTGCAAGATAGGTTAGCCCACAAAATCACAACATATCCTGTAAAACAAAGTTAGCACATAATAAATATAATAATAGAAATATTTTGACAGTCTCTAGATTGTCCGGTTCTAACTTCGGATCTCCGACCGGAAACTCTAGGTCGAACCGATGCCTACTGTTCCCTTTGCGGGGAACGCGTCCTCACCTACTCCACTCAAGAGAGCATACCTATTGCTAGTCTGGTCCTCCAGACCGACTGGGCTTTCTGCCTAGGGTTACCACCCTTTAAGACCTAGGGTTACCACTCCCTAGAATTTTCCGTCACCTAGGGTTTCCACCCCTAGGACCTAAGGTTACCCCCTTAGGGTTTTCCTCCACCTAGGGTTACCACCCCCTAGGACCTAAGGTTATCGCCCCTTAGGATTTTCCACCACCTAGGGTTACCACCCCGTAGGACCTAGGGTTATCATCCTGTAGGATTTTTCCACCTGCCTAACCGCTGCTAGGACTTTTGCCTAAGTAAACTTAGGACTTCTCCTACAAAGTTCATTCAACATATTAGATAACAACACACCTTAACTTTGAACCCTTTGACATAATCAAAACATAAGTTCAATCGTCGGATGCTTCCTGCACCAACAATCTCCCCCTTTTTGATTATGACAACACCATTCAAATTTAAGTGAAAAAATATGACAGTAAATACATAAACTTAAACATGAGCATAAATGAAATAATTTGAAAAAAACCTTATGCTCCCCCTTTCATTATGTTTAAGTTATGTTTAGATTCTTAATTTTGACTTTTCTCTCCCCCTTTGACATAACTCAAAAAGAATAAGTAGAGAGAAAAAAATTTATTCTATTTAACTTTAAGCTCCCCTTGAAGAGTAGCACTTAGCAAAATTTAGCTTTTGAAAACTTAGCTAAATTAGGAATTCTTTGAAAATACTTAGCTTTTTCAACAAAAACTTAGATAGACATAAGTTTTGAAACTTTTATATCTTTTTCAAAAAACAAACTTAGCTCAATATTCGACTTTAAAATGGTTGTATTGATAAAACACCTTGCTAAATAGCTAAGTTTAGAAAACATTTTTAACTAAGTTTAGTTTAAAAAGACTTGATTAAGTACTTGCTTAAAGGAGATTTTTATAAAAGTATAGTTAAGTACTTAGCTTAGCTTGAATAACATAGTTAAGTATTTTACAAACTTAAAATATTTTCAAAAGTATTTTAACTTGATTTTTCAATGAAAACTTAGCCAAAGTTTTAAAAATAAATGTTTTGTTGTCAAGTACTTAAGCTTTCAAAACTCAACTTAAAAACATTTTGATAAATACTTTTTAAAAAATATTTTGATAAATCTTAGATTTAAAGTTAAAAACTTAACTTAAAAATATTTTCTTGTAAAAACACTTAGCTAAGTAAGTGATTTAAAAAATACTCTAGCAAATACTTAGTTTTTGTAGATACTTAGCTCGACTCCCTTCACTTCCCCTTGATTAGTGCCTTAATAATTTTGAGGATTCTAGAGTCCAAGCATGTAATTAAAAAATTATTTTATATTTTTCTAATTTTCATCTCACCAATTTCAGGTTATCAAGCATATTCAGCTTATGAGTGAGTGTGAGATGGAGTTAACTTTATTTTAATTTTATCAATATTGAAATTTTAAAATAAGTTTGAGTTTGAATTTCAAATGAGTAAACATTTAAACTTTTGAAGATCTTGAAAATATATTCAAAATTATAGCTTGAAAAATATGATTTGAAAATTTAATTAAGATTTTGATAATATGATTTTAAAAATTGATTATCATTTAAAATTTTGAATATTAAATATGTTTTGAAAATAACTATCATTTAAGATTTTGAATATTAAATATGATTTGAAAAGTATTTATCATTTAAGATTTTGAATATGATTTGAAAAGTAACTATCATTTAAGATTTTGAATATTAAATATGATTTGAAAAGTAATTATTATTTAAGATTTTGAATATTAAATATGATTTGAAAAGTAACTATCATTTAAGATTTTGAAATTAATCATAATTTAAAAATAATTTAATTATGATTTAAAATTAATTATAGAATTAAATAGAATTTTGAAAATTAATTATGATTTTTAAAATAATTATGAAATTAATTATAATTTTTAAAATAATTATGAAATTAATTATGCTTTTTAAAATGATTATGAAATTTATTATAAGTTTTTAAAATAATTATTAATTATAATTTTTAAAATGATTATTAATTATAATTTTTAAAATGATTATGAAATTAATTATAATTTTTAAAATGATTAGTTATAATTTCGAAATTAAGATTAAAAATAATTAATTTAAATTGATTAAATTGAATTAAGGTTGATTAATTAGATTAAATTAAATTAGGTTAAATAAATTCAACTAAGTTCATCCTAGGTCCATCTCACCCGATTCTAAGTTGTAAATCAAGGAACCTTGTATGTTGTTGTGAGATGGTTATGTTTAATTTATATTATGTCTAAGGATTAATTTACGTTTGAGTTAGACTTAGGTTTTTCAATTAGTCAATCGAATACACATTTCAAAGATGAACTCCCAGGTTGTGGCGATGCACTAGGCCTTCTTGGGTATGAGATTATCCACCACTTTTAGATAGAACATTACAAAGAAATTATATATTTAATTTTCTTTTTGAAACTCTTAGGACTAACCATCAAGTGTAAATTATGCCTAGGTCCTTAATCTAGCCTCATCTAAGCATTTAAAGGTAAAAGAAACAAAGCAATCATCAAACAATTTTGAAAATTGTCTTTCTATTGGCTCCCCTTGGATCATAGCCTCGACATGGTCTATCAAGGTAATGGACTTGATCCTTGGGGACCCAATATTGACCAAGTCCAACTTGATTGACCAAGTTGGACTTGGGTACTCATGCTTGTACTACCTTTCTATTTGGTCTGTTAACAAGTGATAGATAAGACTGGTATTTTCTTTTAGTTTTAAATCCTAGTCCAGATCGATTGTATACAACCTTCTGTTTTCTAAGAATCAAGTCATGATTCTTGTAACCCAGTGTAAACCGTTTCAATTTAATCTTCAAATCCTTGACTTGAGTTTTCAGGTTGGAATTCTCTTCCTCAAGCTTTTGGACTTGAGTTGAGGTTCCAGTCTGAATAGAGCCAGTCAAGGATTCGGAGTTAGTCATTTCCTTAAGGGTTGTTACCTCCTTTTGGAGTAACTTGACCCGGACGTTGGATTTAGCTAATTTCTTTAACAAGTATGGAACTAGGTTTTCTAAATTAATACCAGAAATTAAAGAGCTTACAGTGGGGTTCGGTCCTTTGGAAATAGATATGGATCCATAGCTTCTCTCAGACTCAGCTTCCGATTTGTCCTCGCTTCTGGATTCCAATTTGGACTCGGTTTCGACAATATTTGTTTGTACCGGTAGAGCGAAGAAGCTTGCTTGTTCTTCTTCGTCGGATTCGGATTCATCCGATGACTCGGACCACGTTGCCTTCAACACCTTCCTCTTTCTATCCTCCTTTGTCTTGTTTGTACCCCCCGCCAATGCAATACCTTCCTCGGTCGGAGTAGTATTAGTCTGCTCAATTAGTTCATCTATTAAATCATGCATACTTACTTTCGTATCAGAAGTACCTTCATGTAGCTCAATTAGCTTCTCCTATAACTCTTTTGTGCTTGAAAATGGGCCGACTCGGTTCAACTTCTCCTTGGTTAGGCCGCATTGAAGAGTATACGTCACTTTGGCATTTGCTTCTACCTTCTTTATCAGAGATGCATTCCAGTTCTCACACGATATCAGCTTGCCGTTATCGTCAGTTGGGAGTTCAAGGCCGGTTTTGATGATCATCCAGACCTCGAAATGAATTTAAAGGTGTGACTCCATTCGACCCTTCTAGTAGCCGAAGTTTTCTCCGGTGAAGAGCGGTGGGTGAGCGGTGCTTTAGCCTTCTTGGAGAGCCATTGATGATCTAGCACACAACAAAAGAAAACAACTTCATTCCAAGACTCGGTCTTGGATTAGTAGTATTGGATAAAGAAAGAATAACAATTCACTAATTTCGAAAAAAATAATAAAATAATAATAAAGTATTAATAAAATATTTTAAAAAATATTAAAAAATATTATTGCAAATGTTTGAAAAAGCAATATTTTGTTAATGCTGACCAATGAAAAAAAGATAAAAATTCAATTTTTGAAAATAGTTTTGGAGGGAAAAAATGAAAGGCGTAAGATTTTATTTTTAACACAAACGATATCTAAATTTTCTTTTAAAAAGGACCCCCTACTCGATTGGTGGTTTCACCAATTCAGAGCAACCTGACTCTGATACTAATTGTTGGATCGAGAAGCGCTAGAGGGGGGGGGGGGGGGGGAATAACACTCGTGGCTTTCACTTATCGAATCCTAAAATGTATCAAGTTAACGGAAATTAAAACAAAACACACACAAGAAGACCCAAGTGTTTTTACTTGGTCCGGAGCCTTGGGCGACTCCTACTCTAAGGTCCACGCTCGTTGAGCGTTTACTTTGGGTAATCACTATAATAGCGCAAAGTTACAAGTATGAAGTATAAGTATAGCAATAGCTAAATTATACCAACAACAAAAATACTAAATTTGAAGCTCCGGGTCGTCAGGGTGTTGCTACAGCACTTCTGGAACGTCTCTTAAGCAACACACGGAAAAAGGATTGCTTGGGAATTGATTATCCAATGTGCTGGTCGAGTGCTCCTTATAAAGCTTGTTGAGGGCACCCTCAACACCTTTAAGGGCGCCTCCAATCGCCGAGTCAGCCGCGCATGGATAAGCCAGACTTCTTCATCACTCATCCTCTTGAAGGCGCCTCTATCACCCTTGAGGGTGCCTCCAATGCTGTCCGAGGCACCTCAAGCCTTCATGAGGGCGCCTCCAGCTCCGTTGCGCAGACTCCTCAGCCTTGCACCTGAGGTGCCTCCAAGCTCCATGGAGGGCGCCTTGAGTACTGTTCATCTGAGGCAAAACGTGCTCTTTTGCCCCTACAAGATAGGTTAGTCCACAAAACCATAACATATCTTGCAAAACAAAGTTATCGCATAATAAATATAATAACAGAAATATTTTGACAGTCTCCGGACTATCCAGTTTTGACTTCGGATCTTCGACCGGAAACCCTAGGTCAAACTGACGCCTATTGTTCCCTTTGCGGGGAACGCGTTCTCACCTACTCCACTCAGGAGAGCATACCTGTCTAGAGTTACCACCCCCTAGGACCTAGGGTTACCACTCCCTAGGGTTTTCCGCCACCTAGGGTTTCCACCCCCTAGGACCTAAGGTTACCCTCCCTTAGGGTTTTCCTCCACCTAGGGTTACCACTCCCTAGGGTTTTCTGCCACCTAGGGTTTCTGCTCCTAGGACATAAGGTTACCCCCCTTAGGGTTTCCTCCACCTAGGGTTACCACCCCCTAGGACCTAAGGTTACCGCCCCTTAGGGTTTCCCACCACCTAGGGTTACCACCCCCTAGGACCTAAGGTTACTTCCCCTTAGGATTTTCCACCACCTAGGGTTACCACCCAGTAGGACCTAGGGTTACCAACCCCTAGGGGTTTTTCACCTGCCTAACCGCAGCTAGGACTTTTGCCTAAGTAAACTTAGGACTTTTCCTGCAAAGCTCATTCAATATATTAAATAACAACACACCTTAACTTTGAACCCTTTGACATAATCAAAACATAGGTTCGATCGTCGGATGCTTCCTGCACTAACAGGTTTTACTAAGGAGTATACCCCGCGCTAGTCTTACAAAATCGATGATTTTTGAACTCATCAATTCAACAACTAGGGACTATTTAAATACATTTATAATTACATTACAAGTTCTCTCATGCTATGAATCGTATTACGGACATTCAGTAAATGAGTTTAAGATCCAATCATATATATAAGGAATGTACACTCAAATAGTAAATTTTATTTATCCAATAAATGATATAATATATAAGGTGATTGTCTTAGAACACCTCTCAAATATAACATCCTTCAACTTGGCCTAATGTCAATTGCCATGATATCCAATACCACAGGCCTCTACATAATTCTCAAACTCATTTTGAGGTAAAAGTTTCTAAAAAGGATTCGCTAGGTTCTTTTTAGTGAAAATTTTCTTGATTTGTATTTCATTCCTACTTATGATCTCTCTGATCAAATAATAACTTCGAATCATATGTTTAGATCATTGATGAGACCTGAGATCCTTAGCCTGGTTAATGGCCTCATTGTTGTTGCAGTAAATTGGTACCGCTTTAACAATGTTCGAATTCTCATCCAAGTTCAGTGATGAACTTCACGATCTAAACCAATTTCATTGCTACTTCAAAACTACAATGTATTCTGTCTTACTGGTAGAATCTACAATGGTTTCTTATTTGGAACCTTTCCAACTTATTACGTTTTCATTTTAAGGTGAATACATATCTAGACTAAGACTTGGAATCATCCTTGTCCATCTAGAAATTGGTATTAGTATACCCATGTATAATCATACCACCCCCTTCATATACAAAGAATAAATCCTTAGTGCTTAAAGATTACCTTGACAGTCATCCAACAATCCATGCCTAGATTCGATTAATATCTGCTCATGACATTCAGAGTGTACCATATACAGGGTCTCATACATAACATAACATACATGATTGATCTATAGCTAACGTGTGTGAGATCTAAATCATGTGAATCCTCTTGTCTTGTGTGCTCAAGCACATAGACTTCGAAAGGCAAATCTCATGTCATATGGGAAGACAACCTTTCTTCGATTCTTCCATGCTAAACCATTTTAGCATTTTATCGATGTATGTAGATTGTGAAAGACTAAGCAACCTTTTCAATCTATTTCTATAGATCTTAATCACAATGATATATGTTGCTTCTCTCACATATTTCATAGAGAATCATTTTGTACAATCAAACTTTAATTGACTTTAGAATGAGCACATCATTTCCTATAAGTAATATGCTATTAACATACAACACTAGGAACAAGACCACACTCCTACTAACCTTCATGTACATGTAGGGTTTTTTTGGATATTGTGAGAAATCAAATGCCCATCCATGTTGATTTTCTTCTTGAAAATCCACTTGCACCCAATAGGTACTATACCTTCAGGTGGATCCACCAAGTTCCAAACTTAATTTTGATACATGGAATCTATTTCCGATTTTATGATTTTCAAATCATGAAACCCTTTTTGAACTTTTTAGAACTTTTCCATAACCAGTAGGCTTCTCATTCTCAATGAGTAATACGGCTCTCGATTCACTTATGAGAAATCCATATTGTTGGTGTTAGGATCTTCGGATGGCTAGAGAGGGGGGGGTGTGAATAGCCTCCACTAAAAACTCAATCAATTCCTCACAAAAGCTTGTTAGCACAGCGGAAATAAACAAAAATAAAACTGATGTAAGGAAAGAAGCACAACCCACAGCTTACACAAGTATGTACGAGGTACGGGGATAACTTGCCCCTACTCCTCGGCGTGTCCGTAAGGTGGACGATCCCTTGATCGTTCGGTAGATCACACCCCGGACAAATCCCGGCTAAATGTTTCTCCTTCTCGGTGGAGTAACCTCTCCACAAAGATCACAAAATAGATTTGAAAGTGAAGCACAATTACTTACAGAGTTCAGTGGCTAAAGGATTGAACAAATGAACTTACAGCCACGAAGCACAAATGCAAAGACAGAAGGAATCAGCCAAGAGCTCAACAACACACACAACCTCTTGATCGACAGAGAGTTTTTCCAGAACCTTAACAAGCCTCTCTTCTTCCTTCTTCTTATTCTGCTTCCTCACTGTCCCGAATCACTGTCACCTGTGTCGAATCACTGCAACCAACTCAGGCGTCGCCAATCACTCTTCCTTCTTATCTGGTTCTCTGAACTCACACCAATACCATCCATGGTCTTCACTGGTGTCTCTGAGCTCGAACCAATGAGCAAGAGTCCAACTGATTGCGGCCAGTGAACGTTGAAGCTCGAATTGCATCACTTGCAGTGAAATATAGCATAAAGGGCACTTGTTCTTATTCTTCTGATGGAGCTTCATTTGAAATTAACCAATGGCACGATACCTGCAACCTGTAACTAAAAAATCTCACAACAGATAATTTGATCATGTGAATCAGAAGTGAATCAGAAATATCAGAAAAGCAGCAGAAACAAACGACAAGTTCTGGATCGGTCAACAGACCGATCCATAGCTCTCTGGACCGATCAGGACTCATCCTGATCGGTCTGGGAAGAGTTTGATCGGTCTGTGGACCGATCAGCCCATGGGTGGATCGGTCCACAGACCGATCCCCCCTCTCGCTTTGAGTCCCAGCGTTTTTGATCGCTTCTTTCTGATCGGTCTATAGACCGATCAGATAACTCACAGAATGCTTCTGTGTGGTTACTGATCGGTCCCCAGACCGATCAGATAACCCACAGAGACTTTCTGTTTGGTCACTGATCGGTCTACAGACCGATCAGGTGACTCATGTATCACTGGATCGATTTGCCGACCGATCCAGACAACTAGAGTATCGCTGGATCGGTCAGCAGACCGATCCAATGTCCTTGTGTTAGTTTTAGACCCTCTCAGCCCTAAACCCTAGCGTCTTCCTGGTCCAGAGAACAAGCTACCGAGCCCTCTCTGACCTAGTCTGGAGAACGAGCTGCCGAGCCCTCTCCGACTTCGTCCGGTCCAGAGAATGAGCTACCGAGCCCTCTCTGACCTAGTCTGGAGAACGAGCTGCCGAGCCCTCTCCGACTTCGTCCGGTCCAGAGAACGAGCTACCGAGCCCTCTCTGACCTAATCCGGAGAACGAGCTGCCGAGCCCTCTCCGACTTCGTCCGGTCCAGAGAACGAGCTACCGAGCCCTCTCTGACCTAGTCCGGAGAACGAGCTGCCAAGCCCTCTCCGACTTCGTCCGGTCCAGAGAACGAGCTACCGAGCCCTCTCTGACATAGTCTGAGTTTAATTAATATCTGATACAAACTTAAATCAGTGTCAACATCAAAACAACAGCCAGGTCAGACTGTATCAACAATCTCCTCCTTTTTATTGTTTGACAACACGATTTAAGTTTAGATCAGAAATGTTCATATTTCCATATTTCCCTAATTTTAGGGGAATCAAGATCCTCCCCCTAATACAGATACAACACCATGTAAGGATAGGGGAATCAAGGTCCTCCCCCTAAAACCAAACTTCCATTTATCTCTAAACTTAACTATTCTCTCCCCCTTTGTCAAACACCGAAAAGGTGCGAATTAGGCAAGAAAACTTTAAAAGACTCCCCTTAACCCATGCTGTCTGTTTCTTAATTCACCTAGAACACCCTTTAAGTGTATTATAAGTGAGTGATAAAGAAATAAGAGACATACAAGACATGACATATGAACAACATATTAAAAACCAATAAGGAGTGAAGCATAAAGAAAGAAAATAAATAGCATACATAGATGAAATGAACAAGCATCCAGGTCAGACATAAAAATCCAACAAACAACATCCAAAAAACATAGACAGTCAAAATGACATCATAGAACAATGTATATCACTCAGCCTCCTCATCATGAGGAGCATCAGCATCATCAACAGGAGGAATGAGTCCCTGAGGTGGTATGCCGCTGCTCGAGGATGGATAGCCCGGGAAATCCTGCGGAGGTGGGTATCTGGCCATCCAATCCATAATCGCTTGATGTGTCGCCAGCTGCTGACTGCGTAAATCATCGTAGCGCTGGTCAATCCGGACGCGCAGCCCGTGAAGCTCAGCAACCAGCAGCTCATCGTGCCGATCAAAGTGACTTTCCAGCTCGGCGATCTGCCAGCGCAGATCAGGATCGGCCTCTCCATCGTTAGCAGCAGGAGGAGCAGCAACAGGAGCAGCTGCAACCTGTCGTGGAGGTCTCTGTGGTAACTCACCTAGAGCTCTCCCATCATTCCACCAAACATCCCCATTTTGTCCTATGATTCCAGACTTGGAAAATGCCCGCTTCGCAAGTCTGCATTCCTGTCTGACCATCTTGACTATTCTACCCTTAGAGACATCAATCTGAAGGGTCTCGAGCCAATCTGTAATTATATGCCCATAAGGCAAATAAACAGTGTAGCCGCTCGGCTCACTATAGGAGATGATCGAAGAGTAGATGCTAGATATGATGTCAAAGTCGAGACGCCGACGCAATCCATAAAGTATCAGACAATGATATGGTCGGATCTCAGACAATGGTTTAGATGTGATAGGTAGAAGGCAGTTTGTGATGATTTTAAAAAGAATGTAGTCTTGAGGAGATAATCTCAAGGCTGTAAAAGTAGGAAAGTCAACATCTAGCTCATCAAGGCCACCCGGTCTAGGATGTCTGAAGAAGTACTCATAAATATCGTCAGATGAGATATCAAAGGGTGGAGGTAAAGGATCTGGTAAGTCAGGAAATATCGAAAAGACATTACCGGAACACCTCCGACAACAGAGATAGTCAAAGAAGGATGAGAAACTGAAATCAAGAGTCCGCTTAGCAACTCTTGTTTTATAACCTACATCATTAGTCTGATGAAGGTTGTTATAAAACTCAGAGACCAAGTCATAGTTGATATCCCGTTCTAAGTAGACAAGTGGGTCAAGTTTGTAGTAGGCAATGATTTCAGACACAGTTGGACAAAATTCGTCCATGAATTTACGATCTACAGACCTACAAGGGAGTAATTTAAAGGTTCTTTGTCTAAAAGCTTCCTCAAAATTGTGGTTCGGGAATCTCCTGGAAACAGATGGTTGAGGTCGGGAAGGAGCCTTAGACTTCGACTTCTCAGGTGACTTAGAGGCCCCCTCACCCACTGGTTTCTTTCTAAGAGTTAACAAAGTGATATAATGGGGCAAGTAAGTGAGCACCGGAGCCACCCAAAACAAAAACCACAGATATGGTGAGAAATGAGACCGAAATGCCAAGTTCTAGAGAAGTAAGGAGTTACCTTGGTGCCATTGAAGTTTTGGCTAGAGCTTTGGCTAGGGTTCCGGCGTGCAAAGAGAAGAGAAGAGGTGAGGTGTTGGGAAGAGTCGGCTAGGGCTTCCGCGTGAAGAGGGAAAAGAAAGGATCGGGAAGTTTAAGGGTTTTCTGATGGGTGTACAGTTGATGAAATGATCGGACGGTTGTCCGATCAGGAGGTATCAGGAGCCTCCTGATCGGTCCATGGATCGATCCAGGAATATCCTGATTGGTCTGTAGACCGATCAGGAGACGATCAGTACTCGCTGATCCGTCCCTAGACCGATCAGGGAACTTCCTGATCGGTCGGTAGACCGATCAGAGAATGATCAGTGGCTTGCGTACCGGATTGATCTGATCGGTCTCCGGACCGATCAGGGAACTCCCTGATCGGTCTGTAGACCGATCAGAAAGTGATCAGTAGCGTGCCAGGCTGACCTGATCGGTTCGTAGACCGATCAGTGTCTGATACTTAGATCTTCTCCAGTAATTTCAGTAACTGAAATTAGTAATTTCAGTAACTGAAATTCATAAAGATGTTCGATAATTCGTGGAAGTTTCTCTAGGAAAACTTCCAAGTTCAGAACCTAGAACCTGGAGGATCTACAAGCATAACTATTACCTAAAAATTATGGTCTGAACTTGTTTATAGCAAACAAACAACTTAAGGCCTGAAAATTGAAATTTTTGACCTTTGTTATGTTCAGTTTCAAGTTTGTCAAAATATAACCAACTTGCTATCATTCTTTCAAGGACTTATCCTAGTATCAATCAAAATCATGAAAAGCATCGTTCAAGTGTATCAAACAGTCCATCAACCTAAGTTTTATAATTTCTAGGTAAAGGTCCAACCAAGTTTCCTTGGTTGGAATATATGAGTAAGATCTAGGAACCAAATACACATGAATTATGTAATGGTCTTCCCCATACTCAATTTATGTATCTTTAACCTAATTATTCAAGGGATGCATGATACATTTTGAATAATTTGGCTGATCCTAGCATCTCACCCCATTTCTAGCAAACAAAAATCATTTGTTAAACCTTATAGTTTGTGTGAGATGTTCCCAAGTTGCCCAAATTAATTTCCCTATTTCTCTTGTTGTTTTAATTGTCCTTATTGATCATGATAGGGTCCTAATGGCCTACTGAGCCAAACACATTCCCAATTCTCTCCTCAAATGACTAAATTCATTTTCCGGAAGAGGTTTGGTGAAAATATCGGCTAGGTTTGACTTTGACTCAATATAGGTGAGTGCAATGTCTCCCCTAGCTACGTGATCTCTAATAAAGTGGTGACGCACTTCAATATGTTTGGTTCTTGAATGATGAACTGGGTTTTTTGTTAGGTTTATTGTGCTGATGTTGTCACACAACACTTGCACTCCCTTATACGAAAGCCCATAATCCTCTAGAGTGTGGATCATCCACAACAATTGTGATACACTCTCTCCCATAGCAATGTATTCAGCCTCGGTCGTGGAGAGAGCAACACAATGTTGCTTCCGACTTGACCAACTAACTAATGATGAACCTAAAAATTGGCAACCCCCACTAGTGCTTTTCTGATCCAATTTGCACCCAGCATAATCGGAGTCGGTATAACCTATCAAGTCAAAAGACTCCGTGCGAGGGTACCATAGACCTACTCTAATTGTGCCCTTAAGGTATCTCAGAATTCTCTTAACTGCAATTAAATGAGATTCCTTGGCACAGACTTGATATCTGGCGCACATGCCCACAGCAAAAAGTATGTCCGGCCTACTAGCTGTGAGATATAGAAGACTACCAATCATGCTTTTATATTGCGTTAGATCAACTGGTTTTCCACTCTCATTATTGTCAAGGCGAGTGTTTGTCGCCATTGGAGTGGATACTTCCTTAGAGTCACTCATTTTGAATTTCTTGAGCATCTCTTGAGTATATTTTGTTTGATGGACATAAATGCCATCTCGAGTTTGTTTGATTTCAAGTCCAAGGAAGAATGTCAATTCTCCCACCAGACTCATTTCAAACTCACTTTCCATGTGAGTGATAAATTCATTCAAATAGCCCTTGTTATTTGAGCCACAAATTATGTCATCGACATATACCTGGGCTACAAATATGTTTTCACCATCTCTACGCAGAAATAGTGTTGGGTCTATTTGACCTCTCACAAAATCCTTTTCTAAAAGGTAAGTTAACAACCTTTCGTACCATGCTCGAGGTGCTTGTTTAAGCCCATAAAGAGCTTTCTTGAGCTTGTACACGTGGTTTGGAGCTTCGGTATTCACAAACCCCGGTGGTTGTTCAACATAGACCTCTTCTTTAATGAAACCATTTAAGAAGGCTGATTTGACGTCCATTTGATAAAGCTTGAAGCCTCTATGTGCAGCAAAAGCTAGCATTAAGCGAATGGATTCTAATCGAGCCACGGGAGCATAAGTCTCATCATAATCGAGGCCTTCGACTTGACTATAGCCCTTGGTTACAAGTCTTGCCTTGTTTCTTACTACTTCTCCCTTTTGGTTTAACTTATTTTTGAAGACCCATTTGGTTTCAATAATGGTGGTCTTCTTAGGTCTAGGAACTAAGTCCCACACTTGGCTCCTTTCAAATTGACTCAACTCATCTTGCATAGCTATGATCCAATCAGGATCATGCAATGCCTCATCAACTAATTTTGGTTCAATTTCTGAGATCAAGGCGACCTCATTAGACTCATTTCTAAAGAATGACCTAGTCCTAACCCCTTGTTGAATGTCTCCCACAATCTGGTCTTGGGGATAACTAGAGGCTATCCTAGATTGCCTTGGTGTTGGCGGTGCCTCATGAATGGTCTCACTAGACACAGGCAAGGGCTCAGTATCAGGTAAAGAATTAGACTGAGTCCTCTCTTGCCTTTGCTCATCGTCATCGGAGTCAACTTCGACTCTTTCTATGTTTTGATCATTTAAACTTAGATTTCTAAGTTCAAATTGAATTTCTCCTATATCCCTTGATTGATCATTTGATTTAGGGATTTCTTCAAATGCTACATCTGAGGACTCTTCAATCAATTTAGTCCTACTGTTGTAGACTCGATAAGCTTTGCTGGTGAGAGAGTACCCAACTAGTATCCCTTCGCCAGCCTTAGCCGTGAACTTTCCAAGATGATCCTTGGTGTTCAAGATAAACACCTTACAACCAAACACCCTAAGATGTTTAATTGTAGGGGGTTTCCCAAACCAAAGTTCATGGGGAGTCTTTCCTAAAAACCTATGTATGAAGACTCGGTTTTGCACATAGCAAGCGGTATTTACCGCTTCAGCCCATAAGTAGCTCGGTAGTGAGTACTCATTGAGCATGTTTCGTGCTGCCTCTTGCAAGACTCGGTTCTTTCTCTCCACAACCCCATTTTGTTGTGGGGTCCTTGGAGTAGAGAACTCATGCTTATATCCTTTTTCTTCACAAAATTCTAAAAATCTATGGTTTTGAAATTCTCCACCATGATCACTTCTAATTGTTTTAATTGTTGTTGATTTTTCATTTTCAGTTCTTCTACAAAAAGAAACAAAAACATCTATGGTTTGATCCTTATTTTTAAAAAAGAAAGTCCATGTATATCTAGTAAAGTCATCAATGATCACTAAACAGTATCTACTCCAATTCAATGAAATAACATTACTGCAATCAAACAAATCCATATGCAATAAATCTAAAGCAGTAGATGTACTTACAGCGCTTTTACCTTTATGAGCCGCTTTTGTTTGCTTACCCTTTTGACATGCATCACATAATTTTGTCTTTTGATACTTGATGCTTGGTAAGTCTCGCACTAATCCTTTGTTGGCCAGCTTTCGAATGTTCTTCATGTTTACGTGAGCCAACCTTCTATGCCACAGCCATGATTCTTCTTTTTTTGACATGAGACACTTAGCAGAGGCATTAGTAGCACTTTTAAAAGATACTTGGTAAATGTTATCTACCCTTGTGCCTACTAGTACCATGTCAAGTGTGTCAATGTTTTTGACCAGACATTGACTTGAATGAAATTCAATTGTGTAACCCGTATCACACAATTGACTGACACTTAGGAGATTAAAAGTCATCCCCTTGACTAGAAGGATATTTTTGATTTGGAGACATTCGGATATTTGAATATCTCCAACTCCTATAACCTTAAGGCTACCATTATTACCAAAAGACACATTACCTCTATTTTTGTTTTGAAGGGTAGTAAAGAGTGACTTGTCCCCGATCATGTGCTTGGAGCATCCACTATCAACAAACCAAGTTGATAGATGCTCCCCCTTGACAAATGCCTCTTCATCATCCGAAGATGATGAAGCCGTGGTTGATGTATCACTTCCGGAGTCCGATTCCTCCCTTGCCATGAGCGCTAATTGACGAGTGCTTTTCTCCTTCTCTTCCTCCGATGAGCTTGAGGAGGATTCATCCCAAGAAGCTTTGAGAGCTTTCTTCTTCTTGGCCCTTTCTTCCTTCTTCTTGAGTTTCGGACACTCGCTCCGATAGTGTCCTTTCTTGCTACACTCATAACATGTAACGTTAGTCTTATCAATATTTTGATCAATAGACTTACCTTTCCCTTTGTATCTTCGGCTCCTTCTCATGATTCTTCTCACGAAGTTGGCCATCTCGCTTGATGATGATCCTCCTTCATCATCGGACTCGGAGGAGGATGAGGATGTAGGAATTTCTTTCTCCTTCTTCTTTTCTTTCTTCCTCCTTCCATCCTTGCTCTTTTCTCCTGCAACTAAAGCAATACCTTTCTCTTTTTGACCCTTGTTAGCGAGCTCATGAAGTTCCATTTCACAAAAGAATTCATCTAACTTAACAATTGAAAGATCCTTGGAGACCTTGTAGGCATCTACCATAGATGACCACAAGGCATTCCTTGGAAAGGCTTTGAGAGCGTACCTTACGAGATCGCGATTTTCTACACGTTCATCCACGGAATGAAGACCATTGATGATCTCCTTGAACCTTTCGTGTAGTTCACTTACCGTTTCGTTCTCCTTCATGGTGAGATTTTGTAGTTGATTTAGGAATAAGTCTCTCTTGGCGATCCGAGAGTCTCGAGTTCCTTCTTGGAGCTCGATGAGCTTGTTCCACAAATCCTTTGAACTCACGAATGGACCTACCTTGACAAGCTGATCTTTGGCTATTCCACATTGTAGGGTGACCACCGCCTTGACATCAGCTTGTCCTTTGCGAGTTTGCTCGGCAGACCACCTTGACGACTCTAGTTCCTTACCTTCTTCATCCTTCGGAGGTGTGAAACCTTCCTTGACCGAGAACCACATGGAGATGTCGGTCTTGAGATAATACTCCATACGACTCTTCCAATATTGGAAATCCGCTCCATCGAAGTAGGGTGGGCGATTGGTACTAAAACCTTCCTTCATAGCCATCTTCTTGCTCTTTAGGGTGTTAATCCGGATGAAGAGCGCCTTGCTCTAATACCACTTGTTAGGATCTTCGGATGGCTAGAGAGGGGGGGGGTGTGAATAGCCTCCACTAAAAACTCAATTAATTCCTCACAAAAGCTTGTTAGCACAGCAGAAATAAACAAAAATAAAACTGATGCAAGGAAAGAAGCACAACCCACAGCTTACACAAGTATGTACGAGGTTCGGGGATAACTTGCCCCTACTCCTCGGCGTGTCCGTAAGGTGGACGATCCCTTGATCGTTCGATAGATCACACCCCGGACAAATTCCGGCTAAATGTTTCTCCTTCTCGGTGGAGTAACCTCTCCACAAAGATCACAAAATAGATTTGAAAGTGAAGCACAATTACTTACAGAGTTCAGTGGCTAAAGGATTGAACAGATGAACTTACAGCCACGAAGCACAAATGCAAAGACAGAAGGAATCAACCAAGAGCTCAATAACACACACAACCTCTTGATCGACAGAGAGTTTTTCCAGAACCTTAGCAAGCCTCTCTTCTTCCTTCTTCTTATTTTGCTTCCTCACTGTCCCGAATCACTGTCACCTGTGTCGAATCACTGCAACCAACTCAGGCATCACCAATCACTCTTCCTTCTCATCTGGTTCTCTGAACTCACACCAATACCATCCATGGTCTTCACTGGTGTCTCTGAGCTCGAACCAATGAGCAAGAGTCCAACTGATTGCGGCCAGTGAACGTTGAAGCTCGAATTGCATCACTTGCAGTGAAATACAGCATAAAGGGCACTTGTT
This sequence comes from Zingiber officinale, assembly GCF_018446385.1. Lineage (NCBI taxonomy): Eukaryota > Viridiplantae > Streptophyta > Magnoliopsida > Zingiberales > Zingiberaceae > Zingiber > Zingiber officinale. The sequence continues at coordinate 75,203,881 of NC_055997.1, read as the reverse complement.
CTTATTCTTCTGATGGAGCTTCATTTGAAATTAACCAATGGCACGATACCTGCAACCTGTAACTAAAAAATCTCACAGCAAATGATTTGATCAGGTGAATCAGAAGTGAATCAGAAATATCAGAAAAGCAGCAGAAACAAACGACAAGTTGTGGATCAATCAACAGACCGATCCATAGCTCTCTGGACTGATCAGGACTCATCCTGATCTGTCTGGGAAGAGTCTGATCGGTTTGTGGACCGATCAGCCCATGGGTGGATCGGTCCACAGACCGATCCCCCCTCTCGCTTTGAGTCCCAGCGTTTCTGATCGCTTCTTTCTGATCGGTCTGTAGACCGATCAGATAACTCACAGAATGCTTCTGTGTGGTTACTGATCGGTCCCCAGATCGATCAGGTGACTCATGTATCACTGGATCGGTCTGCCGACCGATCCAGACAACTAGAGTATCGCTGGATCGGTCAGCAGACCGATCCAATGTCCTTGTGTTAGTTTTAGAGCCTCTCAGCCCTAAACCCTAACGTCTTCCTGGTCCAGAGAACAAGCTACCAAGCCCTCTCTGACCTAGTCCGAAGAACGAGCTGCCGAGCCCTCTCCGACTTCGTCCGGTCCAGAGAACGAGCTACCGAGCCCTCTCTGACCTTGTCTGGAGAACGAGCTGCCGAGCCCTCTCCGACTTCGTCCGGTCCAAAGAACGAGCTACCGAGCCCTCTCTGACCTAGTCTGGAGAACGAGCTACCGAGCCCTCTCCGACTTCGTCCGGTCCAGAGAATGAGCTACCGAGCCCTCTCTGACCTAGTCCGGAGAACGAGCTGCCGAGCCCTCTCCGACTTCGTCCGGTCCAGAGAACGAGCTACCGAGCCCTCTCTGACCTAGTCCGGAGAACGAGCTGCCGAGCCCTCTCCGACTTCGTCCGGTCCAGAGAACGAGCTACCGAGCCCTCTCTGACCTAGTCCGAGTTTAATTAATATCTGATACAAACTTAAATCAGTGTCAACATCAAAACAACAGCCAGGTCAGACTGTATCAACAGTTGGACCGTGTTAGGTCAGCTAAAAGGAGGTGAATAACCTACAAGGAGAGTTAGAGAATTTCTCTTGCTTTCCAGCTTAGTAAGGATAGATAATTAATTAAAGCAAATAATTAACATAAAAGAAACAACTTAAAAATAAATAAGAAGCCCAGAGTTTCCTTAGTTATAACCTAGTTGGTTGTTAATACAAAATAATGAAAAGCTCAATAAAAACTTCTTCGTTGAAGATAGAGGAGCCTCTTACACTCTTTGAAAAACTCAGAAAGTGGTTAAGAATTGATTACAAAAGTTGTTAATTATTTTCTAGCTCCAGGGGGATTTTTATGGCCTCTTGGGATGAAGTATCCGTTGATGTTAATCGCTCTAATGTGCCTCCAAGAGGATAGAGCTTATCCTCTGGTGATAAGACTTTATCCTCTCTCAACGGCTACTGGAGGTGCCTCCAACCAACTTGAGGGCACCTACCATGAAGGTGTGAAGGTGCCTTCTATCTTCCTTGAGGGTGCATTCCATGAAGACTTGAGGGTGCCTTCCATCTTCCTTGAGGGTGCCTTTCATAAAGGCGCGAGGGCGCCTTCTATGAAGGCACGAGGGTGCCTTCTGTTAGATTTTGAGAGATGTCTTAAGGCAATCATCTTATAACTTTTTACTATTTATTTAATAAATATAGATTCACTATTTGAGTGCAGATTATATGTTTAAGGTCTTAAACTTATTTACTGAATGCCCGTAACATAATTCATAATATAAGAGAATTTGTGATTTTCTCTACATATGCAATTATGAATGTATTGAAATTTCCCTAGTGGTTGAATTAATGCATTTGGACATCATCAATTTTGTAAGACTAGTACGGGTTATACTCCTTGGTTTAGCCAAGTAGCTGTTTTCTCACATGCTAGAGATATTGGGATGTCCAAAGTTAAATATGAACGCTAGTTATGGTAACTAGTTCATTGGAGTGACTTGCTGTAAGACTTCATATGGTTCTCTTCATATATAGATATGTCTGTGAAGTTCTTACTGTAGTTCGAGTGCAGGCTTCCTTCGACTTGAGGTATATAAGTCATTTTGGTCATGGAGACTTATATTTTGATATCTTAAGCAAGTATCTCATTTAGGTATGAACTCGGGATGATTGAGTATAAGTTGAAGTACCCGAAGGTATTTGGATAGTCCACAGAGGATTCATTGCGAGGAGACGTATACCCTATGGCCACTCGTTAGGATTGTTACTCAAAGTCTTTAGCCAAAACATCACATGTTAAGAGTATGAGACTCTTGCACACATGTACAAGTAATTTGAATCCGCAAAATAAGGAAGTATTACTTGGGATAGGTGTGACGTAGTCAGTCTAATAGGGACAGACACATAGATCATGTCCTGAACCAAGTGGGTATAAGACGAGTGAAAGGAACGAGGCATGACTCACTGTAGCTACTGAAGGGTTCAGAATTAATTTTGAATTCAACTATGATTTTTTGACTAATTGAGGATCATGATATACTACTAGGTATCACTCATGATCATTCCATAATTAATTAGTTAATTATGGACGATCGAGATAAATTAGGAATCTATTGGGTCACACACACTATAAGTCTCTAAAAGACGTAAAGCAAATTAAAGAATATGATTCTTAAACTAAGAGATAAATGTTTGGTTGAACCATACATAAGACAAATATACAAATATTTCTCGAATCGGAAGTGTTGATAGACCACATCACTTATAGAGGATTTAGACCAAATTAGATTAGTCATGAACTAACTTGGTTTAGTTGTGAACCAAACTAAAGGGTTAATGGGCTAATTTTTAGTTAAGGGATAATGTGTTCGATTTGAGTTTTTTAATCCAACTCATTAATAAGGACTATATAAAGATATGGTTAAGAAAGAAGTATACACATGAGATCATTATTGGCTTGATAAAGTTTTGGAAACTTTAACCCAATTTTTCTCTCTTCCTCTCTCTCTCCCGATTCCAACAAGAGGAGTACCTTCCTCTTGTTGCCGTGAGCCACCAAACAAGGAATTCCTTCCTTGTTTGCTTTATCTTCTTTCTCTTGATCTCTCTCCTTCGCTCACGGCTAGTACTTTCTGAAGGTGAGACTTATACTCATGGAGTTGTCTTAAGGAGCTCGGCATGGATACAAATAGAGGCGAGGTTCGACAACGTCGCTACGATTGATGTCTTTCTCATTATAGGTCATCTGTAATATATACCTAGAGTAATTGTTATTTATTTTTCATTTTTGTTTTATGGTCTTGTCTAGTGTGATTGTATCTTGCATACGTGTGGTGTGTGTGATATAATAAATTATTTTATTTACATAAAGTCTTCCATTATGCATGTTTACGAAACATGTTTTTAGCACACATATCATCGGACATATCCCAACAGTGGTATCAGAGTCCGATCGTGCTTCGACATGATCGTAAAATAGTTTACGAATAATTATAGTTATAGTTTTATTTGTTTTTGGATGATTAGGGAAAAATGGATTGAAAAAATTATTTTCTAGTCCAAAATTGGAAAATGGAACAGAACCGTTTTCAATCGATCAATCGATCGATTGGGATTGTCATGATTGATCAATTGATCGATTCCTAGACCGTGTTAAATTTTCCACCTCCGAATCAATCCATAGATCAATTCAAGAAGAAAATTTATGAACAAAAATAAGTTGGATCGATTGGCCAATCGATTGAAAATGGCTGGATCGATCAACCAATCGATCCAGTGATGAAGAAATTCTTCTTCATCTCTGTTTGCCTATGGATTGATCGGCCGATCAATCCAGATGCCTTGAATCAATTGGTCAATCAATTCAGGCTGTGATTTTTCAACAGAGAGCTTCTGAATCGATCGGCCAATCGATCCAGACGCCCTGAATCGATTAGTCGATCGATTCAACCCTTGTTTCCAAAATAGAAAGTTGAAAAATTCTAATTTTGGTAATTTTGAGTTAATAAAAGTAATTCTAATTGTTTCTTAATTTGTTAGGAAATTATAATTAGGGATTTTTTTCCCAAAATGATATTTAGGAAATTTATTTCCTAAAATTATGATTAGGGAATTTGTTTCCTAATTTAAAATTATTTAATTAGGAATTATTTCACTAAAGAAAATATATGATTAGATTTGGAAATTTGTTCCTAAATCTAAAATTAAAATATTTTGTTTTGTGAAATTAAATATTTTACCGATATTTTATAATTTATAATTAAAAAATTTTGATTTATCAAATCAAATCTTTGAAAGATATTTTATAAAATCTATAAATATAGGGTCATGATTTATGAAATCAAATCCTTATACATGTTATATATATCCAAATTAAATAATGATAACTATAAAATTAGGTATATATCTCATGTCAGGTGTATATCATATAATTACATTTTTACCATGCGCGTGATGTGTCATACTATGTCATGCGTACGCCTTATGTCATGCGTGTAATGTCATGTAGATAGAATTTTGCATGATGTAGATGAGACATAAATCCCTTACACAATATTAAAATTGTCACGCCCTAGAGAAGTCCCTGCCCGACAAATAGACAACATCTCCCCTGTAACTGTGACAATATGAATCATGAGTACATCCACAAGAATACTCACAAGCTATAATCATCAGTCCACATGGCTGGAACATACACAACTGCATATTTATATACACAGTCCACAGGGCTGTAACAAAATAATCACAACCACACAGTATATAATAAACAACCCACATGACTGTACTAAAAAAAATACATCGAAAAATAATAGGAAAACCCATAAGCCAAAACAACACACTGATAGCCAGCTAGGCTTTACACAACAACCATCAAAAACATCAAAAGTAACCACAAGGCCAAACACCAAGTCCACGACAAAATTATTACAATACCAAGTATATAAATCCAAGGAAAAACTATAAAAGCGTAAAGCAAAGTAAAAGTGAAATAAATACCGACTTCTGATGTGACGTGGGATCTGTGCATACTCCAAGCGACTCCACAACATCTACCTGCTACTTGAGAAAAAAGACAATACATAAATGCAGTGGTGAGTGCGGGTCACTCAACGGATAATAGATAAGATAGTGCATGATATATATAAAATATGGAGATCAAAGTATACAGTCTCAGTAGGGAAATAAGAACATGATCATATATGACATAATTAATGCATCTAAACATAACTGACATAATGAATACACATACCCAATCTGGATCTAACACATAAGGTCAAGATCGAAAATGATATAATAAATGCACATACCCGAATCAATCAAACACACATGGTGAAATAAACGATAAACTCACCAGAGATCAACAATAGGTATGCTAGGAACACCTGACCAATATAACTGACGGTATATACATGTATAATAAATAACATGTATGCAGCATGACAACCATATGCAACAATCATAGCTCAAACAAGTGCAATATATCATAATCACATGTAGCTAGTATCTACTAGACATGTATGTAAATATATCTCTACAGACGCATCGCGTATCATATGCAAATGCGCATGCATGCCACATGGTCACCCCCACCACCTCTCTAAACACCACGACCCTTGTATAGCCGAGAGGCTTGGGTACGTAACAACTGTACTATCCTCCAGATACCATAATAGAGTGGTCGAGGCAGACTGTTTGCTAAGTAGCTATTTAGCTACATAGCATCAGGGTCCCTGACTACTCACATCTTTAGCCTCCTAACTACTGTACCCTCCAGATACCACTACTCATGAGTGGCCGAGACTGACAGAGTATAAAACTGAGTGGCCAAGTGAGCACGACAGTACTAGCTTTACTCCTAGCTACTATTCTCCCACAGTGACCGAATGGGTAGCTAACATAACTGACAACTAGCTCATACCGAAAGGGAGCAATGGTCGAAGGACTAGCTTATACCATATGAGAGCAATGGTCATCAACATGCGTATGTATATATGACTGTCAACTAGCTCATACCACAAGGGAACAATGATCGTCAGCATGTAGTGCAATGATGAATATGATGTGATAATCATGATACCGACACGATATCGACACAATCATCATCAATGCAACACCTCAATCCACATAAGTAACTCCAGTAGAACACATTATACATGTACCCCTCTATAATATGTAAATGTATGATCAACATGATAACACCTTAACACAAACCACACATGTGTGTACTCATCATCATATGCAAAATGAACATGTTAACTCAGTCCACAAGATATCCCCTACTATACATATTCTACATGTAAATATATAATAGATTATAAATATCTAAAAGCTAAGATTGTATCTGAAATAAATAGATCATCTTAAAGGTCAAGCATAAGTATCAAGCAGGATAACAATATAAATAGATTTAAGGTAAAACAACATAATCCATCAATCAAAAACAACCATGCACTAAGTTTAAAAAACTAAAGAGGCTAAGGAAGAAAAACTCGTCTTTATACGTAGATTGTGTCAACCATCTTCAACAAGTCCAAAAGATCACATCCAACTCGAATCCTACAAATAGATGATACGAGGCAAAACTAAGGATCTATAATTAATGTATCAACTATTAATCAATCTAAACCAATCCAAACTCTTCCTTCACATACTTTAATTTAATCCAAGAAAGACATGAGCTAACAATCCAACTTATCCAATAAAGTTTAATTCTATCAACCACTAAGCAACATGAATCAACATTATATAATTCATTGACCTCAATTAATCCAACCCATAATCAATCCAATCCACATTACACTAATCACATCCAATGTAGACATGAAATTAACCTCAAAACTCACCCAAATCTGGATACTTCACTATTGACTCACAGCTGGAGAAGTGTGTGCTGCCAAAAATTGTAGCTGGGGCAAGGTGGAGTTGCTGATTTCCCAAATCAATGCCCTAAAACATCATCAACACATTTACATCTTGAGCATTAGCCCCAAATCCAAATCCAAATCTACAAACCTTGAATAAGAACCTTACCTTCCATTGATCTCTATGTTCTATTCGTATCGCTAATGCCTGCAAGGATTCTAGCTGGAACAGGGATTTTGGCCAGAGCTTCAGTTCAGAGCAGAGGGAGAGGTCCGACACTAACCCTAGAGGTAGAGGATTAGCCGGAGTAGAGGATCCGATGGCTACAGCTAGAGAGAGAGAGAGAGAGACCCACTGGTCGGAGTCACGACACATAGAGGATGATGTTGGATTGACGGCTAGGGCTCAGCTCAGTGAGGCCTGTGGGCAGCCGATGCATCAACCAACTCTTGGTCGGGGCCGTCATCCAAGGAGGAGAGATTGGCTGAGGAGATCAAGACAAAGGCGGTCAACATTGGTAATAGGTTGAACAACGTTGATGAGATCAGGCGGAGCGCGTTGGTGATTGGTGATGGAATCAAGGAAATTGCAAGAAAGGGGCAGAAAGGCTCAGGTTTGGTGGCCGACCATAGCTCGATCGCGAGAAAGGTGAGAGAGGATAAAGGCTCCACGCCACGAAAGGGAGAGGGAGGAGGGAGACTCGGCCGACGGCATGAAGAACGACACCGGCGTGATCGAATCCCTTGTGGCATCGGAGGAGAAAGTGTCGAGCAGAGAGATCGGGGAAAGTGAGGAGAGGAATTTGGGATCTTGATTAAATACTTAGGGTTAGCTTATTAAACTCTAAGTTAATTCCTCAATCAATTCCCATTAATATGATTATTTCAAATAGGCTTTCTCCACGCCTTATAACTCTATCTCCTTAAACGTGTCATATTTGCTCTGTTTAAATCCAGGTCAAACTCAACTTGAAATTAAATATGTTCAAACCGTAGAGATATAATCTCATGATTAACAGGTCAGTTTTAAACTTGAAGCATTGATTTATTGTGCCAATGTCATGATCAATGTGAATAGAGATGAAGTTGGGTGATATACATTTGATGTATACTTGTTAATGTGTTAACAACCTGATGTTTATGCGAAGATCAATTAGTTGTTAGCATAATGTGATAGTTGCATATAAGTGATATGCAATCAGTAAATATGTTACTTGTTGGTGCGGTTAGCATCAACGATTTAACCAAGGTTTTGATGAATGACAAATCAGGTTAAGTTAGTCTGTTGTTGTCTAAACACTCTGATCGAGTGTACAGGAGAAGTCCAGACAGGTCGACGGGCTGACCGGATGTCTGGCACGAAGCCCAGCTAGGTCGACGGGCTGATCGGATAGCTGGCACGAAGTCCAAGCGGGTCGACGGGCTGACCGGACGCTTAGCCACGAAGTCCAGCTAGGTCGACGGGCTGACCGGATAGCTGGCATGAAGTCCAGACAGGTCGACGGGCTGACCGGACGTCTGGCAGGTAAGTGAGGTAAGTCACTGGAGGGGAGTGACTGTGAGGACGCGTTCCCGGGAAGGGAACATTAGGCGTCGATCTGGCTTAGATCCATTTCGGATATCTAAGTCGAGATCGTGACTAGATTCCGGTCTCGGAAAGACGGAATCTAAGTCATACTCTTTTCTATTAATTTGTTGAACTTTAACTGTGCTAACAATCTGTTTTACAGGATATATATTTGCCTCGGACTAACTCTATTTTGCAGGAGAAGGAGTTCCTGGAAATAGGAGGTCCGGGCGCCCGGAAGGGATCCAGGCGCTCGGAGGTCCAGGCGCCCGGAAGGGATCCGGGCGCCTGGAGGTAAGTTTTATCCAAACTCGCGCGTCACCACGTGGAGCTTGCTGGTTGGACCTGCCACGTCCCACCAGGGCGCCCCGAGCTTCATATAAAAGAAGGGTCAGAGGGAAGCTTCAGAACAACAACAGAAAGAAAGTCTTCTACTGCTTGCTCTACTGCTCTGCGCTCCAGCGACGCTAACAAAGATTCGACAATACGATCCTTTCCTTTTCTTTAATTTTTGTCGATATTTTCTTTATTTTGCTAGCATTTCTGTACTTTAAATTGTAATCATTTTCGAACTGCTAGTGATTGCCCAACGAAAGTACTCACGGAGTACGGGACTTCGAGTAGGAGTCGTCACAGGCTCCGAACGAAGTAAAAAACACCGTGTTCAGTTTGTCTAAGTTTTTTCTATTATTCTGCTGCGCTTAACTCTTATTAACGCTGGTTTTTTGAATCGATATTCACCCCCCCTCTATCAACGTTTCACGATCCAACAAGTGGTATCAGAGCAGGTACCACTCTGATTTGGTGCAACTACCAATCAGACAGGGGGTGAAAATATTCTTTTTATGTTTTTTTTAATCTGATATTATTATTATTAATTTGGATTTTTTTTTCCGTCGCAATTAAATCTATATTGGTGCAACACTAATTTAGATATTGCTATAATTTTTTTTTCCGCACTGCTAATCCAAGACCAAGTCTTGGGATATTTTTCTTTCGTTGTTTACTTGTGTACAGGATGTCTCAACTAGAAGGCTTTAGCACAGTACGTCCTCCCCTATTCAAAGGGGATGACTTCTCGTATTGGAAGAAAAGAATGGAGGTGTACCTAAAGACAGACTACGATCAATGGTTCAACGTTATAAAGGCGTACCGAACTCCAGTTGACAACTCCGGAAATCCACTAGACCCGGAACAGTGGACTCTGGACATGAGGAAAAAGGCATCAACAGAAAATAAGGCAATCAACACGCTACATTGCGGCCTAACACGAGAAGAGCTGAATCGCGTCGGACCGCATCAGAATGCTAAAGAATTGTGGGGCAAACTGACCGAGTTGCACAAAGGAACGAGCGACGCGAAGGTAACAAAAAGAGACCTACTTTTAAATAAAATATTTAATATAAAAATACAGGAAGGGGAAACGGCAAGTCAACTGCATGTAAGAATCAAGGACGTCCTCAACGGACTCCACGTGATAGGCCACCAGATGGAAAACAGAGATTTAATAAGGTACGCCCTAAATGCCTTTCCTCGTAATAGCTTGTGGGCATCAATCGTAGATGCCTACAAAATTTCTAAAAATCTATCTAAGTTAAAATTAGACGAGCTTTTCTGTGAGTTAGAATTACATGAACAAACTAATGCTGGAGCCAAGAAAGGTATTGCTTTATTTGCAGGCTCATCCAAAGAAAAGAAGAGCAAGCCTGAATCTGTAGAAGATTCTGATCAAGATTCCGAAGACGAAGAACACCTGGTGAACCTGGTAAGAAAAATGTTCACCAGGAGAAAAAGAAGCTTCAGCAAGAAGGACCTTCAAAAGATCAGTTCTCCCTCGGAACAAAAGAACGTGACGTGCTTCGGATGCAATAAAAAGGGGCACTACAAGAACGAATGCCCAAGACTGAAGTTCGACAAACCGAAGCCAACAAAAAAGAAGGCCCTCAAAGCAACGTGAGACGACTCCTCGGACGAATCGGAGGCAGAAGAGCAGAAACACCAGAGCCACCTCACGCTGATGGCCCGCGAAGCTGAAACGGAAGACGAGTCGGAAGATGAAGACGGGTCTGAACCCGAATCAAGCCACGAGTCCGTACTCGTTTCCGAAGGCCCGGATGAGGTACATTTTAATTTAAACAAAAAGTTTTTTAAAATTATTTCCTGCTTAAATAGTAAGTTAATTAAAATAGAAAATGAAAATAAATCACTCATTGAGGAAAATCAAGACCTCAAGGAACAAATAAAAAATTCAAATCCAACTCAAGATTTAATACTTGAAGAGAATTCATCATTAAAATCAGAAATTAATAACTTAAAAGAAATATTAAAAAAATTCACTACAAGATCAAAAAATCTAGACTTAATCCTGAACAATCAAAAAGCATGTTATAATAAAACCGGACTTGGATACAAGTCGAACTCAAATAAAACCTTTAAGTCATTAATAACCCAATACAAATCAACTAATCAAGCTTGGGTTCCGAAAGCGTGTTTGACCACGCAAGTAGGAATGAATCAATATTACATACCTAAAGAAAAAATATATTATATAAACTCGAATAAACTAAATCAAAAACCAAAACACAAATCAAAGAAATCAAAATTTAAACATATTAAAACTCAACAAAATATAAATTATCACCAAGTTAATTATAACTATAAAAGAAATCGACACAAACCTAAAACGAAAATTTAAATTAAAGGCTAATAATTCAGGGGGAGGCTCCAGAATAGCTGGCACCTCCAAAACTAACTTACCCGATAGGGTAACCTAAACAAACTAACCCGGCAGGGTAATTAGGATTAGTTAAAAAGAGACCAAGTTTAACTTGAATCATTGTACTGATGAAGTTTTTGGATGATAGTACATTAGGGAAGCTTGGACATCGCATGTCTAGAAAGATATGGTTTCGATCTGGTGCATTTGGCCAAGTGAAACTGACCGAAGCTACCCTTAAATGGATCCTAACTAGTTAGACCAAGATTTAGTACTAAGCTCCGTGGATAGGACTATTCGGAAAACCTCGAAAGGTTGGTTACTTCTAATGACGTTCATGTGACTCACCAAGCTTAGAAGTTTATCCGAAGAATGCCTATTTGTAGAGACCAAAGCTAAACCTGAATCTAACACAAGTTAAACCAAACTCCATAATTAAAATCCAATCCATCTCACAAAATTATAGGATTCCCTGAATGAAAACTTAAATCGGGTGAGATGACTAAGGATCAAAATTAAATTTCGAATTAGATTTCAAGTTTTAAATGAATTAAAATTAAAATTTTGAATTTCAAATTAAATTAAATTAAATTTTGAAGTTAAAATTAAATTTCAAATTTCAAATTTCAAATTAAATTTCAAATTTCAAATTTCAAATTTCAAATTAAATCTCAAATTTCAAATTAAATTAAAATTAAATTGTGAATTTCAAATTAAATTAAATTAAAATTAAAATTCGAATTTCAAATTTAAATTAAATTTCGAATTCAAACTAAATTTCTTTTAAATTCATTTTAAACTTTAAAAATTATTTTAACTTTTAAAATTATTAAATTAACTTTAAAAATAAAAGACTAACCTTAATTCCTACTCATTGTAGGAAACCAAGTGGATTTTGGACAGTGGTTGCTCCAAACACATGACTGGAGATCATACCAAGTTCACTCAACTCACTTACAAAAGGTTAGGAACAGTTGCCTTTGGAAACAACAGCAAACTCAAGGTAATCGGAATAGGTAATATTGAATTAAAAATAGATTTCATAATTACAAATGTTCTACTTGTCGAGAATTTTAAATACAATCTCCTGAGTATAAGTCAATTGTGTGATACTAGGTATAAGGTTAAATTTCTATCCATAGAGTGTTTAATCAAACATCTAGATAATCCTACTATAAGTATAAAAGGTTTTAGAAAAGACAACATCTATGCTATCAACTTAACCACCTCTTCAATTAAGTGTTATTTAACACAAAAAGAAGAAACTTGGTTATGGCATAGGAGAATGTCTCACACCAACTTTAGAAATATAAGTAAATTAAATGGACTAGTGAGAGGCTTACCGAAATTACCTAACCTAGATTCAACCATATGTAATGCTTGTCAACAAGGTAAACAAACAAAATCCACTCACAAACCAACCAATCAGCCACAAACCAACTCGATATTAGAACTTCTACATTTAGACCTTTTTGACTCCCATGGAGTCAAATCCATAAATGGAAACTTATACTGCTTAGTAATAATAGATGACTATTCTAGATTTACTTGGGTTAAATTCTTAAAACACAAAGACGAAACTTTTGAAATCTTTACAAACTTTTGCAAACAAATTGAAAAACAAAAAGATATTAAAATTAAAAGAATTAGGAGTGACAACGGGGGAGAATTTAAAAATCATAATTTCAACAAGTTCTGTCTTGAGAATGGCTACCATCACGAATTCTCGTGTCCTAAAACCCCCCAACAAAATGAAATTGTAGAAAGAAAAAATAGAACTTTATTAGAAGCCTCTAGAACTATGTTAAATGAGTATAACTTACCTAAATATTTTTGGGCAGAAGCTGTTAGTACAGCCTGCTATGTACAAAACAGAACAACATTAAATAAAAGACATAATAAAACTTTCTTTGAAATATTTTATAACAAACAACCCAACATAAAATATTTTAAAGTATTTGGGTGTCCAGCCTACATCTTAAATACTAGAGAACACTTAGAAAAATTTACCTCTAAAGTAGAAAATGGAATTTTTGTAGGATGTTCTCTAAACAGTAGGGGTTATAGAATATATAATAAAATTACATTAAAAATCGAGGAAACTACAAACGTAAAATTTGAAGAAACCCAAGGACAAAATCAACTTCAACCTATTGAAAATAATAATTCTGAAGAAACCAATCAATCCCTAAATCATGAAGAAGATGAACACACTCAAGCAAATCAACCTCCAAGAACTATAAGAATCAACCCTAACCATCCAACTGATCAAATAATTGGTGATCCAAGGGTTCAGACCAGATCATCTTTTAGGAACCTAAGTCAAATTTCCCTGATTTCAAAAATTGAACCCAAAACTGTAGCTGAATCCCTACTTGATCCAGATTGGATCATCGCTATGCAAGAGGAACTAGCTCAATTTGAGCGTAATGAAGTTTGAGATCTAGTACCACCTGTTAGGATGTATACTAAAAGCCTAGCTTTTGATATAAACATTTATCTAGAAATAAGAATCACATTGGTCAAATGTCTACATTTATGATAAATGTAGTTGTTCAATTAATTTATATTGTAGATAACATGGTGTGTGGTGTCACACACAGAAGATCATGTTATTGGTTCCTTATAAATTATAAACAGTAGCTCACGACCAAGATGGAAAGGAACAAACCATTGGAAGGTCGTAGTGTAATTAGGTATTAGTTTATCTTAACTATATAATTACACTAGTACACTTAAAGTGTATTGAGTAGGACCATTTGAGGTCGTTTCTTTTATACTGACTTTATAAAGAAACAAAGACCTCGGTTATTATGGAAGTATGTGCTCTTAATCCTGATATAATAACAAGCATATATATTTGATATTTATTTCTTTAATTTATCAATGGGTGAGATTTAGTTCGATGAATCAATAAGCCCGGTAAGTTGGGAAATGGTATCACTTATAGTGTGTGTTGTTGATTATAGAAGGAAACTGTGTCCTAGAGATACTAGGTTGATAATGTCCTCAAGAGGAGCTCATAAGGATTGTCATGTTAAACCCTGCAGGTGGACTTAGTCCGACATGATAATAAGGTTGAGTGGTACTACTCTTGGACTAAGATATTAATTAAATGAGTTGTCAGTAACTCACTTAATTAGTGGACATTCGATATCTTAAACACAGTGAGACTAACACACTCATAATAAGAAGGAGCCCAAAAATATAATTTGGGATTGGTGCGGTAGTTCAATAATAGTTCTCTAGTGGAATGAATTATTATTGATAAAATTAAGTTGTGTGTTCGGGGCGAACACGGGATGCTTAATTTTATCGGGAGACCAAAATCAATTCCTCCTCTCGGTCCCTATCGTAGCCTCTTATTTATAGAGTACTATACCCATCTATACCCACTTTTTATACCCACCTAAAGGGGGCCGGCCAAGCTAGCTTGGAAACAAGCTAGGGCCGACCTAGGTATAAATTGGGGTGGTCGGCCCTAGCTTGAACCCAAGCTAGTGGGGGCCGGCCAAATTAAATTAAAAAAGAATTTTAATTTTAATTTTTATTATGTGGAAGAAATAATTTATTAAAGAGAATTAAAATTAAAATACCACTCTTGTAAAAGATCTACAAAAGATTAAAGAAAGAGATTAGATCTCTTTCCTTATTTGTAGATTGGTGAGATATTTTATTTTCTCTTTAAAATTATCCACATGTTGATAAAATTAAAATTATAAAAATTTCTTTTTATCAACCATGAAGAGATTTTAAAGAGAAATTTTAATTTTTAAAATTTCCGGAAACAAATTAGGAAGTTTTAATTGTTGATTAAAACTTGTCTAATTTATCTCTATTAATGTGGCCGACCATTAGAATTTAATTGGGGAAATTTTATTTTATTTTTCTCAATTAAATCATGTCAAGGAAATTAAGGAAATTTTATTGTAATTAAATTTCCTAATTTGCCTAGGCCAAGGAATATAAAAGAAGGGGTGGGGTGCCTTCATGAGAAATAACCTCTATTATTTTTCTCCCTCTTTTTCCTTGGTATGGTGGCCGACCCTTCCCTTTCTCTCCTCTCCTCTTGATGGCCGAAACCTATCTTCTTGGTGGAGTTTTTGTTGGTGGTCGGATCAAGGAAGGAGAAGAAGGAGAGAAAGCAAGTCTCGTCTCTAGCATCCCTTGGAGCATTGGTGGTGGCCGAAATTCTTCATGCTTGAAGAAAGTTATTTTGGTCGGCCATCTTCTTCTTTTCTTCCTCTTTGTGGTGGCTGAAACTTATCTCTTGCTTGGAGCTCTTGTGGTGGCCGGATACTACTTGGAGGAGAAGAAGAAGAAGGAGAGGAAGCTAGCATCTCTTGGAGCTTGGTTGGTGTTTTGATTTTCTTCCTTGGTGAAGCTTCCTTGTTGTGGCCGAACCTAGCTAGGAGGAGAAGAAGGTGGTTGGTGGTTTCTCATCTTGGTAGATCGTTGCCCACACAACGTCCGAGGTTAGAAGAGGAATATGGTAGAAGATCAAGAGGTCTTTCTAGAAGGTATAACTAGTAGTTTTTCCTTTTCCGCATCATACTAGTTATTTATGGAAATAATACCAAATACAAGAGGCTTACGATTCTAGTATTTCGAATATGTTTTTCGATGTTGTGTTCTTTTGTTTTGTTTTTTTTTCCTTGTAATTTGATTGTTCTTTTCGGTTAACCTAAAGTTATTTTAGGAAATTAAATATTAGCTTTCTATAAAAGGTTTTGTCTAGTCGGTGGTGGTTGCTCCCATATCCAAGAAGGCCATGTGCCTCGCCACGTCAGTACTGGGAACCAATTATGGAAATTAATATTTAATGGAATTAATAACTTAAGGCAATTTGGGTCGAACGTGTTAAGTTCCGCAGGAGATCCAAGTCAAAACCTAAAAGAACAAATAGATTAAGTTTTGGATCAAACGTGTTAAGTTCCGCAGGCGATCCAAAATTTAATTTAAAAGAACACATGGTAGCTAGGAAAAGGTTCAGACCTTTGTACAAAATTTTTGTACAGTGGAACCTCTAGGCTTTCCGAGTAGTAACCAACACCACCACCTAAAGATAAGAAAATAATAGAAACAAAATGGGTATTTAGAAACAAATTAAGTGAATCTGGGGAAATTACTAGGAATAAAGGTAGGCTAGTTGCCAAAGGGTTCAGTCAAGTTGAAGGACTTGACTACGATGAAACCTATGCCCCAGTAGCCATATTAGAATCCATTAGAATGTTACTAAGTTATGCAGCCCATGAGGGATTCAAACTATATCAAATGGATGTTAAGTCAGCCTTTCTCAATGGACTGATAAAAGAAGAAGTTTATGTAGGTCAGTCTCCTGGATTTGAAAATCTA
Source organism: Zingiber officinale (assembly GCF_018446385.1). Lineage (NCBI taxonomy): Eukaryota > Viridiplantae > Streptophyta > Magnoliopsida > Zingiberales > Zingiberaceae > Zingiber > Zingiber officinale. Next base: position 75,187,381 of record NC_055997.1, on the reverse strand, counting down.
GAACATCCTGATTATGTCTTTAAATTAAAGAAAGCATTATATGGACTTAAACAAGCACCCAGGGCATGGTATGAAAGGCTAACATCTTACTTAACATCCAAAGGATTCAACCAAGGTCAAATTGACCCAACCTTGTTTGTTAAATTACTAAAGAATGACATATTTATAGCACAAATATATGTAGATGATATAATATTTGGTTCAACTAACTCAGACTTTTTAGAAGAATTTATCAACCTAATGGAACAAGAATTTGAAATGAGTTTAGTAGGAAAATTAACATATTTTCTAGGATTACAAATTAAACAAACAAATGAAGGAAATTACATTTATCAACATAAATATACTAAAGAATTACTTAAAAAATTCGGAATGGAAAATACAAAAGAAATAAAAACACCCATGGCAGTAAACACAATCTTAGACAATGACCCAAATGGAAAACCAGTGGATCTAAAGTATTACAGAAGTGCAATAGGCAGTCTACTTTACTTAACTGCAAGCCGACCTGATATCTTATTTGCAGTTAGTATGTGTGCTAGATACCAAACCTGTGCTAAAGAATCCCATTTGACTCAAGTCAAAAGGATTTTTAGATATCTTAAGGGAACAACAAACGTAGGAATTTGGTATCCTAGGACCAATGACTTTGAATTAATAGGATATTCTGATTCAGATTATGCTGGATGCAAATTAGACCGCAAAAGCACAAGTGGTGGATGCCAACTACTAGGCCCCTCACTTGTTAACTGGTTTAGTAGAAAGCAACATTGTGTTGCACTATCTACAACTGAGTCAGAATACATAGTCATAGGAGAATGTGTAGCCCAATTATTATGGATGATGCACACTTTAAAAGATTTCAACTTAAAAATCACAAATGTCAAAGTTTTAATTGACAATATCAGTTCAATAAATTTAACAAAAAATCCAGTGCATCATTCAAGAACCAAACACATTGAAATCAGACACCACTTTATCAGGGATCATGTTACTAAGGGTGACATTGAACTCAAATACGTTGAGTCCAAGTCAAACTTAGCTGGCATATTCACTAAACCACTCCCTGAAAGTGAATTTAGCAATTTACGTAGAAAACTAGGAATATGCTTAATAGACTAGGAGTTTCAAATTTCAAAAATATTTTCAAAAATGGTTATTCTCAAATTATAGGTTAAAACATATTTCATTTTCAAAACTTTCTTATTTTTAGATTTTTAAATATATTTTTAGCCTTAGACTAGTTTAAAATCCTTAGAAAGCATATACCCATAGGACTAGTTTTGAGCATCTCACCAAAACCCTAGGCTTACCTTGCTTGTGATTGACGAACATAGAAAGGGGTGAGATGTATAGGCCACTTGACTAAGACTTAAGATGCTTATTTCAGTGCATTGACATAAGTCTGGGCGTTAAATATAAAATATACATTAATCAAGTTAAGGTTGAATTTAACTTGACTAACCGAGTGAAAGCTGCTATCTTCTGATAAGCCAGTCAGTAACAAACTGGTTAGACATTTGATTTAATGTCAGGTTCAGGGGGAGAAATTGTAACGACCCGCCTCCTACTAACTAGGCTGTGAGGCTGATCGTCACATTATGCTGTGCTAACTAATCCATGACCATCATTAAATCTAATTGCGGAAGCTGTACTAATCAAAATTTTGCTAAACTATTGTCATTTCTTTATTCTTCATGTGCTAAGGGGTGTCATCTAGAGTATACCTAGCATATACTACGTCCCCTATGGTCACGGAACTGAAATAAGTGCTTTCCGACTGTTATAAGACCTCCCGATCGATCCACGGATCGATTGGAATCGTCGGATCGATCCAGTGATCGATTCAGCCGGCTACTGTATGCGGGACATAGGTTGGATCGATCCAGTGATCGATCCAGCACGCTACTGTGCTCGGGACGATATTCTGGATCGATCGGCTGATCGATCCAGACTGGCCGATCGATCCAGTGATCGACCCCAGAGCTCTCTGTTCGCGACAGAATTGGCTGGATCGATCGGCTGATCGATCCAGAAGCCTACTGTTCGCGGAATAGATTGCCCAATCGATCAGCTGATCAATTGGAAACCCCCAATCGATCCACCGATCGATTGAGGTTTTTGATTTTGCAGCTAAACTCTGATTTCAGCACTGTTTCGTGCCTCAATCACATTACAAGTTCTACAGTGATTAAGAAACACTCTAACAATAACAACTAACATTCTAACATCATAAAAATAGTGTTCTAAGCATCATTAAGTGCATGGTTAACTAATTCGTAGCAATTAACATACTAAAGTGCAAATGGTAGAATACTGAAAAGTTCTAATGCTTAAACAAAGCTTGCTAAAATTCCTTAGATCTTTATCCCAAGTTCCTGCCCACACACATCTTCGTAGCATTGTCCTCCAGCCTCCGCTAGTCCATCTTTCCTTTACCTTTATCTGCAGTATAAGGAAAAGAAAGTATCTATAAGCTTTCGCTTAGTAAGAAACCATCTACCTCACTAAAACATGCATACGATGCATTTATGTTTTTTTAAAACATGCTATCAAACATATGTTAACTTGTTAAAACATGGCATACTGAAGTCACTGAACAGGAACACCAAAGCATGGCATACAAAGCTAACCATAACTAGCATGTGTAACAATAAAGAAAACTGAGCTGAACATGAATTAAGCTAGACTGGAACTGAACTCAAACTCAACTAACATAACTGATCTTTGTGAGTTTTGAAAAGCTATAATATAATAGATTAAAATACGTAATCATACTACTAATGGGCCCGACAACTGTACATGCTATGCGCGCATCCTTAACTAGACCCGGGATTGCAAGTCCCAGATTTAGTAAGGTTTACTAGGTTATCTAAACCTAGGGACCGACTATGGGAGCCCAGCCCAATGGATATCTAATCCTGTATAGTGCCACTGAAAAGTAAAATACTGAACACTAGCTAATAAATACTGATCTTGCTTTTACTAGGTTGTCTAAACCCAGAACTAGGTTATCTAAACCTAGAGGCGACTGTGGGAGCCCACCCATTGGACATCTAGTCCGGTAAAAGCTGAAGCAAGACTAAATAAACTGTAAAAATGCTTCTATTGCATTTATCTAAGCTACTAAAATGCCTAAATTGCATTTTACTGAACTACACAATTTATCGAACACTTGGCATGCGCTAATTCGCATCCTTTGTGTCGGAAATCGACATACTATTAAACTAACACATGGAATTCACATGGAAGCTACTTATACTGCAGGTGAGGGGTTTCTTACCTCGAGTTCGGATTTTCTTACGATTCTAATCGCTAGATTTCCGGAGGAGACGATCCTTTCGACGATCTTCTCGCGTCTATGCGTTCTTCTCGCAGAGGAGAGCATCCTCGTGTCGAAGTCATCGCCGGAAAGTGCCCTTGGGCCGAACCTTAGCCCTCCTTGTGGTTGGCGCCGAGAGGGGAAGAGAAGAGAAGGAGTCGGCGGTGAGGGTTTGAGGGAAGGGAAAAGTTACGTTAACAATAACTCTTCACTTATTAATTTCCCTATTTATATTAAGTGGTTAATTCTCCCAACTCAAATATAAATATTATCGACCCCTTTTCCTATCAGCATGGCCCTACTGGGTTCACCTGGTTACTAAGGTTCACCATAAGTCATAGGACCCATAGGTCTCGGGTTCAATTTCCGCTTAAGCTATTTTTGTTTTCTATTTATTTTTGCTACTTCCGCTATTCTAAAAATTCCATAAAAATATTCTAAAATTCTAGAAAAATCATAGAATATTCCTAAAATAATTTTGAGAATTTTCGGGCGTTACAGAAATAAAACTACTTTAGTTTTTCAAATTGAACTTTAAACTTATTTTTGAAAATCTAAACTCAACTTGGTTAATAATGTGTAAATTTTTTGTGAAAAGTTGATTCTGAAAAAGAATTTTACAAAATTATTTTGAAAACTCCTTTGTCTACTTTGAATATTTTTAGCAAATACTTTCAATATTTTATGTTAGTATTTGAAAAATGTTTTCTTAAAAAAAAATTTCTTAAAACTATGTTTGTAAACTAACTCTTATACAACCAAGTTGTTTTGGGTTTTACTTTTTATTGAAAATTGATTTTACTTAATTTTGAAAATTTAATTTGAAAGTTAAATTTTGCAAAAATTAGTTTTAAAAATTGCTTTGTTATTGAAAATTGTGGAAATTAGATTTTTCAAAACTTAAGTTTACAAATTAAGCTTCTCAAAATCATTTTCCTTAATTGAATCTTTTACAAACTTAGTGTTGAAAAATAAATTTCAATCAGTTTTGAAAAATTGATTTTTCAAACTCAGTTTTGGAATTTTGATTTTGAAAACTTATTTGAAAAGCATTTCAAAATTGAAACTTGTTTTGAAAATTTAAAATTTGATCTTGAAATTTAGAACTTATACACTTGTGTTTGAGATTTTGTCTATCTAAACTTAGCTATTTTTCTAAAATCTAAAAGTTAATGCTTTAAACAAGTTTTCAAAAGTTTAAACTCCCCCAGATTATCTTGACTTTTTTTTACTTTGTCTGAAGTCTATGCTTACTTAATCTATGCTTATTTTTGATGAATGCCAAAGGGGGAGGGTTAGGTGGTTAAGTTAGGTAAACCAATTTGAAAATACAAACTAACTTTAAAACCACATAAATGTATGTTGTTTCTTGCATATGTTTTCACTAACTTAACTAGGTTGTCATTCCATCAAAAAGGGGGAGATTGTTGGTGCGGTTAACATCAACGATTTAACCAAGGTTTTGATGAATGACAAATTAGGTTAAGTTAGTCTGTTGTTGTCTAAACACTCTGATCGAGTGTGCAGGAGAAGTCCAGACAGGTCGACGGGCTGACCGGATGTCTGGCACGAAGCCCAACTAGGTCGACAGGCGGACCGGATAGCTGGCACGAAGTCCAAGCGGGTCGACGGGCTGACCGGACGCTTAGGCACGAAGTCCAGCTAGGTCGATGGGCTGACCGGATAGCTGGCACGAAGTCCAGACAGGTCGACGGGCTGACCGGACGTCTGGCAGGTAAGTGAGGTAAGTCACTGGAGGGGAGTGACTGCGAGGACATGTTCCCGGGAAGGGAACATTAGGCGTCGATCCGGCTTAGATCCATTTCGGATATCTAAGTCGAGATCGTGACTAGATTCCGGTCTCGGAAAGACGGAATCTAAGTCATACTCTTTTCTATTAATTTGTTGAACTTTAACTGTGCTAACAATCTGTTTTACAGGATATATATTTGCCTCAAACTAACTCTATTTTGTAGGAGAAGGAGTTCCTGGAAATAGGAGGTCCGGGCGCCCGGAAGGGATCCGGGCGCTCGGAGGTAAGTTTTATCCAAACTTGCGCGTCACCACGTGGAGCTTGCTGGTTGGACCTGCCACGTCCCACCAGGGCGCCCGGAAGGGATCCGGAGCGCCCCGAGCTTCATATAAAAGAAGGGTCAGAGGGGAGCTTCAGAACAACAACAGAAAGAAAGTCTTCTACTGCTTGCTCTACTGCTCTGTGCTCCAGCGACGCTAACAAAGATCCGACAATACGATCCTTTCCTTTTCTTTAATTCTTGTCGGTATTTTCTTTATTTGGCTAGCATTTCTGTACTTTAAATTATAATCATTTTCGAACTACTAGTGATTGCCCAACGAAAGTACTCACGGAGTACGGGCCTTCGAGTAGGAGTCGTCACAGACTCCGAACGAAGTAAAAAACACCGTGTTCAGTTTGTCTAAGTTTTTTCTATTATTCCGCTGCGCTTAACTCTTATTAACGCTGGTTTTTTGAATCGATATTCACCCCCCTCTATCGACGTTTCACGATCCAACATTACTTACCGCTATAGCTAAGAATGACTTGCTGGCCAAAGTCAAGGTTGTTCTTATCTATGGTTGATATCAACCAACTTGGAGAAAACCTACCACCTCCCGAATTCAAAAATAAGGGTATTTGAATTTGATAAATAAGCTGACTTTTATGTAAATTGTTTACATAAATAATATCATGTCTTTCATATATTCTCATTTTTGTATTTCTAGGGTAATCATTTAATTATGACTTCTGTTAATCCGTGTTCAATTTTGGACTCGAACAAACTGACTGGGCCAAACTTCTTAGACTAATTTTGAAGTTTGAGAATTGTTCTCAAAGCTGAGAAGCTAGCTTATGTCCTTGATCAACCTCTTCCCACAAGTCTTGATGCTGATGCAACTACGGACCAATTGTTGGCCCATCAGAAATATAAGGATGATTCTGTACTTACAAGTTGCATCACGCTAGCAGCTATGATTCCTGAATTACAGAAATAACATGAGCATTTGGATGCTTATGATATTATCTATCATCTTCGTGAGATATTTGATGAGCAAGCTAGATCCGAAAGGTTCGAGTTCTCTAAGCTTCTCTTTTACTCAAAGATGAAAGAGGGTTCGTCTGTAGTATAATATGTATTAAAGATGAATGACTACATAGAGCGTTTAACATCACTCAATTTTATGATGGATCATGAGTTAAATATTGACTTAATTCTATATAGTTTGTTGAAAAGTCATTCATAATTTCTGATAAACTATCGGATGAACAATTTAGAATTGACCATCCTTGAGATGATTAATATGCTCAAAACTGTGAAGCTTTCTGTTAAAGGTGAATAGAAAATTGTGATGTTAATGGACTCCTCCAAGAAAGGTTCTAAGAGGAAGCTAAAACATCAGGCTAAAAGGAAGAGTAAAAAGACCAAGACAGTAGAATCGACATAAAAGGACCCATGTCATCATTGTGGCAAGATGGGACACCGGTGAAGAAATTACAAGATTTATTTTGAGTCTGTGAAGAAGAATAAAGCATCCGATGCCCCATCCTCTTCAGGTATTTTCATTATTAATTGTCATGCTATTTCCTAAGACACTTGGATATTAGAAACTGGGTGTGACTCATATATATGTAATGACATACAGAAGCTAAGGAATAGCAGAAGACTTGTCGAGGGAGAAACAAGTCTGCGAGTTGGGAATGGAGCAAAAGTTGTTGCAGTCGCCATCGAAACATACTTGTCAAAGCTTCCTAGTGGACTTGTCTTAGAACTGGATAATTATTATTTTGTTTCTATATTAATAAAGAGCATTGTTTCCATTTCTTGCTTAAATAGAAAAGGTTTCCATTTGACTTTTAGTAACAATTGTTGTTATATAACGTTTAGTGGTGCTCTTTATGGCATAAGAACTTTATGCAATGGTATCTACACGTTAGATATATTTGGTGACGTATTCAATATTGAAACGAGCAATAAACGCGACCAATATAGTGTCAAACCTTGATTCTAATTGTTGATACAGTCTGACCTGGCTGTTGTTTTGATGTTGACACGGATTTAAGTTTGTATCAGATGTTCATTAAACTCGTTTTGATTAATGATCAAGGTTGATCGAGTGGAAGGGAAAAGTCCAAGTTGGAAACTTGGCACGCGGAGTCGGAGAGGGCTTGGTAGCTCGTTCTCCGGACTAGGTCAGAGAGGGCTCGGTAGCTCGTTCTCTGGACCTGACGGAGTCGGAGAGGGCTCGGTAGCTCGTTCTCCGGACTAGGTCAGAGAGGGCTCGGTAGCTCGTTCTCTGGACCAATCCGAGAGCGCAGAGGCGTTGGATCGGTCTAGAGACCGATCCAGTGATCTTTGGATGACTGATCGGTCCGAGACCGATCTAGTGAGCTGGTTCTGAGGTCTGGTGCTCGTTCTCCTGACGGAGTCGGAGAGGGCACGGTAGCTCGTTCTCCGGACTAGGTCAGAGAGGGCTCGGGAGCTCGTTCTGTGGACCGAATTAGGTCAGAATGATTCCATGGTACATTGGATCGGTCGGCAGACCGATCCAGTGATACATAAGACAGTGGATCGGTCGGTAGACCTATCCAGTGAAGCTGTAAAACTGAGTTTCCATGGATCGATCTGGTGACCGATCAGGAAACTCTCAGTAGCACACTGAGTGTAATCTGATCGGTCTGTAGACCGATCAGGAAACACTCAGTAGCACACTGAGTGCAATCTGATCGGTCTTCAGACCGATCAGGAGAAGGAATTGCGAAGTGAAGAAGGCATGGATCGGTCATGGAGACCGATCCACCTGCGGTCTGATCGGTCTCCACGACCGATCAGACAAGCCACGGACCGATCAGGGTATGTCTTGATCGGTCTATGGATCGGTCTGGTGACCGATCCACACATACAATCAGTTTTGTTTCTGCGATTCCTCCACTGCATTTGATCTGCCTGATTCATATAACCCTCTGTGGTGTTAGCTTTTGAGTTTGCAGGATCACAGGTATCATTCCGAGCTTAATTTCAAATTAAGTCCATAAGAGGAATACGACAAATGACCTTTCTGCTGTGATTCGCGGCGCATGGTGCATTTGAAGCAACAACGGCTACTGGTGTGATCTGGCTGCGATCTGCTTGACTCCTGGTGATTAGTTCGAGCTCAGAAGACACCAGTGAAGAATGTGATTTCATTGGTGTGAGGTCAGAGAACCAGGTAAGGAGGAAGAGGGATTGGCTGCAGCGATGATTCTGTGCAGCTTGACCACGATTCGTGACAGCGTGAGAATAGGAGCTTAAGAAGCAGTAAAAAGCGAGAGGAGAGAATAAGAAAAAAAAACAAGAAAGTGAAAAACGTTCTGTTGATCGTTGTGGTGTTCTTGAGCTCTCGGGTGAAAAACTGCTGTCTTTGAAGTTATCTGTTTCCACTGATCCTCGCGTGGTTGTAAGCTTTAGTTCATTCTTCTGTGCCACCGAGCTCTGTAAGTCTTGTGCTTTAACATATATATTTCTTGAGACTTTGTGGAGAGGTTACTCCACCGAGAAGGAGGATCTTTAGCCGGAATTTATCCGGGGTGCGATCTACCGAAGATCAAGGATTCGTCCACCTTACGGACACGCCGAGGAGTAGGGGCAAGTTATCCCCGAACCACGTAAATTCGTGTGTTAGTGTCCTTGCTTCTTTTTGTTTTAGTTTCCTAATTCCGCTGTGCTAACAAGTTTCCTTGTAGAAATTGTGTTTAAGTTTTTAAAGAGGCTATTCACCCCCCCTCTAGCCATCTAAGATCCTAACACTAATCACTGTCAATTAAAGTCTTGTGTCATGTCATTCGACACAGAGGAGTGCAACTATTGGATTTCAAGATTAAAAAGGGTCTAATATTATCTCACATCAGGCCTAGCGTGGGCCTGATATCTTCCATATTAGGCCCAGCATGAGTCTGATATTATCTCACATCAGGCTCACAGGTGGGCCTGGTATATTTACATATTAGGCTCACGATCTGGCTGAAATTTATCGTAAGATTAGATTGGCTGCAGAGAGGTCTAAATGAACAATAGATAGCACCGTTGGAGTCCTTGATGCATCAGAAAGTCACAGGAATTGATTTGGGTGCAATATGACCTCTCTAGGTCCACTAGTGGATTTTGACGAAAATCCACTAATGGACCTAGGATAGTCAGATTTCATCAAAATATCAATTAATGAGAATGGTTGAGTGAGGAGAAGGTAGATATGGTGTTAAACCTAGGTTCTAACTACTGTCAATGAAGTTCTTGTGTCGTGCCATTTGACACGGAACAGTGCAGTTGCTGGAATTCAATGAACATCACACACTTTCAAGTTTTAATATATAAGTACAGTAAAATCCTATTTTTTAACTCATAACTTAGAGTTGAAACTCAATTTACAATCCTATTTAATATTCAGGAAATAATTCAACTAAACAATTCTCATATCAGGGTTAAAATGGGCTTAATATTTTTCCATATTAGGCCCATCGTTAGGCCTGATAAGAAAAATATCAAGCCCACCGTGGGCCTGATATGGTCGAATATCAGGCCCAACGTGTGCATGATATTATCTCACATTAGGCTCACTATGGGCTTGATGTTTTTCCATATTAAACCCACATCGAGCCTGATATTAGACCATATCAGGCCCACATTTTGGCTGAAATTTATCATAACATTAGATTGGCTTTGGAGAGATCTAAATCAACAATAGATGACACAGTTGGAGTCCTTGATGCATCAGGAATTGATTTGAGTGCAATCTGTCCTCTCTAGGTCCATCAGTGAGTTTTGACTGAAACCCACTGATGGACCTAGGGTTTTTGGATATCAACAAAATTGTAATTAATAGGAAGAGTTGAGCAAGGTGAATGTAGATATAATGTAAAACCTTGGTTTTAATTAAAGAATAACATCCTAATCTTTCTTGATATTACAGACCAATTTGTAGCAAATACTATACGTACATAACTAAATCATATCTCTCTTCTTCTACCAAATGTAGTCTTGCTTGAAATTTGTCCTTCTACGTCGATTTTCTTCACAGCAGTAATCCTTCGAAGTAGCACTCTTTAATGCCTTGCAACAAACCCCAAGCATTAAAACCCAAGCTCTCTACTTACTCTATTGTAATGTCGCATAAATGCAGGAAGAGATATGGCAAAGCAGGAAGAGGTTCATGTTGAAATTGTCAATATAAGAACATGAAGAAGAAAGAGAGAGTTAAGATGAGACTTATGATGAGGTGACATGCATCCAAATCATACAAATAACTTTTGATTTATAAATCTTAAATTGTGGCTTGGATGCATTAGAAAACGACATCTGGAGGGAGGGAGGGAATTTAGGAGGTCGACGGAAGGGATAGGAAGGAAATAATACTATTTTTGATATTTTTTGAATAGTTTTGAAACTAGGGGGTTCATTTTGATAAATAAAAAGATGTGGTAGTTTTTTTTTATAAAAAAAATCATAAAATATTTAGAGGAATAATTAATTAAAGCATCACGATTAAAAACATATTTTAAAGGTAGCTCAAAAAAAATAAAAAAGTATTGGGCATTGAAATCTTAAATTTTTATTATTATAAAAAATTTAAGATTATAAAATTTTATAAATAATTATATTTTTATATATTTAAATAAAATAAATAAATGAGTTTTATATTTAGCCACATGTTATTATGCTTGACTCTTATGGTGCGTTTGGTTGACGGTTATTCTTGATAACTTTGGTTATCCATCCAAGGTTATTAACAAAAACTCTGTTTGGTTTAGGTAATCGATGATTCTAAGTAATGTTCCATGGCCGACACGTTAACAAAAGGGGCATCTAGTCAGGAATCGAAAAATCTCGGAAAACTGAGATTTTTCTTGATTCCGGAGTTAATAATTTTTTTTTACATAAAATATCCTCGGATAAGAGAAATTTGAAAAAAAAAAGGAAAAATGAAAAATAAAATAAAATAATTTTAAAAAAATGTAAAAAAATAAAAAATCATTAAAAAAATAAAAAATTAAAAATTGTAAAAAAAACTTTAAAAAATTTAAAACATTAAAAAAATAAAAAACATAAAAAAAATTAAAAATGAGAAAAAACATAAAAAAGAAAAAAATAGAAAAAACGTAAAAGAATTTTTAAAAATATATTAAAAAAGTAAAAAATAATAAAAAACATTTTTAAACATTAAAAAAATAAAAAATAATTTTTTTTTTAAAAATAATAAAAAAATTAAAAATAAAAATTTTTTAAAAAACTTAAACAATAAAAAAATAAAAGAATAAAAAATCTCAAAAAACATACAAAATAAAAAAAATTATAAAAATAAAGAAAAACCTGTAAATATAGTAAAATATAGTAGAGTTTAAATATTATTATTATTATTATTATTATTATTATTATTATTATGTATAGTTGATTTTGTAACTAAGGGTAATATAGTAAAATATTAAATTAGGTTATTCATTAAAATCTTCAAATAAATAAATTTTTGTTGATTATGTTTTATTCCCCAAGACGTTGGTTATGTGATTATCCAGTAATCACATAACTAAAGTTATATATGATAATTTGAACCAAACATATTTTTATAGTCTATCTCTAAATTATGTGAATGGAAGTATATCATAGGTCAGTTATAATTGACTGTTAAGTAACTAAGGGATGAGAGAAATTTTTTTCCAACATGTCAATCGAAAATTAACAATAAATTTGTTCGGACAACTATGAGCTTTATAGCAAGTTTGTTCGGGAGGTTAAATTATTGGGTTTATCACGAGTAAAAAAAACCCCCTTGCCCATTAATATCTTGTGATGGGCCGGACCGTAGGCAAACATATATGGATTGGAGCTCGCCCATTAACATCTGTAGAATTAATAATTAATTAGAGACTAGCAGCGATGAAAAAAAAAACCTCTCTGGCTTAATGGCGGAGGCCGCTCCCGATCCAGGGTCCGGAACGGCTGCCGGCGCGCCCATCCCGGACGCCGGGACCGGCGTCGAGACGTCAATACGCGGCAGTGGCATGCCCTTCAGGGAATGCGTCGACCGGATCAACAAAAGCCTCGACCGTGCGAAGAAAGAACCCTACCTCCTTTTTTTTCCTCCAACGAAATTCCTGGCGACTGATTTCTCGTGATGCTTTCGGTTTGATCAGATCCCAAAGTGAGGTTCTTGAGGGAGCACATGCTGAAGGCGGGTTGCCCCGTCTGGGTGCAGCTCCTCATGCCATTGAATTGCAATAGCGAAGGTTTGTCCTACGCCGGCGGCTACGTTCGTGGCAAAGGGGTTTGTCTCCTCCTCCTACTACTGAAAATGTAGCTCCCTTTTAATTTTTTTACTGTGCCGCTTTTTGGCCTTTGCTGGAGATATACCTTTGTTGATTGCAAATCATCAAGCCCTTTTAGCATTTAATTCCTGCACACAAAATAAAATGGGCATTTTATAGGAAGAAATGCTGGATGATTAACTTCTTTTTTTTTTTTTTTTTTTGAGATTAGGTGATTGTTTAGATAGACTTGGTTAGCAAGAAGATAAAATTTATTTAAATATAGATGAATATATAGTAGGGATAGAGTCCAATGACATAGAAAGATTGTTTAGGGTTTAGGGATAAAATTTGATTATTGTTGTTGTTGTATTAGGCAATTGTTTATAGGACTACCAACCTAGGATGAGGGGTATGTGAAGAGGTGGTTATGCATTTGCATGGTGAAGCTTGTTAATATGAATGTGCATGTTTGTCATCACTCTAATCTACCATTGTTACTGTTGGAAAGTTGATTGTAAGGCATCTGGGCATAACTTGTTTTTGGCATGGTTGCTAGTGTTGTTTTGAATGCAAAATTTATGTCACATTACTGGTAGACAACATTTATCAGCTTTCTGATGATGCTGATGGTTAATCATGAATGACATTTGACAGTATGCTTTGTTGCTGAATTCATGTTCTTCACTTATTATGCACAACTAATAGTGAACACCTTAAGTTCCAATATATTACAGAAAAAACAAAATCAGAAGCACTGAACAGTTCAGACCAAGGACCATAAAAGAAAATCCAGAAAAAGATTGAAATAGCAAGCCAACTCATCAGAATGGTATAGAGTCACAGATGTAAAATAATAAGAATTTCAGAAACACAAACTTCCTTTGTGGATCTTGCTACTGGGGGTCACAGTTCATATTTCTAACTGTTACTGATCTTACAATCAAAATATGGTATTATTGTACATGCAGTTGCTTGAAAATTCTGGCTTCTATAATTGTACACATTATTAACTTATTTTTTCTTTTTTCTTCAATTTAGATAAGTGTTTGTTGCAATCACATGACTTTCCAAGATGAAATAAATCAAGTACTTATTCATGAATTGATCCATGCTTATGATGATTGCCGTGCAAAAAACATCACCTGGTCAAATTGTGCTCATCATGCTTGCTCCGAGGTGAAGTAAATCGTTAATCTCATAAAAGTTTATAGTTTCAGTTAGTAGTTTCCATCCAGTTTAGTGTTTTGCCACAGATTTAACTGATAAGTAAGTTTCTTATTCATTCAGATTCGTGCAAATCATTTGAGTGGTGATTGCCACTACAAACGTGAATTGCTACGTGGATACACTAAACTACGAGGGCATGAACAAGTGAGTTTCCTTACTCAAATTATTAGATAGTCAGAGCAAATTTACTCATGTGATAGATCTGTATGCCTCAGTTGATGATTTCATGGGACCCTATGTCTCAACAAATGCTGAATTGCACATGATGGATATGTATTCCTTAATCAACAATCTCATGAGGTTGAGGGCTTCAGTTGGTGATCTCATAGGAGAGAAGTAAAATATGAAGTAGAAACTCATATATTGACTCCTAAAAAATGTTGAGAAAGTATCTTCATGGAAAATTTGCCTTATATTTATCTCATCTTGCTTTATATTCATTGAGTCCTCCTTTCTAATGGGAATCAAGAAATCAACCTGTTAAAACTCAAGAAACAAAGGAAAAAACTATAATGTCTCCAAATAAGAAAGTGGGAATTAGCATATTTATTTTCAGTGTCCAATTGCTAGATGATCAGAACTGATTTAGCTTAGCTCATTGTCATGTTTGGAGACTGATGCTATATCCTCGTCGAGTCTTTGTAGTTTAGTTTTTCAATTGACGACTATTATTATTAGTTTTTTCTAAATTTGTTTTTTGTACCATTTACTTTGGTGTGCTAAAAGGAATGCGTGAAGAGGCGGGCGTTAAAGTCACTTCAACTTAATCCAAATTGCTCAGGAGCAGCTGCTAAGGATGCCATCGAGGCTGTTTGGGATATATGCTACAACGATACATACCCTTTTGAGAGAGCTCCATAGATTCATTTTAAACCTCAAACCTCCTGAAATAACCGTTGCTGACTGCTTATTCATTCTGGAGTCAGTAACATCGTGTTGATCATTCAGGGTGATCTCTCGACAAAGAAATACTTTTGATACAGTCGAAACTACTAATTTATCATTAGTTTGTTTCTTAACGACTATCTTTTTTTTGCCAACAACGTGCACTTGTGTGTATCATGGCATTTTGAGTTGGGTAATAATATTAGGAAACTCTTTGCTTTTACAATATTGGGATGCCAATTACAAATTGTTATTCAACCCTATTGTAATCTTAGCAGCTATGGGTAAAATTTTCTTTCGACAAATCGATACTAGTATGGTGTATTGTATCTGTGTGTTTTTCCTTTTTTTTTTTTTTTTCTTCTTAACATAAATTGAAGAGTTCTCTTCATATTTTGGAAAGGATGTATAAGGGATGATTATTAAGAAGCTCCACAGAGTTTGGTGCTATGGACCAAATGACACAGGAGTGACTAGCCATAGGGCGGCTGAAGTTCGTCTCTTTAAATACAAGTCTTCACGGTGCAAAGGGACGAGTTCAGATCCTTTGGTCCATAATTTCTGGTCCCTTCGACAATTTGCACTTCGGATTGCGGTCGGAATCCTCGTCTATTAGAGAATACGAGGGTACAAACCCTTGTCTATTAGAGAATACGAGGGTAACAATGACCTGGAGGATCACATCTAGAAATTCCAGAATGCCGTCCTGTTGCATCAGTACAGCAACACCATAAAATATCACGTATTTCTGAGTACTTTTTTGGGCTCGACACAAATATGGTTTAATAGATTGCCAGTTGGATCTATTACCTATTTCAGAGAATTTAAAATTGCTTTCCTATATCATTTTATTAGTAGCAAGAGATACCAGAAGACTAATCATAGTCTATTTGCTCTAAAACAAGAAGCCACAGAATCCATGAGGGCATATATCAAACGTTTCAATCAGGTGACACTTGACGTCTCATTCGTCACCTTTGAAATATTAATGAGCTCCTTCTCTCAAGGCCTACTCGAGGGAGATTTCTTCCGAACCCTTATTCGGAAGTTTGCGAAGGACTTCAATGATCTTTTAGGAAAAGCGACCAAATGCATTAAAGTGGAGGAAGCTCAGGCCGCCCAGAAGAAAGAAGTAAAGACTCCCACCCCAACCAATCGAGTAGAAAGGAGGCAACTGCCGCTTCCTGTTCGGCCTAACAACCTCTGGTTGAATTTTCCGCCCAATCGAGAAGTAAGAACGGGGCAGCAGGTCGAAGCCATTCAGGCCATGGTCAACAAACCAGCCCCATGGAAGGACCGGTACTGCACTTACCACAGATCTCACACCCACAACATGGGGAATTGCATTCAGTACGCCTGGGATACTCGTCAAGTTGCTGAATTGGGCTTGCCCTCGCCCGAAATCACTCCTCAACTATTGAGGCAACATGGCAATAACCCTGGCACCACTAATCGATTGGCCCTCTGGCCTCCTAGAGAGGAGAGTCAGGATGAGCAGCTAGCAAGTAAAGGGAAGGAGTTGATGGAGAACCGAGAGGAAGAGAACCGAGGAAATGTCATAATACGTGAGGTTGGCATGATTTTAGGAGGCCCTATTGATGGGGATTCCACCAGGGCTAGAAAGGCTCATGGATGTCGATTGTAGATCCATGAAGTAAGTTGTATCCCGGAGCGAGCAGTGGGGCCCCAATCAGTTTTGGGCCCCAAGATTTAAAGGGAGTTCAGCTCCCTCATGAAGATGCGCTCATCATTAAAACAAACATCGCCAACAACCATGGCTATAGTTTTCGTTGATACCGGAAGCTCTGTTAATATATTGTTCAAAAGTGCCTTTGACAGAATGCAACTCGACTGGAATGAGCTTCAACCCATGGCCACTGCCCTGTAGGAGTTCATAGTGAATAAGGTGTGGCCAATTGGCCAAATTAAGTTAGACATTTCCTTAGGCATCGAACCTCTGATGAGGACCAGGAGGGCGGTCTTCATAGTTGTGGACTCTCCATCCTCCTACAATGCCATACAATGGAAACCCGTCCTGCATGAATTCTGGGCTGCCATCTCCACTTTTCACCAAAAAATAAAATTCTCAATAGAAGACTAGGTCTATGAAGTAAGAGGGGAGCAATTGGTTGCATGACGATGTTATGTGGATATAGTGAAAACTAAAGCCGCAAGACTCAGAAAATCTAAGACGGAGGGGGGCACGCCATCCAAGAGGAACCCTTGCCCCTGACAGAGGAACTGGTCCAACAAGAGGAAGTACAATTACACCCTGATAGACCTAAAATCATTACAAAACTAGCAGTCGAACTGCCACTCAAGATTAAGAAGGACCTAGCGGACTGCCTGGTACGGAATCAAGACATCTTCGCCTGGTCCCCTAAGGAGTTGATACGAGTCACCCCCGCGGTGGCAGAACACAAGCTCCACCTTATGCATGATTCCAAGTCAGTCAAGCAAAGGAAAAGAGATTTCTCCGCTGACCAGAATAAAATCTGAGCTGAGGTGGATCAGCTCCTAGAAACAGGACACGTCTAGGAGGGATAATTCCATTCTTGGCTTTCCAACGTTGTCCTGGTATCCAAACCTAATAACAGATGGCAAGTCTGCATCGACTTCCGCGACCTGAATAAGGCCAGCCCCAAGGATTGCTATCCTCTCCCAAAGATCGATCAGATGGTTGACTCTACTTTGGGATGCGAGCGAATATGCATGCTAAACACTTATCAAGAATACCATCAAATTCCTCTAGCTCTAGAAGATCAGGAAAAGGTTAGTTTTATTATGACAGATGACACTTTCTGTTATATAGTCATGCCGTTCAGATTGAGAAATGCAGGAGCCACATATCAATGGATGATGGACAAGTTCTTCCGGAAGCAAATGGGGAGGAACATTGAAGTCTATACAGATGACATCCTCATCAAGTCCACCCTAGCAACTGTTGGTTGCTACTCGGAAAACCTAGAGGTTCCACTGTACAAAAATTTTGTACAAAGGTCTGAACCTTTTCCTAGCTACCATGTGTTCTTTTAAATTAAATTTTGGATCGCCTGCGGAACTTAACACGTTTGATCCAAAACTTAATCTATTTGTTCTTTTAGGTTTTGACTTGGATCTCCTGCGGAACTTAACACGTTCGACCCAAGTCTCCTTAAGTTATTAATTCCATTAAATATTAATTTCCATAAAAGGTTCCCAGTACTGACGTGGCGAGGCACATGGCCTTCTTGGATATGGGAGCAACCACCACCGACTAGACAAAACCTTTAATAGAAAGCTAATATTTAATTTCCTAAAATAACTTTAGGTTAACCAAAGAGAACAATCAAATCACAAGGAAAAAAAAAACAAAAGAACACAACTTCGAAAAACATATTCGAAATACTAGAACGTAAGCCTCTTGTATTTGGTATTATTTCCATAAATAACTAGCATGATGCGGAAAGAAAAATTACTAGTTATACCTTGTAGAAAAACCTCTTGATCTTCTACCGTATTCCTCTTCTAACCTCGGACGTTGTGTGGGCAACGATCTTCCGAGATGAGAAACCACCAAGCACCTTCTTCTCCTCCTAGCTAGGTTCGGCCAAAACAAGAAAGCTCCACCAAGGAAGAAGAAAAACACCAACCAAGCTCTAAGAGATGCAAGCTTCCTCTTCTTCTTCTTCTTCTTCTCCAAGTAGTATCCGGCCTACACAAGACCTCCAAGCAATAGAGAGTTTCGGCCACCACAAAGAGGAAGAATAGAAGAGATGATGGCCGACCACACCAAGGAAAAGAGGGAGAGAAATAATATAGGTTGTATCTCATGAAGGCACCCTCACCCCTTCTTTTATATTCCTTGGCCTAGGCAAATTAGGAAATTTAATTACAATAAAATTTCCTCAATTTCCTTGACATGATTTAATTTAGAAAAATAAAACAAATTTTCCAAATTAAACTTCAATGGCCGGCCACATCATTGGAGAGCAAATTGGACAAGTTTTAATCAACAATTAAAACTTCCTAATTTGTTTCCGGAAATTTTAAAAAATAAAATTTCTCTTTAAAATCTCTTCATGGTTGATAAAAGGAAATTTCTATAATTTTAATTTTATCAACATGTGAATAATTTTTAAAGAGAAAATAAAATAACTCTCCAATCTACAAATAAGGAAAGAGATCTAATCTCTTTCTTTAATCTTTTGTAGATCTTTTACAAGAGAGATATTTTAATTTTAATTCTCTTTAATAAATTAATTCTTCCACATAATAAAAACTAAAATTAAAATCCCTTTTAAATTTAATTTGGCCGGCCCCCACTAGCTTGGGTTCAAGCTAGGGCCGGCCACCCAATTTTATACCTAGGCCGGCCCTAGCTTGTTCCCAAGCTAGCTTGGCCGACCCCTATTGTGTGGGTATAGAAGGTGGGTATAGGTGGGTATAGAACTCTATAAATAAGAGGCTACGATAGGGACCGAGAGGAGGAATTGGTTTTGGTCTCCCGATAAAATTAAGCATCCCGTGTTCGCCACGAACACACAACTTAATTTTATCAATAATAATTCATTCCACTAGAGAATCATTATTGAACTACCGCACCAATCCCAAATTACATTTTTGGGCTCCTTCTTATTATGAGTGTGTTAGTCTCCCTGTGTTTAAGATATCGAATGTCCACTAATTAAGTGAGTTACTGACAACTCATTTAATTAATTTCTTAGTCCAAGAGTAGTACCACTCAACCTTATTATCATGTCGGACTAAGTCCACCTGCAGGGTTTAACATGACAATCCTTATGAGCTTCTCTTGAGGACATTATCAACCTAGTATCACTAGGACACAGTTTCCTTCTATAATCAACAACACACACTATAAGTGATATCATTTCCCAACTTATCGGGCTTATTGATTCATCGAACTAAATCTCACCCATTGATAAATTAAAGAAATAAATATTAAATATATATGCTTGTTATTATATTAGGATTAAGAGCACACACTTCCATAATAACTGAGGTCTTTGTTCCTTTATAAAGTCAGTATAAAAAGAACGACCTCATATGGTCCTACTCAATACATTCTAAGTGTACTAGTGTAATTATATAGTTAAGATAAACTAACACCTAATTACACTACGACCTTCCAATGGTTTGTTCCTTTCCATCTTAGTCGTGTGCTACTGTTTATAATTTATAAGGAACCGATAACATGATCTTCTGTGTGTGACACCACACACCATGTTATCTACAATATAAATTAATTGAGCAACTACATTTATCATAAATGTAGACATTTGACCAATGTGATTCTTATTTCTAGATAAATGTTTATACCAAAAGCTAGGCTTTTAGTATACACTCTAACAGCAACAAATCTTATTGTAGATGTGGAAGAGACTTGTGGCACTTTGCGACAGTATGGGTTAAAACTGAACTCCCTGAAGTGTTTATTTGGGGCTAAAAGAGGGAAGTTTTTGAGATTCCTAGTCATTGAGTGGGGGATTGAGGCTAACTCGGAAAAGGCGCAGGCACTTTGTGATATGTAAGCACCACGTAATCTCAGGGAGACCCAAAAGCTGGTAGGGAGAATCATGGCACTCTCGAGATTTATATCTCGATCAATTGATCGAGCCCTCCCATTCTTTAAAGTACTTTGTCGAGTAGCCAAGTTTCAGTGGGATGAGGAGTGTAATAAGGCCTTTGAGAAACTGAATGGGAGAGCCGCTCTGGTTATACTTGTTGGCCTCTCAAGAGGTCGTGGGAGCAGTCTTGGTCAAGGAACATGAGAATATACAAAGGTCAGTGTACTTTTTTAGTCATCTATTAAAAAGAGCTGAGTCCCACTACACTATGCTCGAGAAGTTGGCTTACAGGCTAGTCCTTACGGTCTGCCTCTTGTGGCCCTATTTTCTAGCACATCCGGTAATTGTGCTCACTAATAGCTCATTGGGAAAGGTCCTCATCAATCCCGAAGCAGCTAGCCATCTCATTAAATGGACTACTGAGCTAAGCGAGTATGATATACAATATTAACTCTGGACGACCACCATCAAGACCTAGGCCTTAGCAGATATCTTAATTGAAGTGCATCAACCCGAGTTCGAAGGAACATGGAAAATTTATGTAGATGAGTCTGCCACTCGGCAAGGAAGTAGTGTGGGCATTCTCCTCATATCCCCACAAGAGGACATCCTACAATTAGTCATCTGGCTAAATTTTTGAGCTTCTAATAATGAAGCCGAATATAAAGCTTTGTTGGTTGGACTACAAGCAACTAGACAGGTGGGGGTCGCCAGGGTGATCATTCACTCAGACTCTCAGCTAGTGGCTTAACAAGTGACGGGCAACTTCGAAATCAACAGTGAGAAGTTGCATATGTATAAAGAAGTTTGTGAGAAACTGATTGAAAGCTTTGTGCAAGTCATAGTGATCAAGATACCTCGGTCTTATAATTACAAAGTAGAGGAACTGGCTAAAATGGCCAGCTTGTTGTCCACTTAAATCCTAGACTGCCCAATGGAACAAAGCCTACTCATAACTCAAATCAACCTTCAAGCCAATATAGAGGAACCGATCGATTGGAGAGCCCCAATCACTTTATACCTACAAGAAGGAGTTTTGCCAGCAAACTTCGAGTCAGTTCGGCTAGTTAAGAAAAGAGCCAACTTTTTTACTTTGATCGGGGACTATGTAAATGAGTGTTTTTACAGCCACTGCTCAAGTGCGTCAGGCCATACCGGTTTAACTACATTTTGCAGGAAATTCACCAAGATTGTTGTAGTAATCATACTAGGGGAAGAACACTAGCTTGTAAGGTAATACTAGCTAGCTATTTTTGGCCTATTTTACAGGCAGATGTCAGCTAATTAGTAGCTACTTACGTTTCTTGCCAAAAACATCAGAATATACCTCATCGACCGACCAAGCCATTAAAAACGGCAGTAGTCTCCTGCCCCTTCAACCAGTGGAGGGGGGGGGGGGGTGGATATTATGGGGCCATTCCCCATTGCCTCCACGCAGAAAATATTTCTCCTCGTAATAGTAGATTATTTCTCTAAGTGGGTAGAAGAGGAAGTCATGACCAAAATTATTGAGCGGGTCATGATCAAGTTCTTATGGGCTAACATCCTGTGTCGATTTGGAATCTCTCATAAGTTAGTTTCAGATAATGGTCGGTAATTCCAAGGGCACAAAATTCAAAAGTGATATCGAGGATTTGGCATCACCCAGGCCTTCACCTTCATGGCCTATCCTCAGAGCAATGACCAAAAAGAGGTCTCCAACCGAGAGATCGTTAGGGGGCTTAAGGTCAAACTTGATAATGTGAGGGGCAATTGGGTCGAAGAGATCCCCAGTATCCTGTAGGCTTACCAAACAACTCCCCCTGGAGAGCACCGAGCTCACTCCTTTTCACCTCGTCTACGGTAGTGAAGTAGTAATTCCCATGGAGGTAGGCATGGAGTAGAGGTGTAAACGAACCGAATCTAGCCGAATATGTAGAAATATCTGAGGCTCGAATTCGGCTCGAAATAGGTATATTTGAGTTTGAGCTCGATTTGAAGCTCGAAAAATTCAAAATTTTTGGTTCAAGTTCGGTTCGAATTTGGGCTCGGGTTCGAATTTGACTCGAAAGATTCGAATATGTTCGCAAACTATTCAAATTATTGCTCGAAAGGTTCGAAATTTATTTATTTAATATATATTTAACTTATATTAATAAAATATTAAGGCTCGTGAGCGGCTCACAAACTATCGAACAATATAATTTGGGCTCGGGTTTGATTCGAAAAAAAGTTTGAACATGTTCGAGTTCGGCTCGAATTCGATAAATTCGAATACGAATCAAATATTTTTTGAGCCGACTCGAAAAGATCGCGAGCTAGCTCGATTCGTTTGTATCCCTAGCAAGGAGTCCAACTGGCAACTATTGTATGAGCAGGATAATTCCGATTGATGTCTCCTCGAGCTGGAGTTCATCAACGAAACCAAGGAAAAGGCAGCTGCCCACTTAACATCTTATAGGAAACGAATGCGGTAAAATCACGATCAGGGGGTGATTTCATATTTTTTTTGAAGAAGGTGACTTAGTATGGAAGAGGGTAAAGCCAATTAGAGATATGAGTAAGCTAGCACCCCAATGGGGGGGCCACACGAAGTCATCATAAAACTTGTGTCTAGTGCATACTACCTTTAAGACGCCAATGGTAAGCACCTGGATTGCCCCTGGAGTTCGAATTACCTTCAGTCTTATTGGACTTAATGGGAATACTGCCTTTTGTATCAATCTTTAGCTAAGGAAAGGGTCTCAGACTCTCATCTTGGTAATGAGTTATAAGCATGCGCAGCTCACGCACCTCGAGATCACTCGACTATGAAAGCCTGGTTAGGTCTCAGACTCTCATCTCCTCGATGAGTTATAAGCATGCGCAACTCATGCGCATTGAGATCACCCAGCCAGGGAAGCCTGGTAATGTCCCAGACTCTCATCTCTTTGATGAGTTATAAGCGTGTGCAGTTCACGCACCCCAAGATGACTCAGCTAGGGAGGCCTGGTCAGGTCTAGACTCTCATCTTCGCGATGAGTTATAAGCGTGCATAGCTCACGCGCCTTGAGATCACTTATAATGGGTGTCTATCACTCGGTCTGATCAAATTAATAATTTCTACTCAACAGAACCCCTTAACCTACAGTAGTATAGTAGAGGACTAGGTCGTCTCTCATGTGGAACCAATAGCAGGACATTTGTTTTCAGATATAATCAAACAACGAGGTTCATTTTAAGGGTTTCTAAACCTAATGCAATACATGAAATCCTAACTAACCAGCAAAGATGAACTTGTTGGTTGCTACTCGGAAAACCTAGAGGTTTCACTGTACAAAAATTTTGTACAAAGGTCTGAACCTTTTCCTAGCTACTATGTGTTCTTTTAAATTAAATTTTGGATCGCCTGCGGAACTTAACACGTTTGATCCAAAACTTAATCTATTCGTTCTTTTAGGTTTTGACTTGGGTCTCCTGCGGAACTTAACACGTTCGACCCAAATCACCTTAAGTTATTAATTTCATTAAATATTAATTTCCATAATTGGTTCCCAGTACTGACGTGGCGAGGCACATGGCCTTCTTGGATATGGGAGCAACCACCACCGACTAGACAAAACCTTTTATGGAAAGATAATATTTAATTTCCTAAAATAACTTTAGGTTAACCGAAAAGAACAATCAAATCACGAGGGAAAGAAAAACAAAAGAACACTATATCGAAAACAAATTCGAAACTCTAGAATCGTATGCCTCTTGTATTTAGTATTATTTCCAAAAATAACTAGTATGATGCGGAAACAAAAATTACTAGTTATACCTTTTAGAAAAACCTCTTGATCTTCTACCGTATTCCTCTTCTAACCTCGGACGTTGTGTGGGCAACGATCTTCTGAGATGAGAACCACCAAGCACCTTCTT
The DNA here is from genome assembly GCF_018446385.1 of Zingiber officinale. NCBI lineage: Eukaryota > Viridiplantae > Streptophyta > Magnoliopsida > Zingiberales > Zingiberaceae > Zingiber > Zingiber officinale. The sequence continues at coordinate 75,163,206 of NC_055997.1, read as the reverse complement.
CTTCCTTGTAAGTTTCGGCCATCAAAACTTCTTCTAGGATGAAGAGGTTCGGCCACCACCACCATGCTCCAAGGGATACTAGAAACGAGGCTTGCTTTCTCTCCTTCTTCTCCTTCCTTGATCCGACCACAAACAAAAGCTCCACCAAGAGATAAGTTTCGGCCAACAAGAGGAGAGAAGAGTAATAGGGCCGGCCACCAAAACCAAAGAGGAGAGGAAGAAAAAGAATAGAGATCATTAACCATGAAGCCTTCTCTACCCCCTCTTTTATAATCCTTGGTCTTGGCAAATAAGGAAAATTTAATAAAAATGTCCTTAATTCTTTTTCCATTGAAAAGGAAAAATTATTTAATTAAAAATATTTTTCTTTTTCAAAAACAATGGTCGGCCACCTCAAGCCCCAAATCAAGGAAAGTTTTAATTAAAACAAGAATTAAAACTTCCTAATTTGTTTTCAGAAATTTATAAAATTTCTCCAATAATTTAATCCCTTCATGATTGGTTTATAAAAAGGAAATTTAATAAATTAAAATCTTTCTTTTAAACATGTGGATAAAAAGAAAGTTATCTCTAAAAATTAAAATCTCTTTTAATCTACAAATAAGGAAAGATATCAAATCTTTTCTTAATCTTTTGTAGAAACTTATAAAAGAGAATATTTAATTTTAAACTCTCTTTTAAATCATGAACATGGTTAAAAAGGAAAGTTTTCTTAAAATTTAAAATCCTCCTTTAATCAACAAATAAGGAAAGATTTCAAATTTTAAACTCTCTTTTAAACATGTAGATGATTTACAAATAAGGAAAGTTTTTACCAAAAAATTAAAACCATCCTTTTAAACTACAAATAAGGAAAGAGATTAATCTCTTCTCTTAATCTTTTGTAGAAAGCTATAAAAGGAAATTTTTAATTTTTTTAACACTCTTTTAAAATCATGATATCCACATAAGAAATAATTTTAATAAAAATCCTTTTTAATATTCTAGTGGCCGGCCACCTAAGCTTGGGACCCAAGCTTTGGCCAACCACCAACTCATCCACTTGGTCTTGGCCGGCCCTAGCTTGGGTTCCAAGCTAGCTTGGCCGGCCCCATTGGATGGGTAAGAAGGTGGGTATGCGGTGGGTATAAATCTCTATATACTAGAGGCTACGATAGAGACCGAGAGGAGGAATTGGTTTTGGTCTCCCGATGAAATTAAGCATCCCGTGTTCGCCCCGAACACACAACTTAATTTCATCAATAATAATTCATTCCACTAAAGAACTATTATTGAACTACCGCACCAATCCCAAATTACATTTTGGGCTCCTTCTTATTATGAGTGTGTTAGTCTCCCTGTGTTTAAGATAACAAATGTCCACTAATTAAGTAAGTTACTGACAACTCACTTAATTAATATCTAGCTCCAAGAGTAGTACCACTCAACTTCATCGTCATGTTGGACTAAGTCCATCTGCAGGGTTTAACATGACAATCCTTATGAGCTCCTCTTGGGGACATTCTCAACCTAGATTACTAGGACACAATTTCCTTCTATAATCAACAACACACACTATAAGTGATATCATTTCCCAACTTATCGGGCTTATTGATTCATCAAACTAAATCTCACCCATTGATAAATTAAAGAAATAAATATCAAATATATGTGCTTGTTATTATATTAGGATTAAGAGCACACACTTCCATAATAACTGAGGTCTTTGTCCCTTTATAAAGTCAGTATAAAAGAAACGACCTCTAATGGTCCTACTCAATACACTCTAAGTGTACTAGTGTAATTATATAGTTAAGATAAACTAATACCTAATTACACTACGACCTTCCAATGGTTTGTTCCTTTCCATCTTGGTCGTGAGCTACTGTTTATAATTTATAAGGAACTGATAACATGATCTTCTGTATGTGACACCACACACCATGTTATCTACAATATAAATTAATTGAGCAACTACATTTATCATAAATGTAGACATTTGACCAATGTGATTCTTATTTCTAGATAAATGTTTATACCAAAAGCTAGGCTTTTAGTATACACTCTAACAGAACTCACAGCATAGTGTCACTCTACGCTATAAGAATCCCTTCTATAGAAGAAACATACATAAAGAAAGCTACAATAATAAAACAAGTGCAATTAGAGTAAACAAACTTAACAGCGATTAACAAAACCTAGTTATGCATAAAAGCTAAACTTGTATCACATTGTCACCCTATGATACTAGATCAACCATCATACATAAATGAAACTAACAAACTATAATAACAAACAATCTATCATGCATAAGAACATAACCATAAAAATCAACATGAAAGTAAACTAACTACTAAACATAAAACAATCAAACATGCATAAATGAACTTAACTATAAAATCAAACAAGAACAACAAATAAAACCTAATTAACCGATCTAATTCTCCACAATAAAACATGAGAAGTGCTCTATCTGTCACTAACAGAACCACCGAGGAAGATGACCATTGTAACTCAAAAATGCCCTGAGTTCAATGGATGACAACGCTGTTGGTCGGAAGTGTAAGCTTTGATGGTGGAAGCGCAATATCCCTTGAAGTAACCACTCTTTGGAATCGGCTAAGTGCTAAGGAAATCTGCCCAAAATTCGTAATCCTAGATATGCCTGTTGGTTGCTACTCGGAATACCGTCCTAGTTCCCCTGTATAAAAATTTGTACAAGCATAGAACTATCCTAGCTACCCTTGTGCTCTATTGAAGTTAAATTTGGATTGCAAACGATGCTTAACATTATTAATCCAAATTATCCTTCAGAAGTTAAACTTGGATTGGAAATGATACTTAACATTTTTACTCCAAGTTTAACCGATGTGATCTTCCTAAGCTAAACCATATTACATAAGTTATCAAATATCTATTTCAAAGATCGGCTTCCAAGTTAAACATGGCGAGACACTAGGCCTTCTTGGGTATGAGATCATCCACCACTTCCTAGACAAAACCTTTCAAAGAAATCAGATATTTAGCTTCTTATAGTAAACTAGGTTTAACTATAGAGACCTCAATAGAAACACAATATCGAAACATGAAATCGAACAATAAAATCGATAACAAAAATGATAACTTAAAACCGATAACCTCTTGTGTTTGGTTTTTCAAGATCTATACAAAAAGATGAACTAGTTATGATGCGGAAACTAATAACTAGTTATACCTTTTGTAGCTTATAGACCTCTTGATTTTCTATTGTATTCCTCTCCTTCTCTTGAACGTCGTGTGGGCGACGATCTTCCAAGATGAAATCCATCCAAGCTTCTTCCTTTGCTTCCTAGATCCGACCACCAACTAACCTCCAAGGGATGCTAGACAAGAGAGCTTCCTTTTCTTCTTCTTCTCCTTCAAGCAACCGGCCACCAAGAGATCACCATACTAGATGTCGCCGACCTCTAAGGAAGAAAAAAAAGAAGATAAAAGGAAGAGGGTCGGCCACCAAGGATTGGAAGAGAGGAATAGAAGATGTATATTTCTCATGAGGCACCCCTCCATCTCTTTTATAATCCTTGGCCTTGGCAAAAAAAGGAAAGTTTTAAACATAATTAAAACTTCCTTATATTTCTTGCCAATGACTAAAAAGGAAAGGTTAAAACAAAAAATTAAAACTTCCTTTAAAGCTTGTCATGGTCGGCCCTATACATATGCTCCAAACAAGGAAAGTTTTAAACACAAAATTAAACTTCCTTATTTATTTCCGGTAAGAAATTTTAATAAAAAATTTCTCTTTTAAATCCCTTGTTGGTTATAAAAGGAAAATTTTATAAATTAAAATTTCTCCTTTAAAACATGTGGATGGTTACAAAAAAGGAAAGTTTTATCAAAAATTAAAATCTTCCTTTTAACTACAAATAAGGAAAGATATCAAACCTCTCTCTTAATCCTTTGTAGAAAGCTATAAAAGGAAAAATTTAAAAATTTAAAAACTCTCTTTTAAAACCATGACTTCCACAAAAGGAAAGATTTTGAAATTTAAAATACCCTTTTATTTTAATGTGGCCGGCCACCTAGCTTGGGCTCCAAGCATGGCCGACCATAAACTTGGTTCCAATCTTCAGCTTGGCCGGCCATAGCTTGGGCTCCAAGCTTGGCTTGGCCGGCCACAACAAGATGGGTAAGAAGCTTCGCTTTAAGTGGATATAAGTGTAACGCCCGAAAATTCTCGAAACTGCATTATAAATATTCTACGATTTTTCTGGAATTTTTAGATATTTTTCCGGAATTTTCCGATTAGCGGAAGCAGCAAAAATAAATAGAACCGCAAAATAGCTTAGGCGGGAATCGAACCCGAGACCTATGGTTTAGGGATAATGTTAGTAACCGGTTGAACCCAGCAGGGCCGTGCTGAAAGGAAAGGGAACCAATAAAATTTATATTGGAGTTGGGCGAATTAAGTCTTTAATATAAATAGGAAAACTTATTAAGTGAGGAGGTTATTTTTTTTCACCGTGACCTATCCTCTTCCAAAACCTCACCGCCGCCCACACCTCTTCCTCCTCTCTCGGCGCCCAAGCCCCAAGGACTCTCGGATCATCCTCCGGTGACGACTCCAACACGAAAGAGGTTCTTCTCCGCGAGAGGGACGCGAAGACGTGAGCGGATCGTCGAGAAGGTCATCTCCACCGGAATTCTAACGAATAGAATCGTAAGAAATTATGAACCGGAGGTAAGAAACCCCTCACCTGCAGTATAAGTAGCTCTCGTTTGATTGCATGCTTATAATTTAGTCATATGTAGATTTTTATCGATGTCTAGAGTGTATTTAATTCTCTTCGCCGACTTAAGGGTTAGTTGAGTATCTCTGGATGGGCCGGACGCGTTTTTCCTCTTCAGATAGAGGTTCCAGACGTCGTCGGGTGCTTAGAGGTGGTCCCCCTATTAGAGAGGAGAGTTGGAGCACACTAGGTGTTCGATAAAATGTTTAGCGCAACATTAGATAGTTTTAACAGCATAGTTAAATGCATAGGAGCATTTAAACCAGCATATCAGTTTTATTTCAGCTTTATGGGACTAGATGTCCAATGGGTGGGTTCCCACAGTCGCCTCTAGGTTCAGACAACCTAGTGCTAGGTTCAGATAACCTAGATTCAGCTAATTAGCATTTCAGTATTTTACTTTCAGCAGCGGCACTGTACTGGATTAGATATCCACTGGGTTGGACTCCCATAGTCGTCCCTAGGTTCAGCTAACCTAGTAAACCCTACTAGATTCGGAACTTGCAATCTCGGGTCTAGTTAGGGATGCGCGCACAGCAAGTACAGATGCCAGGGCCCTACAGCAGCATGTTTAGTATTTTTATCTATTATGTATAATAGTTTTCCAAATCAGTTTTAAAATATAAGGGAATTCAGTATTAGCTCAGCTTCAGCTTAGCTCACTTTTGTATCAACTCAGCTTATTTCAGTTGTTAAATATGATAGCTTCATATACAGTTCTAGACATGTTATGATCAGTTTTATTTTATGTTCAGCTTATGTTATGCCATGCTTTGTATGATACCATGCCATGCCATGCTTGCATATTCAGTATGCTTTTCAAATAGCATGATTTCCAAATCATGAGTTGCATCGTATGCATTGTTTTTGTGAGTAGATGGTTTCTTACTAAGAGAAAGCTTATAGATACTTTTCCTTATACTGCAGATAAAGGTAAAGGGAAAATGGACTAGCAGTGGAGGCTGGAGGTCAGTGCAGATGAGGATGTGTGAGGCAGGAACTGGAATAAAGATCCTAGGGATCTAGTTTTATTTTACTACGCATTAGAACTTGTAGCAAGTCTAGTTATTAAAGTCTTGTTCTCTTTCCCTTATGCTTCGCATTCTAGTATGGTTAATGGTATGAACTAGTGAACATGCATTATATTATATCTTGAATGTTGCCCAATGCATGATAGAATAGTTATTAGCATTTGTAGAGTTGTTTCACTGATTTTGGCACGAAATCTGCTGAAATCAGAGTTTCAGCTCGAAATCAGAAACCCTGGATCGATCCATGGACCGATCGGGGGTCCTCAATCGATCCATGGATCGATTGAGGCTGATTCCTGTGAACAGAATGCAGTTGGATCGATCAGCAAATCGATCCAGACGCATTCTGTCGCGAACAGAAAGGAATTGGATCGATCCGCCGATCGATCAAATCCTGGAACGATCAGCCGATCGATCTAGTGACTTTCTGTCGCGAACAGTAAGTAATTGGATCGATCAGCCGATCGATCCCATGACCTGGATAGATCAGCCGATCGATCCCATGACCTGGATCGATCAGCCGATCGATCCAGGCATTGCCCGTGCCCAGTATCAAGTTGGATCGATCCGTGGATCGGTCCCAACAATGCCAATCGATCCGTGGATCGATTGAAGCGCCTGAACTCAGCTAGGAAGGCATAGTTTCAGCATTATGACCATTGAGAGGTACAGATTACCTTCTCTAGCATGCACACAGCTTCCAGTACATGTAGCATATTCAGGTCCAGTTTTTCCAGCAATTAGATTAGTAGCAAAAGTAAATTTAAATTAGACCAGTTTTCCGCACAGTTAGCATAACATAACTGTAGCGATCGGCCTTACAGCTTAGCTAGTAGAAGGCGGGTCGTTACAGAGTGGTATCAGAGCAGAATTCCATACTTCCTACACACACATCAGCATTGTACCTACAGCTTCCAAGTATGAATACCTCTACTTAATTTTTGCTCCTTGTTTTGTTATTACAGTTCATGTTTATATGCCTACTGCTTGTTAGTATGTGATGGTTTTTAAACATGATATCAATAGTTGTATAACTGTGATTACATTAGTTATGTTATGTTCTCTATGTCTTTAGAAATGGCACGAGGACGCCCAGCTAGAAGGGCACTAGCTACTGAGCCCTAGCAAGAGGCAGACAGTTCAGTGCCTCCTCCAGACCTTATGGCATTAGTGGCTCAGTTACAGCAGCAGCTAGCTGAACAGCAACAGGAAATAGCCACCTTAAAGGCTAATCAGCAGAGTACCCCCACAGTCACCCCGGAACCGAATTTGACGACTCCGGTAGTCTTAGAGGTTCCACCACCAGCCTACAGCAGCCCCAGCAGGTGAGCCAAGAAAGGAAGCCTATCGGATCCAGTGGCGGAAGCCAGAGAGCTTCTCGGGCACTAGTGAACCATGGGATGCACAAGCCTGGTTCAAAACACTGGAGAGCACGATGGAGCTCCTGTGGCCGGAACACGAGAAAGTGAAGTGTGCCTCCTTCTGCAGGAGACGCACGCATGTGATGGGAAAGAATCAGAATGAAGCGCCCGGTGAGATGTCATGGGCTGACTTGAGAAGGAATTCTTCGAGGAGTTCTTTCACATCTGGTTACCAACCGCCACTACGACGAGTTCACCGAGTTTCGTCAGGGCAACCTTTCGATTGAGGAAGCCGTGAAGAAATTCAACAGTTGGCTCGTCTATGCGCTAGTCAGCACAGAGAAGGAGCGGATCCGGTTGATGCTCAAGATCTTGAGGCCGGATAGCGATGAACGTGGCCGGTGGCATACATAGGCCACAAACCACAGAGGAGTTAGTGAGCAGTGCCTTGACCATAGAGCATTACCAGAACAGCATAAACCAGCTGAAGCAAGTCTCCTCACAGTCCAAAGGCCAAGGAAACTCTCACACTCAGAAACAGCAAGGCCACAGCTCTAACTGGAAAGGGAACTCCAACAGCAAGCACAAATCAGGGAGTGACCCAAAAGGAGGATCATCTAGCAAGCGACCCAGTTATCCAAAGTGTGCTACTTGTGGGAAATTCCACCCAGGGGTTTGTCGTAAGGGCACACGAGGATGCTTTGAATGTGGACAAGAAGGGCATATGGCCAAGCAGTGCCCGAACAAGACCGGTCTTCCTCAGCCACAGCAGATTCAATATGCAGGCCAGCCAGCTCAATTATATCAGATGCAGGACGCTCTAGAAGGTCCACTTATCAGCCAGGGCAGATTAGAAGCCCCTCCAGCTATGGCGAATGCGAGGATCTACTCACTCACCAGAGAGGATGTAGCCAATGCCTCGACAGTGGTCACAGGTCAGATTAGCATCTTTCAGTATAGTGCTACTGTTCTATTTGATACTGGGGTAACCCATTCATATATAGCCAGAATGTTCTCTGACAAGTTAGAAATACCCTCAGAAGTACTCAGTGGTCAGTTTTTGACGGCACTACCTTCAGGAGAGATCATGGCTTCCACGCACTGGCTCAGAGCAGTGCCGGTCATTATAGCAGACAGAGAGCTCTTTTGTGATCTGATAGTGCTAGAGATGACCGACTATGACGTGATCTTTGGAATGGACTTTCTGATCAGATACGGTGCTACCATAGAGTGCCGTAAACAGAAGCGGCAGTACAATTTGAATACAGCGGGGAACCAAAGAGAAAGGCCAAGAAGTTCCTCTCAGCTATGAAAGCACAGAAGCTACTGGATTCAGGATGTACAGGATTCCTAGCACATGTAGTCAATGCCAGCCAGGACAAGAACTAACAGCTAGCAGAGGTTCGAGTCGTATGTGACTACCCAGCAGTCTTCCCTGAAGAGTTACCAGGTTTAGCACCAGACAGGGAGATTGACTTTGAGATAGAGCTCATTCCCGGTACAAATCCTATCTCCAAAGCGCCTTATCGCATGGCTCTAGCAGAACTGAAGGAACTTCAGGAGCAACTACAGGGTTTCATACGCCCGAGTCACTCACCATGGGGAGCGCCTGTATTGTTCGTGAAGAAGAAGGATGGAAGCATGCGATTGTGCATAGACTACAGATCACTGAACCAAGTCACGATCAAGAACAGGTATCCTCTTCCCAGAATAGATGACCTGTTCGACCAGTTAAAGGGAGCAGCAGTGTTCTCTAAGATTGACCTCAGATCAGGATATCACCAAGTCAGAGTCAAGGAGGGTGATATACCGAAGACAGCATTCAGGACCAGATACGGACATTACGAGTTCGTAGTCATGCCTTTTGGCGTGACAAATGCTCCAGCTACATTCATGGATCTCATGAACAGAGTATTCAGAGAGTACTTAGATAAGTTTGTTATCGTGTTCATCGATGACATCCTTATCTACTCAGGAACTCAGGAAGAACATGCAGAGCACCTGAAGACAGTACTACAGACACTTCAGCAGAATCAGCTATATGCCAAGTTCACGAAATGTGAATTCTGGCTTGATCAGGTGTCCTTCCTGGGTCACATCATCTCAAAGGATGGTGTCATGGTAGACCCCAGCAAAATAGAAGCAGTAAGTAACTGGAAAAGACCGAAGAACGCCAGTGAAATCAGAAGCTTTCTGGGATTAGCAGGTTATTACAGAAAGTTTGTAGAGGACTTCTCCAGGATAGCCTCCCCACTGACAGCTCTCACCAGAAAGAACAGAAAATTTCAGTGGACAGAGGACTAGCAGAATCGAGACATCGCCTGCACACTCGATCAGGAGGAGCTACGGAGACAGATTTTATGTGAGAGCCACCTAGCTTGGGCTCCAAGCTTGGCCGACCATAAACTTGGCTCCAATCTTCAGCTTGGTCGGCCATAGCTTGGGCTCTAAGCTTGGCTTGGCCGGCCACAACAAGATGGGTAAGAAGCTTCGCTTTAAGTGGATATAAGTGTAACGCCCGAAAATTCTCGAAACTGCATTATAAATATTCTACGATTTTTCTGGAATTTTTAGATATTTTTCCGGAATTTTCCGAGTAGTGGAAGCAGCAAAAATAAATAGAACCGCAAAATAGCTTAGGCGGGAATCGAACCCGAGACCTATGGTTTAGGGATAATGTTAGTAACCGGTTGAACCCAGCAGGGCCGTGCTGAAAGGAAAGGGAACCAATAAAATTTATATTGGAGTTGGGCGAATTAAGTCTTTAATATAAATAGGAAAATTTATTAAGTGAGGAGGTTATTTTTTTTCACCGTGACCTATCGTCTTCCAAAACCTCACCGCCGCCCACACCTCTTCCTCCTCCTCTCTCGGCGCCCAAGCCCCAAGGACTCTCGGATCATCCTCCGGCGACGACTCCAACACGAAAGAGGTTCTTCTCCGCGAGAGGGACACGAAGACGTGAGCGGATCGTCGAGAAGGTCATCTCCACCGGAATTCTAGCGAATAGAATCGTAAGAAATTACGAACCGGAGGTAAGAAACCCCTCACCTGTAGTATAAGTAGCTCTCGTTTGATTGCATGCTTATAATTTAGTCATATGTAGATTTTTATCGATGTCTAGAGTGTATTTAATTCTCTTCGCAGACTTAGGGGTTAGTTGAGTATCTCTGGATGGGCCGGACGCGTTTTTCCTCTTCAGATAGAGGTTCTAGACGTCGTCGGGTGCCTAGAGGTGGCCCCCTATTAGAGAGGAGAGTTGGAGCACACTAGGTGTTCGATAAAATGTTTAGCGCAACATTAGACAATTTTAACAGCATAGTTAAATGCATAGGAGCATTTAAACCAGCATATCAGTTTTATTTCAGCTTTATGGGACTAGATGTCCAATGGGTGGGTTCCCACAGTCGCCTCTAGGTTCAGACAACCTAGTGCTAGGTTCAGATAACCTAGATTCAGCTAATTAGCATTTCAGTATTTTACTTTCAGCAGTGGCACTGTACTGGATTAGATATCCACTGGGTTGGACTCCTATAGTCGTCCCTAGGTTCAGCTAACCTAGTAAACCCTACTAGATTCGGAACTTGCAATCCCGGGTCTAGTTAGGGATGCGCGCACAGCAAGTACAGATGCCAGGGCCCTACAGCAGCATGTTTAGTATTTTTATCTATTATGTATAATAGTTTTCCAAATCAGTTTTAAAATATAAGGGAATTCAGTATTAGCTCAGCTTCAGCTTAGCTCACTTTTGTATCAACTCAGCTTATTTCAGTTGTTAAATATGATAGCTTCATATACAGTTCTAGACATGTTATGATCAGTTTTATTTTATGTTCAGCTTATGTTATGCCATGCTTTGTATGATACCATGCCATGCCATGCTTGCATATTCAGTATGTTTTTCAAATAGCATGATTTCCAAATCATGAGTTGCATCGTATGCATTATTTTTGTGAGTAGATGGTTTCTTACTAAGCGAAAGCTTATAGATACTTTTCCTTATACTGCAGATAAAGGTAAAGGGAAAATGGACTAGCAGTGGAGGCTGGAGGTCAGTGCAGATGAGGATGTGTGAGGCAGGAACTGGAATAAAGATCCTAGGGATCTAGTTTTATTTTACTACGCATTAGAACTTGTAGCAAGTCTAGTTATTAAAGTCTTGTTCTCTTTCCCTTATGCTTCGCATTCTAGTATGGTTAATGGTATGAACTAGTGAACATGCATTATATTATATCTTGAATGTTGCCTAATGCATGATAGAATAGTTATTAGCATTTGTAGAGTTGTTTCACTGATTTTGGCACGAAATCTGCTGAAATCAGAGTTTCAGCTCGAAATCAGAAACCCTGGATCGATCCATGGACCGATTGGGGGTCCTCAATCGATCCATGGATCGATTGAGGCTGATTCCCGTGAACAGAATGCAGCTGGATCGATTAGCCGATCGATCCAGACGCATTCTGTCACGAACAGAAAGGAATTGGATCGATCCGCCGATCGATCAAATCCTGGAACGATCAGCCGATCGATCTAGTGACTTTCTGTCGCGAACAGTAAGTAATTGGATCGATCAGCCGATCGATCCAAGCATTACCCGTGCCCAGTATCAAGTTGGATCGATCCGTGGATCGGTCCCAACAATGCCAATCGATCCGTGGATCGATTGAAGCGCCTGAACTCAGCTAGGAAGGCATAGTTTCAGCATTATGACCATCCGAGAGGTACAGATTACCTTCTCTAGCATGCACACAGCTTCCAGTACATGTAGCATATTCAGTTCCAGTTTTTCCAGCAATTAGATTAGTAGCAAAAGTAAATTTAAATTAGACCAGTTTTCCGCACAGTTAGCACAACATAACTGTAGCGATCGGCCTTACAGCTTAGCTAGTAGAAGGCGGGTCGTTACAATAAGGCTTTATAAATAAGAGGCTACAATAGGGACCGAGAGGAGGAATTGATTTTGGTCTCCCGATGAGCTTGAGCTTCCCGTGTTCGCCCCAAACACCCAACTCAAGTTCATCAATAATAACTCATACCACTAAAGAATTATTATTGCACTACCGCACCAATCCTATATTACAATTATGGGCTCCTTCTTATCATGAGTGTGTTAGTCTCCTTGTGTTTAAGATATCAAATGCCCACTAATTAAATGAGTTACTGACAACTCACTTAATTAATATCTAGCTCCAAGAGTAGTACCACTCAACCTTATTGTCATGTCAGAGTAAGTCCACCTGCAGGGTTTACATGACAATCCTTATGAGCTCCTCAAGGGGACATCATCAACCTAGATTACTAGGACACAGTTTCATTCTATAATCAACAACACACCATATAAATAATATCATTTCCCAACTTATCGGGCCTATTGATTTAACGAACTAAATCACACCCTTTGATAAATTAAAGAAATAAATATTAAGTAAACGTTTTTGTTATTATATCATGATTAAGAGTACGCACTTCCATAATAATAGAGGTTTTGTTTTTTTATGTAGTCAGTATAAAAAAGAAACTACCTCAAATGGTCCTGCTTAATACACTCATAGTGTACTAGTGTAATTTTATAGTCAAGATAAACTAATACCAAATTACACTATAACCATTCCAATGGTTTGTCCCATTCCATCTTGGTTGTGAGATACTATTTATAATTTATAAGGAACTGATAACATGATCTTCTGTGTGTCTTTTCACACCATGTTATCTACAATATAAATTAAATGGGCAACTACACTTAGCATAAATGTAGACATTTGACCAATGTGATTCTTATTTCAAAATAAATGTTTATACAAAAAGCTAGACTTTTAGTATACACTTTTAGTGAAAGGATCTGCCAGGTTATCTGCTGATGCAATCTTGGTGACAACAACTTCTCCTCGCTTTATGATGTCTCGTATTAGGTGGTACTTGCGCTCAATGTGTTTACTCGCCTTATGAGCTCGTGGTTCCTTCGAGTTTGCTACTGCACCGCTATTATCACAATATATTGTGATGATTTTGGGTAAACCAGGAATCACATCTAAGTCCATCAAAAAGTTCCTGAGCTATACAACTTCTTTGGTTGCCTCAGAGGCTGCCACATACTCAGCTTCCAAGGTTGAGTCTGAAACACATTTCTGGTTAACACTCCTCCATGTTATGGCTCCACTTTCTAAAGTAAACACATAATCTGAGGTAGACTTACTATTGTCCCTATCTGATTGGAAGTCAGAATCCGTGTAACCCACAGGGAGCAAATCATCTGTTTGGTAAACCAGCATATAATCTCTAGTCCTTCTCAGGTACTTTAATATATATTTTACAGCAGTCCAATGTCTCTGTCCTGGATTACTTTGATATCTGCTAATCATGCCCACAGCAAAATAGATATCCGGTCTCGTGCATAACATTGCATACATTAGGCTTCCTACAGCTGAAGTATAAGGAACTGTCTTTATTTCCTCTATCTCTTTTGATATCTTAGGAGACATCTCTTTAGATAAAGATACTCCATACCAAAAAGGTAGAAATCCTTTCTTAGAGTCTTGCATGTTAAAACGAGCTAGGATAGTATCGATACATGAAGCTTGGGATAAGCACAACATTCTTTTCTTGCGATTCCTTATTACTTTGATTACAAGAATATCTTTGCATTCTCCCAAGTCCTTCATATCGAATTGCTTAGACAACCATACTCTTACTTCTGACAACACTTTAACATTATTGCCAACTATCAAAATGTCATCTATGTATAGTACAAGAAATACCATCACGTTTCCGTCACACTTCTTGTATAAACAAGACTCATCTGGACACTGAATAAATCCATAAGACTGAATTACTTTATTAAACCAGATGTTCCAAGATCTTGAAGCTTGCTTCAGTCCATAAATAGACTGATTGAGCTTACATACAAGATTCTCTTTGCCCTTTGCAATAAACCCCTCTGGTTGCTTCATATGGATGTTTTCTTCAAGACTTCCATTAAGGAAAGTTGTCTTGACATCCATTTGCCAAACCTCATAATCCATATGAGCAGCAATAGATAAAAGAATCCGGATAGACTTAAGCATGATTACTGGCGAAAAGGTTTCCTCATAATTGATTCCCTCTTTCTGAGTATACCCCTTCGCAACAAGCCTTGCTTTGAAGGTTTCCACCTTCTCGTCTGTCCCTCTTTTTCTTTTGTAGATCCATTTACATCCAATAGCTTTTACACCATTTGATGATTCTACTAGCTCCCAGACTTTGTTAGAATACATAGATTCTATTTCTGAATTCATTGCTCTTTGCCAAGATGCTGCATCTTTATCTTGGAGTGCTTCGTCATATGTTCGAGGATCAGGTTCATGTTTACCTGGGATTAAGTCCGAAGACTCTCCCAAAAACATGAATCTTTCAGGTTGCCTCACAACCCTTCCACTACGATGAGACACTGTCTGTAGTTGTGCATCATCTATGATACGTGTTGCAGTTTCTTGTGATATTTCATCTTGCACTGTTAATACTAAAGTAGACGTGCCCTCTCTCATTTCTTCTAGAACAATTTTACTCATGTGCTTGTGGTTTATTACATAGTCCTCTTCTAAAAATCGGACATTAGTGCTAACATTGACCTTTTGATCTTTAGGACTATAAAACAAACCACCTTTCGTTCCTTTAGGATAACCTATAAACAGGCGAACTTCTGTACCAGATTCCAACTTATCAGCATCTCCCTTTAGCACATGTGTTGGACTACCCCAAATCCGAACATGACTCAGACTAGGCTTACTCCCATTCCATAATTTCGTGGGAGTAGAGGGTACTGATTTAGAAGGTACCAAGTTCAGAATGTACACTTCCGTTTATAAAGTATGCCCCCAGAACGAATTTGGTAATTTTGAATAACTCATCATCGATCTAACCATTTCCATAAGAGTCATATTCCTTCATTCTACTACACCATTCTGTTGGGGTGTATCAGGTGTAGATAATTGGGATTAAATCCCAACCTCTGATAAGTAATTCCTAAACTCTCCTGAGAGGTACTCGCCACCACAATCAAACCGTAGTGTCTTGATACTTTTACCATGATGTTTTTCCACATCAGCCTTGTACTATTTGAAATTATCAAAGCACTCAGACTCGTGGCGCATCAAGTAAATGTACCCATATCTCGAATAGTCATCTATAAAAGGGACAAAATATTCGAAACCACCTCTCGCTTGGATAGTCATAGGTCCACACAAATCAGAATGAACCAATTCCAACACATCTTTTGCTCTATACCCCTTGGCCTTAAAAGGTCTCTTGGTCATTTTTCCTTCCAAGAAAGATTCGCAGGTTGGAAAGTTTTCCAACACTAATGAACCCAAGAGTCCATCGACTATTAGCCTTTGAATCCTACTCAAGTTAATATGACCAAGTCTTAGATGCCAAAGATATGTTTGGTTCATTTTCGAAGGTTCCTTTCTCTTATTAGAATTAGAGGATGTGTTATTAATTTCCATTTGTTGCTTTGTGGGAGTTATTGGATTTAGAGTATACAAATTGTCAACTAGTGTACCAGAACAGATAACTACCCTATTTTTCTTGATAACCACTTTATCATCAAAAGAAACAATATATCCATCTAAAAATAGTTTAGAAACTGAAATTAAATTCTTTCTAAAACTTGGTACATAAAGATAATTTCTTAAAATCAAAGTTCTATTCCTATCAAATGATAAGTAACCATCACCCACTGTAACAGTCGCCACTTTTATAGCATTGCCCATGTAGACGGTTATCTCTCCTTCATATAGTTGTTGGGTTTCCTGGAACCCCTGCAATGTATTGCAGACATGATTAGTGGCTCCTGTATCTACACACCAGGTACTGGTAGATAACACCGCTAAACATATTTCAACTATTAGAGAATAAGATATACCTTTATTGTTCTCTTTCCTACGAGGACAGTCTGGCTTCCAATGTCCAGACTGCTTACAAATAAAGCACTTGCCCTTCGGCTTCTTCACTCCTACTTTTAGTCCAGTACCTAGAGATCAATTCACTTTCTTTGCCGAGCCAGTTTGTTTCTTCTTCTTCTTCTTCTTGCCTTTTTAATTAGAAGTAGAAACATTTTCAGCAAAGTGAATTTGGAAATTATGACGAAATAGCCCTTCTGTTGCCTGAAGTTCTGTCAGTAGTTCCGCCAATGAATAGATTCTTTTATTCATATTGTAGTTCAGGTGGAACTGCTCAAAACTTTTGGGTAGCGTTTGGAGAATAATATCGACCTGGGTTTCCCCATCGATTTCAGCTCCAAGGATTTGTATCTCGTTCAAGTAAGCCATCATTTTGAGGATATGATCCCTTACGGGTGTACCCTCTGACATGGTGGTTGTCATTAAGTTTATCATAGCCTCTTGCCTAGCAACCCGATTCTGGTGTCCAAAGAGTTCCTTGAGATTGTACATCATGTTATAGGCAGTAGGCATGGATTGATGCTGATGTTGCAGCACATTTGACATAGAAGCCAAAATGTAACACCGCGCCATCTCATCTGCCTTAACCCATTTCTTATGATACTCAATCTCCTCTTCACTAGAATCACTATTAAGCTCATTAGGGCAGACCTCTAATAGTACAAACTTATAGCCTCCAGGTTTCTTTTCCAATCTATGTAATTTAGACCAGTAAGTTTGTTCTCTTTCAGAATGATAACTGTTAGGACCGAAAATAGCTAGAGGGGGGGTGAATAGCTCGTCGCGTTCGCTCGGTGCTCGGCGGTGCTTGTTCCTTCAAAGATGTGCAGCGGAAATACAAAGAAACAATCACACAACGCTAATACGGTTGGTTTACTTGGTATCCACCTCACAAGAGGTGACTAATCCAAGGATCCACACCAACACACACACCCTCCACTATGAATAACACTCCTTTATGGTAACTACCAAAGGCGGAGAAGCCCTACAACCCTCTCAATACAAGAAGAAGAAAGGGAAATACAAGATAAGCAAAAGCTTACAAGATGTGCAATAAAAACCTTAACCCTAACTTCTTCCTCTTGCAATAGATCCGCCTCTTGACTTGGAGAACTTCCAAGATCCTTCAAGAACTGGTGATCTCGAGCTTGGAGAGAGCTGTGGAGGAGCTGGTGAAGATCTGAGTTGAATCGGTGAAGAGATGCTGAAGGAATTGCACGCCAACAGCTATAAACGACGCCAACGGTCGAATCCCAATCAATTGGATTGCTCCCAATCGATCGGGGAGGCTTTGGATCGATCCACGGATCGATCCAGAGCGCCTCTGTGCTCTGGAAAAATGCCTGGATCGATCCACGGATCGACCCAGCGCTTATCGCGCGAAGCAGCAGCGTCCCAATCGATCCACTGATCGATTGGGACCTCTGGATCGATCCACGGATCGATCCAGAGGGGTTCTATTCGCGGGGACTCACCGGATCGATCGGCGGATCGATTCGGATCTTCTGGATCGATCCACTGATCGATTCAGATCTGCTGGATCGATCCACGGATCAATCCAAACCTGCTGGATCAATCCACGGATCAATCCAAACCTGCTGGATCAATCCACGGATCAATCCAAACCTGCTGGATCAATCCACGGATCAATCCAAACCTTGGTTTTTGTCCAAAACCAAGTCTAAAGCCCCCTAAACCAACATCTAGTCAACCATGACTTGTTGGTACATAAGACCTAGCATCCGGTCACCCTTGACCGGCTAGGACTCTCTCACCAAGTGTCTGGTCAATCCCTTTGACCCACTTGGACTTTTCTCTTCTTGCCAAGTATCCGGTCAGTCCCTCTGACCTACTTGGACTTTTCTTTCTCGTGCCAAGTATCCGGTCAATCCCTTTGACCTACTTGGATTCTCACCAAATGTCTGGTCAACCTTGACCCATTTGGATTTCTCTTGCCTGGCTTCACTCACCAGGACTTTCCCAATTGCCTAGCTTCACTCACTAGGTCTTTCACCTGGCTTCACTCACCAGGACTTTCCTCCTGCCTAGCTTCACTCACTAGGACTTCCCAGTCAAGTATCCGGTCATCCTTGACCTACTTGACTCTTCTTCAATCAACCTTGCATTGTCAATGTAACGACCACCCTTCTTACTACTACTACTCTCTAAGAATGACCGTTACTTATCTACTAACTCTACTTAACCGGTATAATTAAAATCCTCGAAGAAACCCTACCGAAAAATTTCGACAGAATCTCCCCTGTACCGGTGACCATAATCATTGATACATAACATAATATACACAGTCACAGGCGACTGGAACATTTATCAAACAACCACGCAGTTTATAAGACACAACAACTAAAGAAAATAAACTATTCTAGCAATAACAAATGAATAAAACTAAACTAACAATGCGGAATGAAAATACAATCTAAAAAGACATAAATCATAAGGTACAACTCAACTATTTCTATCCACTAAACATGAAAACTCAAAACTTCCTAGGTCTCTCCATAGTCCTGGCATCACACATCCTTCGAACACCTCCTTGTCGCCTTCCTTTCTATATCTTTTCCTTTCTTGTATCTGCAGTAAGAGGAAGTGTAGTCTATAAGCAAAATGCTTAGTAAGCGCTATCTAACTCACAAAAACTCGATATGCATGTGAATATCCTGAAATAAAAACATGCTAAAACTGAATGCTAACATGTAAAGCTAAACATGTAAAACTACTCATGCTCTTCTAATAGCAAAGAACAGTAAGCCAATCTAAATAACATGCTAGCATAAAAGGGAACTAAACTTGCTGATTCTAAAACAAAGTGAAACTTGATTCATTTGTTCTAACTTATTCTTTAATACTTTATGTTTATATAAAAACTCGTTTTACTTATTCAAAAACTTATACTTATAATACTTCAAAATAATAATCATCTTCTTCTTGGGCCCGGCAACTGTGCTTTTACTTTTGTAACAACCCGACCCATTCGGCGGCCCATTTGGCGACCCTATGGTCGTCGACTAAACCTAGGGACGACTATGGGAGCCCAGCCCAAGGACAGAGAGTCCAGTACAGTGCCACTGATAAAAGTAAAATACTTGTTATCTTTTAATACTTCTATATAATGCCTCGGCATTTTCTTTAGCACCTTGTATGCCAAGATCCCTAAAGTCTTGACTTTGGGATCTACTTAAGGCCTTGGCCTTTTTCTTTCTTTTCTTTATCTGTCTTATACTTGTTAATACTTCTAATAAAAGAATGCTTCCTTAAAAACTGAAATGTTTAAATAAATTCTAAAACTGAAACATGTACTTTCAGCTAAGAGAGTTTCTGATTACAAAGACCAAGACAAATCATATGTATATACATAACATTATCTTTAATCCAAGAAGACAAGGTCAACAATTCTTTATATAATGTCAAGGCACGCACTTTAGAAAGGTAAAATGCAGAAACTAGAAAAGCTAAAGTACCCAAAAGCCAATACTTAACTGAAGGCTAGCATAATGTGCACATAGTATAAAAAAGGATATTTTTCCCCTCAAGTTAGAAAGCCTGTCTAGCCTAGGACAGCTAGACTAACCATTCTATTGTCATCATAATTAATTTGATATGTAAACAGCTTCTTTGCTTGGGGATTCTTGACCGTTGTTCAAACACTAAAATTGTCTTGTCACAATACATAACAACATAGTTGCTGGACAAAAAGATGAAGACTCCAAACATAGCATTCTTCTAAATCCTTTTCATTCTAAGAGGGTAACATTAAAACCCTATCTAACCTCTTCCACATTCTTTTATTGACTTATGATGGTCAGCATCTTTATGACATTTATAAAGACTTTATGTTAGCTAACTGTGATTTACTACTATTATGACTTATTGTTCTACTTGCTAATTGATACATGGAACCAGATTGAAAATTAAACCTTATTTAAAGATTATTAACTAAATGCTTGCTGTAGCTTTTCATATAAGTGCTCTACACTTCAATGAACTTGAATGATGGCCAGATCACATTAAAGCTTAAAACCCATCACCACATGTGTTCATGCCCATCCAGTTAGTCACATAAATATCATAACCCATCTACTTCATGCTTGGATTGAAAGCACATGGCATTTACTCTGTAACCATACAGATTCACAGTATCCTCTCTATTTACAATTCATGCTTAGCACTAGAACATCAAGAGACTAAATCGGGCCTGAAGAATTAATAAACATAACACAAGAATTAAACTATCAGAAGCCTAATAATGCATAATGAATTAACGAACATAACACAAGGATTACATCAAAACTCACGGCAGATGGTTCACCATATTGCTATTGCTTGAAACCTATTAGCAACTCACATAACCTTGTCTGTCTCAATTCATAGTTTCAGGGTTATTACAGAAACTACTATATGCTTAAAAACTAGGTTCTGTAGTGGTCGACACAGATGCAACTATGTAGCATAGGATCCGATCAAAAGCACAAACCACTTACAATTTATCCCAAAGCTTTCGGAAAAGGAAAGGAGCAATCGGAGCTATCCTACTGCAGGTGAGTAGCAACTTACCTCGGTTCCTTGGACTTACAGCCGGCGAGAACAATTCTAGGGCTTCGGAGAACTCGAGCTTTCGGTCCCTCCTTGTGCTTACGGCTCCTCCTCGACGAGAGGAACGCAAGGAGATGAAGAAGCCTTTGAATGAGCCTTTGGCCGGCCACCGGAGACGCCCTAAAGCTCGGCTGCGTTTTTCGCCCGAGAGGAATCGCCGACGCGAGAGAGGAGAAGAGGAAAAGAGAGAAAAGAAAAATAACTTAACCCCTCCCTTACCTATCCTTTTATAACCTAGGGTTATGGCTTAAGACCAATTCGTGATTGATTTGTTCACGAAATATCAGCGTGCTCGCTTGGTCCGCTGGAAAGTTGGATTCCCGAAGGTTTCGGGTTCGAGCCGCCCTCGGCTCCTTTTTAAACGATATTTTAATTTCATTTCTTACAACTACTTAACTATATTTAATTCCCCTATATTATAACAAAACTTGCTTAGCTCAGTTGGTTGGCTGACCTTGGTTAAGGTCTAGTTCGGTCTAGGGTTTAGGGTTCAAAACCCAACCTTAACACTTTATATATATATATTTTTTTAAAACTTCTTTCGTTTGGTAAAAATACCAAACGAACTCCAAAAATTACATAAAAATACTCTATAAATTCCTAAAAATATCTAGAATTTTTCTAAAGTATTTATAAATATTTTAAAGCACTTTTAGAACTCCTAATGAGGAAAATTGGGTCGTTACAGTCAAACATCGAAACCCAAACCAAGACTCAAGCTTGGTCAACCAGGTCAACCTTGACCTGAGGGATGTTGCACCAACAATAACAAGTGGGTTGAAAGTCATCCTAAGAATCACAAAATAAGTTTTGATCAAAACTTAAGAATTTAGAATAATATTGATTCCTCAAATAATATCATTTAAATTCACCAACACCTCAAAACACTGTGAATTTTGTATGCCATGATAGTATGGACGTATACAAATTCTAACATTTGTAAGAGGAGATTTTACCCATTAATTTTATTCTTGTCAACCTAACTTTATGATAAATAAAATTAATAGTTGGTATTCCTTCGGTCACACAAATAATAGCAATGACTTCGATGAGGAGGATACTATTAAATGCGCATAAGTGTATACCATTACTTGATACTAAGTCCACTAAATAGGATTGTGCCCCTTCAGATGGAGAAAATCACACACATCCTAAATAATTTCCTATAATCATCCATTAAGGAAGTTTGATCTAGTGATCCGCAAACAAACTTATCTGATGTGGAGGAAGGCACTCAGAGTCAACGCGCAAGTTTCTTTACATCACTTACAAACCAGTAATAGAAATAGTGAAGTTTATTTATAAACCCCTCTCCCACTTAGTTATTTAAGATGAGGATTTTAACATCCACACACACACATCACAGCAAATAAAAGCAATAAATATGAAAAAATAATAATTTTTCAACTATTATGGCCTCTTTCATCACTGTCCTCCGTGTGCTGCCAGCCCTAGCAGTCGTCAAAACTAGCCGCCAGCGCTAGGGTTCATGTCGTCACGTCCATCGAGCTTCCTTTTCTGTCGCGCCTCTAGTTCTCAAATAGCACCACGCCTCGTATGAATGTACACAACTTCTTCCATCATCTCAGCTCTTGTATGAATGTAACATTATTGCGACCAAAATCATTCTAATTTGTTGATGATAAAAATTTCTCTTGAATTGATGTATCCAAACACATTTACCAAACAGAATTTTCAAACAAACCAATTAATGGCAAACACTTCCGATTGATGTATCATTCAAACCAAAATTAATTATTCTCAAAATTCCTACTCAAACCTCCAAGACTTCAAGAATATTTAATCCTCCCCCACACTTATCCTTTGTCCACATCTTGTTCAAGCTAACTCATCAAGCAATTAATTCAAAACTCTCGCAAAGGATGAAAACAAAGCAAACAAAGATGATCAAAGGTTAAAATGCTAGATGAAAATGTTTTAAGAAAATTTGTGGAGAAAGAAATTTGAAATTATGAGGGAACAAGTATGAGAACTATCCTTCATTTCCATGCATACATATGCTATTATGACTTTGAAAAGAACCAAAGCAAGTTCTAGAGTTTCAAATGCTATGAATGCATATCACACAAAAATATAATAGAGATTAGGCTTGTGGTAGTCCTCACTAGGTAATTTTCATGCAATCAAACTCAATTAATCAAAGTGGAATCCACCACCACACTAACCAATATCATGTAAGTAAAGCATTCAATCATGTTCAATCGTTTAGAGCTTGATGGTCAAATTTAAAAAACTTTTCCCATCTTAAAAGTATTACTAGACCAATTTCATGAAGAGTTTTATTCAAAATGTAATATTATGTAGACTAAACAACATGCAAATTATAAAAGCAAAATGCAAATGTAAAGTATGAAACTAAAGAAATGTATAAGGTAAAAAGAAAAACAAGGAACAAACTCTCCTTAATTCTCGGTGGCTGAAAAAGATTTAGAAGAAGAAGCCACGCCAGTAGTGGAGTAATCGTGGTTACACTCAAATCCTTTTTATTCATCATTTTCCCTTAAAAATTCTTTCTGGAGGTCGGAGACGGTTCAGATTAAGTACCCATTTCAAACATCTATTGTATCCTGCAAAAGCAAATAAAAACAACCCCTCTCGAGTACTTTCATGATAAGAAGATAGTGAAACACAATTAATCTTAACACTAAATGTATCAAAATGGGTATCACATTCTATAAATTTGAAAACTGACACCTTAAAGAAATTTTCTGAAAAATCACAAGATGCACTAACCTTATCATGTTGAAAGATACCTGTGGGTTCTAAAATGGTGATTGTGACCTCCTCATTATCAAATAATGGTTCAAACTCTAGTTTAGGTGATCCTTGGGGTATTGCTTCCACTGTACAATCCCCTATACTTATATCATCAACATCTAGCTCAAGCTCCCGTTCAAGTGATTCTTGAGGTATTGCTTCCAATAAGCAATCTCATACACTTCCTTATCTTCAAGTAAATTTTCAGTTCCTGCATCATTCACAACATCTAAAGCAACAATATCAGTAGAATCAGAAATCTGTACAACTACATCATCATCACAAAAAATACTAGAAAAATCTTGTGAAGTAATGAAAGTAGGGTCAGGCTTGACAAGTCTCTACTTTCCATCTCCCCACTAGAATTTGTGTTTGTAGCTGGTTGATAGATGACATAATTTGATCTAATTGACTTTGTATATTCTGTACCCTTACAAATTGTTGCTCTTGATGATCTCATTTGTTGTATAACCTTATTAACTTTCCATGTTGACACTTCAAATTGAGGATTGTTCTTTTGAAACTCATATGAATTCTGGTAGGTTGTATCTGGCTCAATAAATGGTCCTTATGCATTTTTATACCTGAAATGTGAATGATCCACTCAATTAGAATTATAAATATTAAAAAATGATTCATACCTACTTTTTTGACCCATTGTTGGATAAAATTAATGCTTAGGTTAAAAACATTGACTCTCCATTCCACCTTCAAAATACTAAAAATATGGATTCATGCTAAAAGAAATCTCCTGTTCTTATACTACAACACTAACAATCAATATTAGAAGACTCAGGAGCATATAGTTTCAAACACATGGATATATGAATATTAAAGAACTTAACAATTCAAGAATCAATCAACATGAAAATACAAAAAGATAAGCAATAAAATCAATAAAGACGCTAAATAAAGAAAATCAATAAATGCACAATCTAAAATAAACACACACTACTAGTTATTATCCCAGGCAACAATGCCAAAATTTTGATGTTGCCATTTTACATGCCACGTGACACTTCAAAATTAATTAAGATTGGAAACTCATTAAACTCAAAAGAAGAGTTGTAGTAAGGAGTCCCAAGTCATATTTTTTTCCAAGGATAACTAAATAATTGTGTGTGAATTCTATATTCAAATCTATTTTTGGGTTTCCTTATCAACTTTGAATTAATCTTGCAAATCAAATAGAATAAATCCAGAACCCTATCTCTCTATCCATGAAACTTGAGAAAATGCTCTCATGATTCACTGTCATCTCATCAGATTAGCAATTATAAAGTTTGGATTTTAATGCATCATTAAATCTAGTAAAACAATTAACAGATCATTAAATCACAATCACAATCACAATTAACAACATATAATAGAAGCAAACAATTAACAGCTCAAGTAACATTCTACATTTAAATCTTCTAGTGCCAATGCAGATTTGTCAAATAACCATTAAGAATTTACTTCCGAATTAAGCTAATGAATGTAATTCTTCAGGTTTCAGATTCTCATCAGATTAAACAATGCAAATCATCACACAACTAACTCATGCTTTGAGTGGGTAAAACTCAAAAATAGAATGCAACCAATTTAAGAAGCTAAATCAAGATATGGAATGCAGAAATTTAAACAAGAATAGAATTACAAAGTTAAGAAATCAGATCATCAGATCTGAGCAAATTTATGGAAAGAAAACAAGAAACAAAGTTGCAAGAAATGTTCACAAACACAGATCACAGATCACAGCTCCTCCCTTCTACAGTGAAACAGAATCGCTCCTAGGAAGCTCCCTTCAAGCATCCGACGAGGAATGTCCAAGCTCCTGGCTATTATCAGATGATGCTCTTAGTTCCTGGGTACCTCCCTTCAAGCTCCTGATCATCTGGTAATCACATCGCCCAAAGAATAGAGGATGAACTTTGTGAATCGATTAACTTGATTGATTGATTAGATCGATCTAGGAGTCGTTGTGGAATGAGGATTAGAATGACATCGAAAACTCCTAGGAACCTCCCTTCAAGCTCCGATAAATGCGGAGATCGTTGATCGAGAACCTCCCTCGATTAGGAATGCAGCGGTGAAACAAAATCCAAATCGCAGACTGGGGTACCTCCCTCTGTCGCTCTCTGACCTCAGAGGATGAATGCCGACGACTCAGAGATCGCTGTTGGAGGAGAAGACTTGCTCTCAGATCTTGGATGTGGACAGGAGTGTTATGGACGAAGATGAACAGTGCCAAAATCACGAGAAGAGAAAACAACGCCCGAGCTCGAAGTGCACTGTAGCTTCTCACTAGTTTTTAAATCAACTCAAATCTCAATCAACTGCTGAGAATGCTTCAGATCTCATCTAATGGCCGGATAAATTCAGATCTAGATCAAAAGCTTCAGATCTTGATCAATGGTTGTGATCTAATTCTCCTTGACTTAGATGGATCAGATCTTCTATGTAAGGCTCATATCTCTCTTGATCTAGGATGGATGATTTAAATTGTTCCGAAGCTTAATCTTCTTGTTTAGACTCTGATTCAAGCACAAATTTGGTTTGAATTAATCCGAGTCAAAGATCCTTTGGTGCCTATAAAATAACAATCAAATATTAACATCAAATAATGCATTAATAAGATAATTTGAAATTAAGTCCAAGAATAAATGCAATGTATGAAAATGATGTAAATATGAGTTCCATCTATAAACAAGAGATCAAATCATGCATGTATGAATCAAAATAGTATAACAAAATCACGGTTATCAGGCCACATCACTCATGGAGAATTTAGATCAAATTAGATTACTCATGAATCAACTTGATTTAGTTGTGAACCAAACTAAAGGGTTAATGGACTAATTTTTGGTTAAGGGATAATGAGTTGGATTTAGGCTTTTTAATCTAACTCATTAATGAGGATTATATAAAGATATGGTTAAGAGAGAATTATACACATGAGATCATTATTGGCTTGATAAGGTTTTTGAAACCTTAACCCAATTTTCTCTCTTCCTCTCCCTCTCTCACCCGCCGCCAACAAGAGGAAACCTCCTCTTGTTGCCGTGAGCGACCAAGTAAGGAAACCCCTTCCTTGTTTGCTTCCTCTTCTTCCTCTTGATGCCTCTTCTTTGATCGTAGTTAGTAACTTTCAAAGGAGAGGCTTGTACTCATGGAGTTGTCTTGAGGAGCTCGGCGTGGATATGAATAGAGGCGATGTTTGACAACGCTGCTACGGTTGATGTCCTTCTCGTTACATGTCATCTGTAAGGTATACCTAGAGTAATTTTTATTCATTTTTCATTTTTGTTTTATGGTCTTGTCTAGTACTATTATATTTTGCATGTGTGTGGTGTGTGTGATGTAATAAATTAGTTTATTTACACAAAGTCTTCCGTTGTACATATTTACAAAACATGTTTTTAGCACACACAGCATCAGACATATCCCAACAGTAGTATCAGAGCCCGACTGTGCTTCGACATGATCATAAAATAGTTTATGAATGATTGTAGTTATAATTTTATTTGTTTTTGGATGATTAGGGAAAAATGGATTGGAAAAATTATTTTCTGGTCCCAAATTGGAAAATGGAACAGAACCGTTTTCAATCGATCAATCGATCGATTGGGATTGTCCTGATTGATCAACTGATCGATTCAACTTGGATCACATTAAATTTTCCACCTTTGAATCGATCTACCGATTAATTCAAGAAGAAAATTTCTGAACAGAAACGAGTTGGATCGATTGGCCAATCGATTGAAAGTGGCTGGATTGATCGACCAATCGATCCAGTGACGAAGAATTTTTTTCTTCATCTCTATTCGCCTTTGGATTGATCAGTTGATTGATCCAGATGCCTTGGATCGATCATTCGGTTGATTTAGACTATGATTTTTCAACAACGAGCTTCTGGATCAATCGGCCAATCGATCTAGATGCCCTGAATCGATTAGCCGATTGATTCAGCCCCTGTTTCAGAAACAATAAGTTGAAAAATTCTAATTTTGGTAATTCTGAGTTAACAAAAGTAATTCTAATTATTTCCTATTTCCCCCTAAATTATATTTAGGAATTTATTTTCCTAAAATTGTGATTAGGGAATTTATTTTCTAATTTAGAATTGTTTAATTAGGAATTATTTTCTCTAAAGAAAATATGTGATTAGCTTTGGAAATTTATTTCCAAATCTAAAATTAAAAGATTATATTTTGTGAAATCAAATCTTTAAAAGATATTTTATAATATCTATAAATATAGGATCATGATTTACGAAATTAAATCCTTATTTATATTTTATATATCCAAATAAAATAATGATAAGTATAAAATTAGATATGTATCTCATGCCATATGTATGTCATATAATTACATTTTGCCATGCGTGTGATGTGATTAGATTATACCATACGTGTGATGTGTCATACTATGTCATGCGTACGACGTGTCATGTCATCAGTTATGTCATACGTGTAATGTCATGTAGATAGAATATTTGCATGATGTAGATGTGACCTAAATCTCTTACACAATATTAAAACCTGCACATTCCGTTAATATGGTAAGAATCAGAGTTTAAGTTCTCATTGAGTTGTTGTCAAAGTCAAGCTCAACTTGAAATTAAATATGTTCAAATCGTAGAGATATTATCTCATGATTAATAGGTCGGTTTTAAACTTAAATCATTGATTTGTTATGCGAACGCCATGATCAATGGGAATAGAGGTGAACTTGGGTGATATGCATTTGATGTATACTTGTTAATGTGTTAACAACCCGATATTTATGCGAAGATCAATCAACTGCTAGCATAATGTGATAGTTGCATATAAATAATATGCAATCCGTAAACATGTTACCTACCGCTATAGCTAAGAATGACTTGTTGGCCAAAGTCAAGGTTGTTCTTATCTATGGTGGATATCAACCCACTTGGAGAAAACGTACCATCTCTCCAATTCAAAATAAGGGTATTTGAATTTGATAAATAAGCGAACATTTATTACATGTTAATTGTTTACATAAATAAAATCATGTCTCTTATACATTCTCATTTTTGTATTTCTAGGTTATTTATTTAATTATGACTTCTGTTAATTTGTGTTCGATTTTGAACCCGAACAAACTAACTGGGCCGAACTTCTTAGACTAGTTTCGAAGTTTGAGAATTATTCTCAAAGCCGAGAAGCTAGTTTATGTCCTTGAACACCCTCTTCCCACAATTCTTGATGCCGATATAATAGCGGACCAATTGTTGGCTCTTCAGAAATATAAGGATGATTATATACTTACTAGTTGCATCATGCTAGCCGCCATGACTCTTGAATTACAGAAACAACATGAGCATTTGGATGCTTATGATGTTGTCTATCATCTTCATGGGCTATTTGATGAGCAAGCTAAATCTGAAAGGTTCGAGGTCTCCAACCTTCTCTTTTGCTCAATGATTCAGGAGGGTTTATCTGCAGTACAATATGTACTAAAGATGAATGACTACATAGAACATTTGGCATCGTTCAATTTTACGATGGATCATGAGTTAAGTATTAAGTTAATTCTACATAGTTTACCGAAAAGCCATTCATAATTTATGATGAACTATTTGATGAATAATTTGGAATCTGCCATCCCCGAGATGATAAACTTGCTCAAGATTGTGGAGCCTTCTGTTAAAGGAGAATAGAAAACTATGATGTTAGTAGACTCCTTCAAGAAAGGTTCTAAGAGGAAGCTAAAACTGGGAAGAACAAAAAGGCCAAGATAGTAGAACCGACACAAAAGGACCCATTCTATCATTGTGGTAAGATGGGACACTAGTGAAGAAACTGCAAGATTTATCTTGAGCCCGTGAAGAAGAATAAGGCATCCGATGCCCCATCCTCTTCAGGTATTGTCGTTATTGATTATCATATAATTTCCTTAGATACTTGGATATTGGATATTGGGTGTGACTCACATTTATGTAATGACCGACAGGGGCTAAGGAATAGCAGAAGATTCGTAAAGGGAGAAACAAGTCTGCAAGTTGGGAATGGAGCAAAGGTTGTGGTACTCACCATCAGAACATACTTGTTAAAACTTCCTAGTGGACTTGTCTTAGAACTAGATAATTGTTATTTTGTTTCTGCATTAATAAAGAATATTATTTTTATTTCTTGCTTAAATAGAAAAGGTTTCCATTTGACTTTTAGTAACAATTGTTGTTATATAACTTTAAATGGCGTTCTTTATGACACCGAAACTTTATGCAATGGTATTTACGTGTTAGATATATCTAGTGACGTACTCAATATCGAAACGAGCAATAAACGTGCCCGATTAAATAATCAATTAACCTCTTACTCGTGGCATTGTCACATTGGTCATATAAGTAAGAAACAAATGTCTGAATTACAAAAGATTGTAGTTCTCGAATCATTTGAATTAGATACATTTGATACATGTGATTCATGTTTAAAAGGCAAAATGACAAAGTTACCTTTTTTCTGAAAAGGGTAAATGAGTTAATGAGTTACTTGGCCTCATACATACCGATGTATGTGGACCAATGTCAACTCATGCACTAGGAGGTTATAGGTACTTCATTACTTTCATTGATGATCACTCTCATTATGAGTATGTGTATCTAATGAAACACACATTTGAAGCCTTTTAAAAGTTTAAAGAATTCAGAAATGAAGTAGAGAAATAACTTGATAAAAATATTAAGATACTTCGATTCGATCGAGGTGGTTAGTATTTAAGCCAAGAGTTTCAAGATTATCTAAGGGACAATGGTATATTATCTCAATGGGCTCCGCCTTATACGCCACAATATAATGGTGTATCAAAAAGCCGTAATCGAACCTTATTGACGTGGTTAGGTCAATGATGGATTATGCAAATCTTCCTAAAACTTTTTGGGGTTATGTACTTATGACAGCTGTTATTTGCTAAATAGAGTCCCAATGAAGTCAATCTCAACTACTCCATATGAGGTATGGACTAGTAAGAAACTCCTCATATCTTATTTGAAAATATGGGGATGTTCTGCTTATGTGAAAATGACTGTATCAGATAAGTTGGACGCTAAGTGTGTTTATTTATTGCATACCCTAAGGAAACTAAAGGTTACCAATTCTATCACTCATTGGAACAAAATGTGTTTGTTTCAAAGAATGCTATATTCTTGGAGAAAGAGTTTCTCTTGCAGGAAGAAAGTGAGAATATAGTTGAACTTAATGAAGTTTAAGAGACTCCAATAGACACTAATGAGATGCCTAGTCTAGAACCACAATCGATTATGACAAAACCTCCTTGTAGATCGGGTAGGACACACAATATTCCTGAGAGGTATGGATCTCTTATAAGAGAAATGAATGACATGTTAATCATTGAAGATGAGGAACCAACTGATTACAAAAAGGCTCTGAATAGTTCATAAAAGGATAAGTGGCTTATAGCCATGAAGTCAGAAATGGATTCCATATATGAAAACCAAGTTTGGAATTTGGTGAACTGTAACAACCCAAATTTCCTCATTACAAGTTCTAATAGTACTTAAAACTATTTAGAAATACTTTAGAAATATTCTAGGGATTTTTAGGAATTTTAGAGTATTTTTATGCAATTTTCGGAATTCGTTTAGTATTTTTACCAAAAGAAAGAAGTTTCAAAAAAATAAGAGGTTCGGCTGAGGTTCGAACCAGCGACCTTCGACCCGATCCTAGACTTAAGCGAAGCGTGATGACCAAGAACCCAGCAGGGCCGTGCTGATCAAATAAAAGGCGGAATTATATTTAAGTAGTAGTTGATGACAAGAATTTTTAGGTATTAAGAGAGGAGTTGGATTTAGTTTTCCCGAAACCTAATTCCTTCTTCTCTTCACGTGCGATGGCGGTGCTCGGGCGAAAAACAAAGCCGAGGTTAGGGCATCATTTCCGGCGGCCGGCCAAGGTTCATCCGAAGGTTTCTACACATCCTCACGGTCCTCTCATCGAGGAGAGTTCGTAGGCACAAAGAAGGGGCCGAAATCTCGAGTTCTCCGAAACCCTAGAAGCCGTTTTGCTCGGTAGTAAGTCCAAGAACGATGTAAGCGCTACTCACCTGTAGTAAGGGTAGTTTCGAGCTTTGATTTAGGTTTCCTTTTGGCTTTTGAAACATGATGTTAAGAATTGTGGATTGCTAGGGATATAGTTTTCTTTTGGGGCTTTCGAATTATGCTATGCAGAATTTGTTTCTTAGAGGCTTAAAGGTAGTTTCGGAGATTTGATTTTCCCTTATATTTTGTTGAAGCATGCTTGAAGAATCCTGTTGCCATATGTAAACCCTAAGATCTGTTGCTATAAGAATGGGTGTTTTATTAAATTCTTTAGGTGTAAAGAATAGTTTCAAGAATTTCCTTCTACATTACATCTTTTGCTACAGCATGGTTTTTGTTTTCTTTAAATTTCTTTTGCTCTACAAAAGTTTAGGCTGTGAACAAGGTTACATGAATCTTTAGCTTCAGCAGGTTCTAGTCTTGTTCGTGCAAAGCATTTGAAATGAAGATAAGCTTTATATGGGTTTTAAATTCCAGCAGGTTTCAATTTGTTTGTGCTACGCATGAGATAGGAACAACCTCATTTTGAGCTTAGAACAACCCATTCCTTTTGTGTTCTTCACGGGCAAGAACAACCCTTTTGTCATTAATTCTTTAAACTGCAGTTTTGGGTTCCTTAGTTGTGTAGATTAGAAATGCAGTGCAGATTTTTGTTAGTCATGGTATGCAGATTTATTTTTGTTTAAAACCGCAGTTTTGGAACTTCTCAAGCACAACAGTTTTAGTTTGTTTAAGTATTCAATTTCAGTTTGTTAAAGCATTCAATTTTAGTTTGTTTAAGTGTCCAATTTTAGTTTGTTAAAGCATTCAAATTCAGTTTTGTATGAGGTATTCTTTTATTAGAAGTATTAACAAGTATAAGTATTTTACTTGAGAAGGTTAGTACCCGACTTCTGAGGTTGTCGTTAAACAATTCTAGGTGACCGTTTCCGAGGTCTCGGCCTTGGTAAGACCAAGGTCTTTACCCTTGTAGGACTGGTGGCTCGCTACCTTAGTTTCTATTAGGGAGCACGCAATGGTACTAAGCCTCGGCCCAAAAGATTATTATTTTCAAGTATAAAAGTATAAGATTTTAAACAAGTGAAATAAATTTCACATAAGTTTAAAATTCAGTAAGTTTAGTTTCTTTTATGCTAGCATGTTATTTAGAATTTTCTTGCTGTCATTTGCTATTAGATGAGCAACTTTACATGTTTAGCATTTCAGTATGTTTTGCTTTCTTTGCTATTAGATGAGCATGAGTAGTATTTTCATTTAAGTATTCAGTTTTTAGATTTCTTCCTATTCACATACATATTCGAGTTTTTTTGAGTTAGATAGCGCTTACTAAGCATTTTTACTTATAGTTGCATTTCCTCTTACTGCAGATAAAGGAAAGGAAAAGCTATAGCGAAGGAAGGCGACAAGGAGGTGCGGATGGATGTGTGATGTTTGGACTATGGAAGCCTTGGGATTTAGTTTAATAATTCATTAAGACTTTGTATTCAGAATATTGGAACCCTTCTTTCATGTTGTTAGATCTGCATTGGATATTTTATGTTTAGAACTCTTTCTTTTAATTGCTATGCACATTGGTTTATTATCTGAGTTGTATCATTGTTGCATGCTTGTGTAGATTTATATATATAGTTTCTAGCATGTTCAGATTGATGTATAGTTTTAGTTGTGAACGTATGCTTGAGTAGTATGTTTTCTGCTGTTACATATTGTATGCTTTGAGTTTTGAGAGTTTTAAGCATAGATAATCTCATGTGAGCAACATTAGTTAAGATAAGTTAGTAGTCCAGTAGTGCTCCACCCTCACAGACTAGTAGGGAGGAGGGTGGGGTGTTACAAGTTGGTATCAGAGCAGTTCTCATTCTCCAGCATCACACACACATCAGCATCAGCCTTGCCGTCTTCAAGTAAGAAAGTATTTAAAATTCTTTCATTAGTATGCCTTTCCTTATTATTTATGTGTAGTATAGAGAAATGTTTAGAAGTACTGCTCACCTGTGGTAAGGGGTGTTTTCCGTTGATTTCTCATCGTAGAAATATTGTATGTGCTGATTTCTTTTATGTTCTATGCATGATTGTGTGTTATTTAGTTAGTTTCACTTATAGATGCATATGAAAAAAATACCCTATCAGTATTTTGAGTTTAAGAAAAGTATAAGAAAGATAAAGAAAAGAAAGAAAAAGGCCAAGGCCTTAAGTAGATCCCAAAGTCAAGACTTTAGGGATTTTGACACACAAGGTGTTTGTTAAAATGTCAAGACATTTAAAGAAGTAATTAAGATATTTTACTTTGAAAGGCCAGAAATAGCACTTAATGTGAGTAGTGGAACTCACCGGTCACAGACTGGTGAAGAGCTGGTCAGCAGGGCATTAGTCGCTGAGCACTATCTGAACAACATCAAGGCGCAACAAATGCAATTCAAGCCAGTCAAGATAAAGGACAAGATAGTAGGGAGTCAGAAACCTCAGGCAAGTAAGCTGCACTGGAAGGGCAAAGATAATAAGAGGAAACAGTGGAATACAAGAGGTAGCCAAAAGGGAGGTCCTACAGACAAGCAGACCAAGTTTCCCTCCCTGTCCCAAATATGGAAGACTGCATCCAGCAGCCTGTCTTTTGGGTATGACTGGATGTTATTCGTGTGGTCAAGAAGGACACCTGGCTAAGGCATGTCCTAACAAGCTCAAAGCACCTCAGCAACAGGAAACGCAATGCGGGAACAAGCCTCAGTTAGACTACATGCCTGCAACTCTGGATAGACCTCAGCTCAGTCAAGAAAGGTTGGAAGCCCCACCAGTTTCAGCCAGTGCCAGAGTATTCTCCCTCACTAAAGAGGAAGCCGCTAGTGCCTCCACGGTCGTAACAGGTCAAGTAGTTATTTTTCAGCATTTAGTTACTGCACTATTTGATACTGGGGCGACCCATTCTTTTATATAGTACTCTTTGCCAAAGAATTTCAGATGCCTACAGAGAGCATGAACTCTAAGTTTTTAATGACCCTACCTTCTGGGGAAGTCATGGAGTCCAGAATTTCAGACCGAGAGCTATATGTTGATTTAGTAGTCCTTGCGATGCAAGATTTCGATGTTATTATGGGTATAGATTTCCTCAGCAAGTACAGTGCTTCGGTGGACTGCCGCAGAAGAAAAGTAATTTTCAGCCCAAAAGGTGAACCATCCTTTGAGTTCACGGGAGTGTCGAAGAGGAAGACCCAGAAATTCCTCTCTTCCCTCACAGCTCACCAGATGTTAGCTAAAGGGTGTACTGGTTTTCTTGCGTACATTGTGAATGCAGAAGAACAAGAAGGACCCAAGAAGGAAGATGTTCGGGTAGTCTGTGAGTATCCAGAGGTATTCCCAGAAGAGCTACCTGGACTACCTCCTAACAGAGAAGTGGAGTTTAAAATTGAATTGGTTCCTGGTACTGGTCCAATTTCAAAAGCTCCGTACCGAATGTCTCCAGCAGAACTGAAAGAGCTACAAGAACAACTCCAGGAGCTGTTTGACAAGGGTTTCATCCGCCCTAGTCATTCACCATGGGGATCTCCGGTGTTGTTCGTTAAGAAGAAAGACGGATCTATGCAGATGTACATAGATTATAGAGCGCTGAATAAAGCGACAATTAAGAACAAGTACCCTCTTCCCAGAATAGATGATCTATTTGATCAGTTAAAGGGGGCAATAGTGTTCTCTAAGATAGATCTGCGCTCTGGGTACCATCAGTTGAAAGTGAAAGAAAGTGATATACCCAGAACAGCTTTCAGGACCAGATACGGACACTATGAGTTTGTAGTCATGCCTTTTGGAGTGACTAATGCACCTGTGGTCTTCATGGACTTAATAAACAGAGTGTTCAGAGAATACCTTGACAAATTTGTCGTCGTGTTCATCGACGACATTCTAATCTATTCAAGAACCCCAGAGGAGCATGACATGCACTTGAGGATAGTACTGCAGACCCTTCAACAAAAGCAGCTTTATGCTAAATTCTCAAAGTGTGAGTTCTGGTTGGAGTAGGTGGCGTTTCTAAGTCACATCATTTCTAAAGAAGGTATTCAGGTGGATCCAGTCAAAATAGAAGCGATCAACAACTCGAGTAGACCCAAGAACGCCAAGGAGATCAGAAGCTTCTTTGGTTTAGCTGGGTACTACAGGAAATTCATGGAGGACTTTTCCAGGATAGCCTCTCCACTAACAGCCCTAACTAGGAAGAACAAGAAGTTTGAATGGTCAGACAAATGTGAGCAAAGTTTCCAAGCACTGAAGAAAAGACTGACCAGTGCTCCCATCCTGACTGTTCCATAGAGTGACAAGAGTTTCGACATATACAGTGATGCTTCCAAGATGGGCCTTGGAGCTGTTCTCATGAAAGAAGGGAAGGTTATAGCTTATGCTTCCAGACAACTCAAAGATTATGAGAAGAACTACCTCACTCATGATCTTGAGCTGGCAGCTGTGGTCTTTACAGTAAAACTCTGGTAACATTATTTGTATGGAGTCCAGTGTAGAATCTTCACCGACCATCAGAGTTTGAAGTATTTCTTTACTCAGAAAGACTTAAACATGAGACAGCGCAGGTGGCTAGAGTTGGTTAAAGATTATGACTGTGAAATCCTCTACCATCTAGGTAAAGCTAACAAAGTGGCGGATGTACTAAGTCGAAAGTCCAGTGCAACTCTGATGCACTTGTCATCATTAGCACTGCCACTGCAGAAGGAACTGTTAGATTTTGGAGTCAAAATTGTTTATGGACAACTCTCTGCATTTACTTTAGATCAACCCTTCTTGAGGATATACAGAGAAAACAAAGTGAAGATCCAGATATCCAGAAGATCAAGCAAGGGATACAAAAAGAAGAAAATTCAGAGTTTCGAGTATCAGACAGTGGAGTTCTTTATCAGGGGAGCCGCCTTTGTGTTCCCAATGATGAGGAATTGAGAAGAAAGATTCTAGAAGAAGCTCATAGTACACCATACACCATGCATCCTAGTTCCACCAAGATGTATCAAGATTTGAAGCAGAGATTCTGGTGGTCTGGACTCAAGAGAGATGTTGCAAAATATGTCAGTACCTGTCTACATGCCAGAGGGTCAAAGAAGAGCACCAGAGACCAAGAGTTCTACAACCTCTGCCAATACCAGAGTGGAAATGGGAAGAAATATCCATGGACTTCATAACAGGACTTCCAAGAACTACTAATGGATATGATGTGATATGAGTGATAGTGGACAGATTGACCAAGTCTGCCCATTTTCTAGCCATCAAGGTGTCCCACTCTATAGAGCAATTGACACAGCTATATGTTAAGGAAGTGATCAGACTTCATGGAGTTTCGAAGTCAATTTTTTCTGATAGGGATGGGCGTTTCACCTCTCATTTTTAGGAGTGTGTTCAGAATACACTAGGCACCAAACTTAAGTTCAGCACAGCCTTCCATCCCCAGATTGATGGACAGACAGAATGAGTAAATCAGATTTTAGAAGACATGCTCAGGGCTTGTGCATTAGATTTTAAAGGCAGTTGGTGCAAGTATCTATACTTAGCTGAATTCACCTAAACAACAGCTACCAGGCCATTATCAAGATGGCACCTTATGAGGCACTATATGGCCGAAAGTGTAGATCACCTATATGCTGGTTGGAGGCTGGAGAAAGAAAAGAGATGGAATCAGAATTGGGCAGACAGATCGAGATAATAGAAGAAACCACACAGGCTATCCAGAAGATCAGACAGAGGATTGAGACTGCCCAGAGCAGACAGAAAAGTTATGCTAACACACGCCGTAGGCCACTTGAATTCCAAGTAGGGGATTCAGTCTTTCTCAAAGTTGCTCCGATGAAAGGAGTGATGAGATTTGGCCAGAAGGGCAAGTTAAGTCCCCGCTACGTAGGACCCTACCTGATCACAGAAAGGATTGGAAAACTAGCTTATAAGCTGGACTTACCACAAGACATGTCAGCAATACATAATGTATTTCATGTCTCCATGTTAAAGAAGTGTCTTCACGACCCTAGTCAAGTAATTCAGCCTCAGTCAGTGCAGATCCAGGAGGATCTGAGCTTTGAGAGCAGACCTACACAGATAGTGGACAGAGAAGTTAAGAGACTAAGGAACAAAGAAGTACCACTAGTGAAGGTCATCTGGTAGAATCAGAAGCACGAGGAAATTACTTGGGAGCGTGAGGACAACATGAAACAGAAATATCCAGAATTGTTCCAAGTTCAAGAATGAACTTTTTATAAGGTATGGGAAATTGTAACAACCCAAATTTCCTCATTATGATTTCTAATAGTATTTAAAAATATTTAGAAATGCTTTAGAAATATTCTAGAGATTTTAAAGAATTTTTAGAGTATTTTTATGTAATTTTCGGAGTTCGTTTGGTATTTTTACCAAAAGAAAGAAGTTTCAAAAAAACAAGAGGTTCGGCTGAGGTTCGAACCCGCAACCTCCGACCCGATCCGAGACTTAAGCAAAGCGTGATGACCAAGAACCCAGCAGGGCCATGCTGATCAAATAAAAGGTGGAATTATATTTAAGTAGTAGTTGATGACAAGATTTTTTAGGTATTAAGAGAGGAGTTGGATTTAGTTTTCCCAAAACCTAATTCCTTCTTCTCTTTGCGTGCGACGACGGTGCTCGGGCGGAAAACAAAGCTGAGGTTAGGGCATCGTTTCCGGCGACCGGCCAAGGTTCATCCGAAGGTTTCTACACATACTCGCGGTCCTCTCGTCGAGGAGAGTTCGTAGGCATAAAGAAGGGGCCGAAATCTCGAGTTCTCCGAAACCCTAGAAGCCGTTTTGCTCGGTAGTAAGTCCAAGAACGATGTAAGCGCTACTCACCTGGAGTAAGGGTAGTTTCGAGCTTTGATTTTGGTTTCCTTTTGGCTTTTGAAACATGCTGTTAAGAATTGTGGATTGCTAGGGATATAGTTTTCTTTTGGGGCTTTCGGATTATGCTATGTAGAATTTGTTTCTTAGAGGCTTAAAGGTAGTTTCGGAGATTTGATTTTCCCTTATATTCTGTTGAAACATGCTTGAAGAATCCTGTTGCCATATGTAAACCCTAAGATCTGTTGCTATAAGAATGGGTGTTTTATTAAATTCTTTAGGTGTAAAGAATAGTTTCAAGAATTTCCTTCTGGCATTGCATCTTCTGCTATAGCATGGTTTTTGTTTTCTTTAAATTTCTGTTGCTCTACAAAAGTTTAGGCTGTGAACAAGGTTACATGAATCTTTAGCTTCAGTAGGTTCTAGTCTTGTTCGTGCTAAGCATTTGAAATGAAGATAAGCTTTATATGGGTTTTAAATTCCAGCAGGTTTCAATTTGTTTGTGCTATGCATGAGATAGGAACAACCTCATTTGGATCTTAGAACAACCCATTCCTTTTGTGTTCTTCACGAGCAAGAACAACCCTTTTGTCATTAATTCTTTAAACTGCAGTTTTGGGTTCCTTAGTTGAGTAGATTAGAAATGCAATGCAGATTTTTGTTAGTCATGGTATGCAGATTTATTTTTGTTCAAAACTGCAATTTTGGAACTTCTCAAACACAACAGTTTTAGTTTGTTTAAGTATTCAATTTCAGTTTGTTAAAGCATTCAATTTTAGTTTGTTTAAGTGTCCAATTTTAGTTTGTTAAAGCATTCAAATTCAGTTTTGTATGAGGTATTCTTTTATTATAAGTATTAACAAGTATAAGTATTTTACTTGAGAAGGTTAGTACCCGACTTTCGAGATTGTCGTTAAACAAATCCAGGTGACCGTTTCCGAGGTCTCGGCCCTGGTAAGACCAAGGTCTTTACCCTTGTAGGACTGGTGGCTCACTACCTCAGTT
This sequence comes from Zingiber officinale, assembly GCF_018446385.1. Classification (NCBI taxonomy): domain Eukaryota; kingdom Viridiplantae; phylum Streptophyta; class Magnoliopsida; order Zingiberales; family Zingiberaceae; genus Zingiber; species Zingiber officinale. The sequence goes on along the minus strand of NC_055997.1, from coordinate 75,123,856 downwards.
TCTATTAGGGAGCGCACAATGGTACTAAGCCTCGGCCCAAAAGATTATTATTTTCAAGTATAAAAGTATAAGATTTTAAACAAGTGAAATAAGTTTTACATAAGTTTAAAATTCAACAAGTTTAGTTTCTTTTATGCTAGCATGTTATTTAGAATTTTCTTGTTGTTATTTGCTATTAGATGAGCAGCTTTACATGTTTAGCATTTCAGTATGTTTTGCTTTCTTTGCTATTAGATGAGCATGAGTAGTATTTTCATTTAAGTATTCAATTTTTAGATTTCTTCCTATTCACATACATATTCGAGTTTTGTGAGTTAGATAACGCTTATTAAGCATTTTTGCTTATAGTTGGATTTCCTCTTACTGCAGATAAATGAAAGGAAAAGCTATAGCGAAGGAAGACGACAAGGAGGTGCAGATGGATGTGTGATGTTTGGACTATGGAAGCCTTGGGATTTAGTTTAATAATTCATTAAGACTTTATATTCAGAATATTGGAACCCTTCTTTCATGTAGTTAGATCTGCATTGGATATTTTATGTTTAGAACTTTTTCTTTTAATTGCTATGCACATTAGTTTATTATTTGAGTTGTATCATTGTTGCATGCTTGTGTAGATTTATATATATAGTTTCTAGCATGTTCAGATTGATGTATAGTTTTAGTTGTGAACGTATGCTTGAGTAGTATGTTTTCCGTTGTTACATATTGTATGCTTTGAGTTTTGAGAGTTTTAAGCATAGATAATCTCATGTGAGCAACATTAGTTAAGATAAGTTAGTAGTCCAGTAGCGCTCCACCCTCACAAACTAGTAGGGAGGAGGGTGGGGTGTTACATGAACCCACCTGAAGGTATTTCTCCTATAGGGTACAAATAATGGATTTTCAAGAAGAAAACTAACATGGGTGGTAATGTAATTACCTATAAGGTAAGGTTGGTAACAAAAGGCTACTGTCAAAGATAAGACATTGACTATGACGAAGTCTTCTCACCTATAGCCATGCTTAAATTCATTCAGATACTCTTGGTCATATCAACTTATTATGATTATAAGATATGAAAAATGGATGTCAAAATAACTTTCCTTAATGGAAATTTGCTCGAGAACGTGTATATGATACAACCCGAAGGTTTTACATATGTTAACAAGAATAAAGTATGCAAGATTCAACGGTCCATTTATGGATTCAAGCAAGCATCCAGGAGTTATAACATATGTTTTGATGAGGTAATCAAACAGTTTGATTTCTCACAAAATCCAAACGAACCTTGTGTGTATCAAAGGGTTAGTGGGAGTGTGGTCACATTCATAATAGTATATGTTGATGGCATATTGCTTATAGGAAATAATGTGCCAGTTGTACAGTCAGTTAAAGTTTGATTGTCCACAACATTCTCCATGAAATACATGGGAGAAGTAATTTACATCTTTGGGATGAAAATCTATAGAGATAGATATAAAAGGTTGCTTGATCTTTCACAGTCGACATATATAGACAGAGTGCTAAAATGATTTAGTATGTCCAAATCCAAGAAAGATTTCATACTTATGAGGCATGGAATTCACCTTTTGAAATCTATGTGCCCATGTACAAAAGATGAGAGGATTTGCATGGATAAGATATCTTATGCATTCACAATAGGATTTATCATGTATGTTATGTTATGTACTAGACCTAATGTATCATATGCTCTAAGTGTTATGAGAAGATACTATCTGATCCAGGAATGGATCATTGGGTAGTTGTCAAGATGATCCTTAAGTACTTAAGAGGAATTAAGGATATGTTCTTAGTATATGGAGATGGTGATATGAGCATACGTGAGTATATAGATGCTAGTTTCCAGACAGACAAGGATGACTTCACGTCCCAGTCTGGATTCATATTCATATTAAATGGAGGCATAGTTAGTTGGAAAAGTTGCAAGCAAGACACTGCTGCAGATTCTACCTGTAAGGTGGAATATATTGTAGCTTTGGAAGTGGCAAAGGAAGTAGCTCAGATCAAGAAGTTCGTTACCGAACTTGATGTGGTTCCATTCATTGTTGAAGCATTACTTATTTACTGCGACAACACTAGAGCCATTGCATAAGTAAAGAAACCTAGGTCTCATCAACAATCCATACACATGCTTCACCGCTATCATCTGATTAAAGAGATCATTAGTAGGAAAGAAATACAACTCGAGAAAATTCTCACTGATAGGAATCTAGTGGATCCTTTGACAAAGGCTCTACCTCAAAGCAAGTTTGAGAGTCACATCTGTGTTTATGATTTAGGACATTGTGGTGATTGACATTAGGCCAAGTGGGAGTGTTAAATTTTAAGGGATGTCCTAAGGTAATCAGCTTATGACTTTTACTATTTATTTTATAAATATAGATTTACTATTTGAGTGCATATTATATGTTTGAAGGTCTTAAACTCATTTACTAAATATCCATAATACAATTCATAGCATAAGAGAATTTGTGATAGGATCACAACTTGTGATTATCTCTACATGTGCAATTATGAACGTACTAGAATTTTCCTAGTTGTTGAATTCATGCATTCAGATATTATCAATTTTGTAAGACTAGCACAGGTTATACTTCTTAGTTTGGCTAAGCAGTTGTTTTCTCACAGGCTGAAGATATTGGGACGTCGAGAGTTAAACATGGATGCTAGTTATGGTAACTAGTTCATTGGAGTGACTTGCTATAAGACTTCATATGGTTCTCTTCATATATAGATATCTCTGTGAAGTTCTTACTGCAGCTTGAGTGCAAGTTTCCTTTGACTTGCGGTATACAAGTCATCTTAGTTATGGAGACTTATACTTTGACATCTTAAGCAAGCATCTCATTGAGGCGTGGACCCGGGATGATTGAGTATAAGTTGAAGTGCTCGAAGGTGTTTGAATAACCCATAGAGGATTCACCGTTCCTTGTCAGGAGACGTATACCCTATGCCCACTCGTTAGGATTATTACTCAAAGTCTTTGGTCAAAGCATTACATGTTAAGAGTATGAGACTCTTGCACACATGTACGAGTAATTTGAATCCGCAAAATGAGGAAGTATTACTTGGGCTAAGTGTGACATAGTCAGTCTAGTGGGGACAGACACATAGACCATGTCCTGAACCAAATGGGTATAAGACGAGTGAAAGGAACGAGACACGACTCACTGTAGCTGCTGAAGGGTTCAGAATTAATTCTGGAATCAACTATGATTTTTCAACTAATTGGGAATCATGATGTATTGCTAGGTGTCACTCATGATCGTTCCATAATTAACTGGTTAGTTATGGACGACCAAGATAAATCAGGAACCTATTGATTCACACACACTATGAGTCTCTAAAAGAGGTAAAACAAGTTAAAACATATGATTCTTAGATGAAGAGATAAATGTATGGTTGGAGCATTCATAAGACAAATATGGAAATATTTATCGAAACGGAAGCGTGGAAGGGCTGCATCACTTAGAGAAGAGTTAGACCAAATTAGATTAGTCATGAACCAACTTGGTTTAATGGTGAATCAAACCAAAGGGTTAATGTGCTAATTTTTGGTTAAGGGATAATAGGTTGGATTTGGATTTTTTAATCTAACTCATTAATGAGGGTTATATAAAGATATGGTTAAGAGAGAAATAAACACATGAGATCATTATTGGCTTGATAAGACTTTGGAAACCCTAACCAAAATTTTCTCTCTTCCTCTCTCTCTCTCTCCTGCCGCCAACAAGAGGAGTCCCTTCTTCTTGTTGCCATGAGCCACCAAACAAGGAATTCCTTGTTTGCTTCCTCTTCTTCCTCTTTATCCCTCTCCTTCGCTCGTGGCTAGTACCTTCCGAAGGTGAGGTTTATACTCACGGAGTTGTCTTGAGGAGCTTAGCGTGGATACGAATAGAGGCGAGGTTCGACAATGTCGCTACGGTTGATACCCTTCTCATTACAGGTCATCTGTAAGGTATACTTAGAATAATTTTTATTTGTTTCATTTTGTTTTATGGTCTTGTCTAATGCGACTGTACCTTGCATGTGGGTGGTGTGTATATGTAATAAATTAGTTTATTTATGTAAAGTCTTCTGCTGTGCATGTTTACGAAACGTATTTTTAGCACACACCACATCGGGCATATCCCAACACCTTCCATCTTCCTTGAACGCCTTCCATGAAGGCGCGAGGGCACCTTCCATCTTCCTTGAGAGCACCTTCCATCAGTACTAAGCTTGAACAATTAACCTTAAAGAAAGGTTAACTTCCTTGTTCTTCCTTTTGGGTGATGCTTCATCCGTCTGGAATTGAGCTCAGACGAATCCAATTCTGACCTTCTCCTCGAGTAAACTTCCTCACTGACTTCTTGTCCCTCGAACCGTCGTGTGCATCCTTCTCGCTCCACTAGTGTACTCTTCCACAGTTTCTCGTCTCTTGGATGCACCAAGCCCGTCGACTCACTTCCCGTACCATCCTTCTCGCCCATTACGTCTTTCGCTCGACTTCTTGTGTTCCTAACCTCATGCACACTTAGACACAATGCATCAAACACAACGGGACCTAACTTGACTTGGTTGACTACATCAAAACCAACTTGGGGTACTTATAATTTTTTTATTTTTAATATGCATCAACTCAAGTTAAGTTAAGGTAACAAATAACTTATATTACAAATAACTTATGAGATATTAAGCATATTTTTTTTTTAATTTTTTGCAAATAATAAATATAGAAAAATTATAATAATGAAGAATATATCATAATATATCTCTCCTTAACATAATCCCTACATTTTCTCCCCCTTGATCACATCAAAAAATAAGGTAAAAATATGAAAACTTATAGAAAAAATTTCGAAAACTTTTCTTGAGGTTTAAAATAGAGTTTTTCAGGAATATTAATTTTTATCAAAATTAATTTTTAAAGTAATATTTTTTTCAATTAAACCTTAGGTTTGGAAAAATAATTTAAAAATAATTTTTAAGTTTTAAAAAATACCAAATTTTTTTTGTCGTGGTCAAACAAAAAAAAATTAAGATTAGGAAAAAAAATTTCATGACTAAATTATTTTTATTTTGACCAAAATACTTATTTTTAAATAGAAATAACTATTTTTAAATTAAAATATTTAAAAATTGAATTTTAACTAAAAAAATCTTGCTGATTTTTCTTAATGTTCAAAATACAACGGTAATCTATAGAAAAATCAAAATTTTCAAAATTTATCTTTGAAAGAATTTTAAAAATTTAAATTATATTTTTTTATTAAAAATTTATAAAAAAAATCAGACAATTATCAAAAAATCTCAAAAAAATTTAATCTAATAGAAAATGAATTTTATTATCACAAAAAAATATTTGAATAGATAACAAGAATAGTAGGTATATGAAATAATTAATTTTCCTAAACAATAACTAGATTTATCTAAATTTTTATTTTAGCATATATAAAAAATAATCAAATCAAACTAAATATGATTTGAGCACCCAATATAAGTTTCTAATTAGTGGATTGATAAGATAAATTTTTTGAACAAAGTTTTGAGTCACTTTTCTAATTTATTCCCTATGATTCCTAATATACCAAATTAGTCCTTCATTATTTTTAAATTTTGAAGTTAATGAAAAATTTGAGCACGCATCATTCTTTTTCAATCATTCTATTTTCTCTTTTAGTTTATCATTTTCAATTTTTAGTTTAGTTTATAACAATGTTCTAATGGACAAACGTTGGCTAAAATAGTTTTTAAGTCTAAATTTTCTGTTTTTAATTTATTATTCTTAGTTTTAAGTTTGCATAAAGATTCATGCATTAATTTTATACATTCATAAAGTTGGTTAGGAGGAAGAAGACACACCTCACTTACCGTGTTAGTCTTATGATTCGATGCTCTCTCTTCATCGTTGCTTTCTCCTGTAGTGTCTCTCCCTTCATCGTGTTGGTTTCTACTCGGAAAACCTAGAGGTTCCACTGTACAAAAATTTTGTACAAAGGTCTGAACCTTTTCCTAGCTACCATGTGTTCTTTTAAATTAAATTTTGGATCGCCTGCGGAACTTAACACGTTTGATCCAAAACTTAATCTATTTGTTCTTTTAGGTTTTGACTTGGATCTCCTGCGGAACTTAACACGTTCGACCCAAGTCTCCTTAAGTTATTAATTCCATTAAATATTAATTTCCATAAAAGGTTCCCAGTACTGACGTGGCGAGGCACATGGCCTTCTTGGATATGGGAGCAACCACCACCGACTAGACAAAACCTTTAATAGAAAGCTAATATTTAATTTCCTAAAATAACTTTAGGTTAACCAAAGAGAACAATCAAATCACAAGGAAAAGAAAGAAAACAAAAGAACACAACATCGAAAAACATATTCGAAATACTAGAACGTAAGCCTCTTGTATTTGGTATTATTTCCATAAATAACTAGCATGATGCGGAAATAGAAATTACTAGTTATACCTTGTAGAAAAACCTCTTGATCTTCTACCATATTCCTCTTCTATCCTCGGACGTTGTGTGGGCAACGATCTACCAAGATGAGAAACCACCAACCACCTTCTTCTCCTCCAAGCAAGGTTCGGCCACAAAGGAAGAACTTCACCAAAGAAGAAAATCAAAATACTAACCAAGCTCCAAGAGATGCTAGCTTTCTCTCCTTCTTCTTCTTCTCCAAGTAGTATCCGGCCACCACAAGAACTCCAAGAGAGATGGAGTATTCGGCCACCACAAGAGGAAGAGAGGGAGAGGGTAATGGCCGGCCACAACACCAAGGAAAAAGGGAGAGAAAACAATAGAGGTTGTATCTCATGAAGGCACCCCTACCCCTTCTTTTATATTCCTTGGCCTAGGCAAATTAGGAAATTTAATTACAATAAAACTTCCTTAATTTTTCTTGACATGAATTAATTGAGAAAAATAAAACAAAATTTTCCAATTAACTTGAGATGGCCGGCCACATCATTGGAAACAAAAGAGGACAAGTTTTAATCAACAATTAAAACTTCCTAATTTGTTTCCGGAAATTTTAAAAAATAAAATTTCTCTTTAAAATCTCTTCATGGTTAATAAAAGGAAATATCTATAATTTTAATTTTATTAACATGTGAATAATTTTAAAGAGAAAATAAAACATCTCTCCAATCTACAAATAAGGAAAGAGATCTAATCTCTTTCTTTTAATCTTTTGTAAATCTTTTACAAGAGAGATATTTTAATTTTAATTCTCTTTAAAATATATCTTCCACATAATAATAAAAATTAAAATTAAATTTCTTTTTAATTTTATTTGGCCGGCCCTACTAGCTTGGGTTCAAGCTAGGGCCAGCCACCCGATAATATACCTAGGCCGGCCCTAGCTTGGTTCCCAAGCTAGCTTGGCCGGCCCCTTATTGGTGGGTATAGAAGGTGGGTATAGGTGGTTATAGAACTCTATAAATAAGAGGCTACGATAGGGACCGAGAGGAGGAATTGGTTTTGGTCTCCCGATAAAATTAAGCATCCTGTGTTCGCCCCGAACACACAACTTAATTTTATCAATGATAATTCATTCCACTAGAGAACTATCATTGAACTACCGCACCAATCCCAAATTACATTTTTGGGCTCCTTCTTATTATGAGTGTGTTAGTCTCCCTGTGTTTAAGATATCGAATGTCCACTAATTAAGTGAGTTACTGACAACTCATTTAATTAATATCTAAGTCCAAGAGTAGTACCACTCAACCTTATTGTCATGTCGGACTAAGTCCACCTGCAGGGTTTAACATGACAATCTTTATGAGCTCCTCTTGAGGACATTATCAACCTAGTATCTTTAGGACACAGTTTCCTTCTATAATCAACAACACACACTATAAGTAATACCATTTCCCAACTTATCGGGTTTGTTGATTCAACGAACTAAATCTCACCCATTGATAAATTAAAGAAATAAATATCAAATATATGTACTTGTTATTATATTAGGATTAAGAGCACACACTTCCATAATAACTAAGGTCTTTGTTCCTTTATAAAGTCAGTATAAAAGAAACGACCTCAAATGGTCCTACTCAATACACTCTGAGTGTACTAGTGTAATTATATAGTCAAGACAAACTAATACCTAATTACACTACGACCTTCTAATGGTTTGTTCCTTTTCCATTTTGGTCGTGAGCTACTGTTTATAATTTATAAGGTACTGATAACATCATCTTCTGTATGTGACACAACATACTATGTTATCTACAATATAAATTAAATGAACAACTACAAACAAATGTAGACAATTAGACCAAATGTGATTCTTTATTCATAATAAATGTTTACAAAGCTTAGGCTTTCAGTATACATTCCAACAATCTCCCACTTATACTAATGACTAAGTCGCCATATCTTCTACCATACATCCGATTCCCATTCCTCCACATGCCGATCGAAAGCTTTTCGGAAGGGCCTTAGTGAAAGGATCCGCCAGGTTATCCGTGATGCAATCTTGGTGATGACAACTTCTCCTCGCTTCACAATATCTCGTATCTGGTACTTAGCCTATATGTTTACTTGCCTTATAAGCTCGTGGTTCCTTCGAGTTTGCAATCACCACTATTATCACAATAAATTGTGATGATTTTGGGCAAACCAGAATCACATCTAAGTCCATTAGAAAGCTCCTGAGCCATACTGCTTCTTTAGCCGCCTCAGAGGTCGCCACATATTCAGCTTCAGTCCGAAACGCATTTCGCTTAACACTCCTCCATGAAATGGCTCCACCTCCTAAAGTAAACACATAGCCCGATGTAGACTTCATCGTTATCCCTATCGATTGAAATCAATCTGTAACCCATGGAGCGGATCGTCTTGGTAAACTAGCATATAATCTCTAGTCCTTCTCGGTACTTCAATATATGCTTTACCGCACCCAATGTCCTTGTCGAGGTTACTCGATATCACGACCATGCCACGGAAAACAGATATCGGGTCTCGTCATAGCATTGCATACATTAGGCTTCCTACACCGAAGCATAAGGAACCGCTTTCATGTCCTCTATCTCTTTGATGTCTTTGGAGACATCTCTTTAGATAGAGCTACTCCATGTCTAAAAGGTAAGAAACCTTTCTTGGAATCTGCATGCTAAAGCGAGCAAGGATTGTATCTATATATGAAGCTTGGGATAGACACAACATTCTTTTCTTACGATCCTTATAACTTTGATCCCAAGAATGTGTGCACATTCTCCTAAGTCCTTCATATCAAATTGTTTGGACAACCATACCCTTACGTCTGATAATACCTTGACATTGTTGCCAATTAACAAAATATCATCTACGTATAGTACAAGAAATACCACCACGTTTCCGTTACACTTCTTATATACACAAGACTCATCCGGACTTTGAATAAATCCATATGATGGATTACTTCATTAAAAGATGTTGAAGCTTGCTTCAGTCCATAAATGGACCGATTGAGCTTGCACACTAGATGCTCTTTGCCTTTTTCAATGAACCCTTCTGGTTGCTTCATATGGATGTTCTCTTCAAGACTTCCATTAAGGAAAGCTGTCTTGACATCCATTTGCCAAATCTCATAATCCATATGAGCAGCAATGGATAAGAGTATCCGGATAGACTTAAGCATGGCTACCGGTGAAAAGGTCTCCTCATAATCGATTCCCTCTTTTTGAGTGTACCCTTTTGCAACAAACCTAGCTTTGAAGGTTTCTACCTTCCCGTCTGTCCCTCTTTTCCTTTTGTAGATCCACTTGCATCCAACGGATTTTACACCATCAAGTGGTTCTACAAGCTCCCAAACCTTATTAGAGTACATGGACTCTATTTCAGAATTCATTGCCTTTTGCCAAGATGCTGCATCTATATCTTGGAGTGCTTCGTCATATGACCGGGGATCAGGTTCATGTTTACCCGGGATCAAGTCCACAGACTCTCCCAAAAACATGAATCTTTCAGGCTGCCTCACAACCCTCCCACTACGACGAGGCACTATCTGTGGTTGTGTATCATGTGTGACACGTGTTGCAGTCTCTTGTGGTACTTCATCTTGTACTGTTGGTACTGAAGTAGACATGTCCTCTCTAAGTTCTTCTAAAACAACTTTACTACTGGGCTTGTGATCCATTATATAGTCTTCTTCTAAAAACTGGGCATTGGTGCTAACAATGACCTTCTGGTCTTTAGGACTATAAAATAAACCACCTTTCGTTCCTTTGGGATATCCTACAAACACGCGAACTTCTGTACAAGATTCTAACTTATCAGCATCTGGTTTCAGCACATGTGCTGGACTACCCCAAATCCGAATATGTCTTAGACTGGGTTTTCGCCCATTCCACAATTCTATGGGAGTAGAAGAAACTGATTTAGAAGGTACTAAGTTCAAAACGTATACTGCTGTTTCCAGAGCATATCCCCAAAACGAATTTGGTAATTCTGAATAACTCATCATCGATCTAACCATTTCCATAAGAGTCCTATTCCTTCGTTCTGCTACACTATTACAGTTGGGGTGTTCCAGTGCAGACAATTGGGATTGAATCGCCTACGATAAGTAATTCCTAAACTCTCCTAAGAGGTATTCGCCACCACGATCCGATCAGTAGTGTCTTGATACTTTTACCTAGTCGTTTCTCCACATCGCCTTGTATTCTTTGAACTTATCAAAGCACTCGGACTTGCAAGCATTAGGTAAATGTATCCATATCTTGAATAATCATCTATGAAAGAGACAAAATATTCAAAACCTCCTCTTGCCTGGACAGACATAGGACCACACAAATCAGAGTGAACCAACTCTAACACTTCTTTGGCTCTATACCCCTTGGCCTTGAACGGCCTCTTGGTCATTTTACCTTCCAAGCAGGATTCACAAGTTGGAAAATTTTCCAACTCTAATGAACCCAAAAGTCCATCGGCTATGAGCCTCTGAATCCTACTTAAGTTAATATGACCAAGCCTTAGATGCCAAAGATATGCTTGGTTCATTTCCGAAGGTTCTTTTCTCTTATTAGAATTAGAAGATGAGTTATAAATTTTCATGTTTTGCTTTGTGGAAGAAATTGGATTTAAAGTATATAAATTGCCAACTAATGCACCAGAACAGATAATCACTTTATTTCTTTTAATAACTACATCGTTACTAAAAGAAACTGAATATCCATCTAAAAACAATTTAGAAACTGAAATTAAATTCTTTCTAAAACTGGTACATAAAGACAATTTCTTAAAACCAAATTCTATTTCTACTAAAAGATAAGTAGGCGTCTCCCATGCAACAATGCCACCTTAGTAGCATTGCCCATGTGACAGTAATTTCTCCTTGAGATAGTCGTCGGGTTTCCTAGAACCCTGCAAGGAATTGCAGACATGATCGGTGGGTATCTACACACCAGGTTTTGGTAGATAACACCGCTAAACATGTTTCAACAACTAGAGTATGAGATATACCTTTGTTTTGGTTCCTACGAGGACAGTCAGCCTTCCAATGTCCTGCCGCTTATAGATGAAGCACTTGCCCTTCGGCTTCAAATCCCGTACTCTGAGATTTATTCACTTTCTTTCTGAACCAACTTGTTTCTTCTTCTTCTTTCCTTTCGGTTTAGAAGTAGAACTATTTTCAACATAGTGAATTTGAGCATTGTGACGAAATAATCCTTCTGCTTCTTGAAGTCAATAGTTCCGCTAATGAATAAACCCTCTTATTCATATTATAGTTCAACCGCTCAAAACTTCTAGGTAGCGTTGGAGGATCATATCGATCCGGGTTTCCCATCAATTTCTCCTCCAAGGATCCGTATCTCGTTCGGATAAGCCATCATCTTTAGGATATGATCCCTTACGAGTACCCTCTTGCATGGTGGTTGTCATTATCTTTCTCATGGCTTCTTGCCTAGAAGCCCTATCTTGATGACCAAAGAGTTCCTTGAGATTGTTCATAATATCATAGTCGTTGGTAAATCTTGATCTCGATGTTGCAATACATTTGACATTGAAGCCAAAATGTAACACCGCGCCATCTCATACGCTTTTACCCATTTCCTATGATATTCAATCTCCTCTTGGGTAGATTCACCATGGGTGCATCAGGGCAATGCTCGGTCAGTACATATTTATAGCTTTCAAGTAAGAACAATGTCCAGGTTTCTTTTCCAATCTATGTAGTTTGGTTGAAAGACATCCTAAGAATCACAAATAACTTTTGGTCGAACTCTAAATTTAGAATAATATTGATTCCTCAAACAATACTATTTTAAATTAACCAACACCTCATAACACCGTGAATTTTGTATGCCACGTTAGTGTGGACGATACAAATTCAACATTTGTAAAAGGAGGGTTTTAACCCATTAATTTTATTATCTTGTCAACCTAACTTTTGACAAATAAAATTAATAGTTGGTATCATTTGGTCACACAAATTATAGCAGTGACTCCGTTAGGGAGGATACTATTAGATGTGTCTAAGTGTATACCATTACTTGACACTAAGCCCATTAATAAGATTATGCCCTTCCGTTGGGGAAGATCACACGCTCTTAATTAACTTCCTATAGTCATCCAAAATGGAAGTCATTCTAGTGATCCGCAAACAAGCTCATCCGCTATGGAGGAAGGCACTCGAGCCAACGCGAAGCTTGTTTGCATCACTTACAAACCAAGAATGGAGACCATGGGATTTATTTAAAATCCTCTCCCACTTAGTTATTTATAAATGAGGAATTTTAACTATGCTAGCCTACTTAAACTTGTAAACTAACATGCACACACAGACAATATAAAAGCAATAAATAGAAAATTTAATTTTCAACTATTATGGCTTTTATCTCTAATTGTCCTCCGTGTGTTGTCATCCCAAGTTCTGCCATATTTGGCCACCGCCATCGGGTCTAGCGCATCCATCTTGCTCCTAGTTCCGCTGCGCCTCGGTCCTTAGAAGGTTCCACGCTTTGCAAGATTCGATCCATGACATAAATAGAATTTTACATTTTGATCCTATATTCCATAAAAGGAATGTACATGTATCTAGATCAAAAATAAAATCCTAATAAAACTAAATACGCCTCCTGTATTTTAATACAATCATGCACACACATATAAATTGCCCTTGACATGTCCAAGGGTCCAATCACACATAATTAACTAAAAGCCATAATAGTTGGATCCTGCATCCACAAAGTTAGTACATCCTACTATTATCCTGCCTAAATTATGTATGACATGTGCATAATTAAACTAAATACCAAATACATAGAGGCAAAACCCTAGCTCTGATACCAATTGTTGGTTGCTACTCGGAAAACCTAGAGGTTCCACTGTACAAAAATTTTGTACAAAGGTCTGAACCTTTTCCTAGCTACCATGTGTTCTTTTAAATTAAATTTTGGATCGCCTGCGGAACTTAACACGTTTGATCCAAAACTTAATCTATTTGTTCTTTTAGGTTTTGACTTGGATCTCCTGCGGAACTTAACACGTTCGACCCAAGTCTCCTTAAGTTATTAATTCTATTAAATATTAATTTCCATAAAAGGTTCCCAGTACTGACGTGGCGAGGCACATGGCCTTCTTGGATATGGGAGCAACCACCACCGACTAGACAAAACCTTTAATAGAAAGCTAATATTTAATTTCCTAAAATAACTTTAGGTTAACCAAAGAGAACAATCAAATCACAAGGAAAAGAAAGAAAACAAAAGAACACAACATCGAAAACATATTCGAAATACTAGAACGTAAGCCTCTTGTATTTGGTATTATTTCCATAAATAACTAGCATGATGCGGAAATAGAAATTACTAGTTATACCTTGTAGAAAAACCTCTTGATCTTCTACCGTATTCCTCTTCTAACCTCGGACGTTGTGTGGGCAACGATCTACCAAGATGAGAAACCACCAACCACCTTCTTCTCCTCCAAGCAAGGTTCGGCCACAAAGGAAGAACTTCACCAAAGAAGAAAATCAAAATACTAACCAAGCTCCAAGAGATGCTAGCTTTCTCTCCTTCTTCTTCTTCTCCAAGTAGTATCCGGCCACCACAAGAACTCCAAGAGAGATGGAGTATTCGGCCACCACAAGAGGAAGAGAGGGAGAGGGTAATGGCCGGCCACAACACCAAGGAAAAAGGGAGAGAAAACAATAGAGGTTGTATCTCATGAAGGCACCCCTACCCCTTCTTTTATATTCCTTGGCCTAGGCAAATTAGGAAATTTAATTACAATAAAACTTCCTTAATTTTTCTTGACATGAATTAATTGAGAAAAATAAAACAAAATTTTCCAATTAACTTGAGATGGCCGGCCACATCATTGGAAACAAAAGAGGACAAGTTTTAATCAACAATTAAAACTTCCTAATTTGTTTCCGGAAATTTTAAAAAATAAAATTTCTCTTTAAAATCTCTTCATGGTTAATAAAAGGAAATATCTATAATTTTAATTTTATTAACATGTGAATAATTTTAAAGAGAAAATAAAACATCTCTCCAATCTACAAATAAGGAAAGAGATCTAATCTCTTTCTTTTAATCTTTTGTAAATCTTTTACAAGAGAGATATTTTAATTTTAATTCTCTTTAAAATATATCTTCCACATAATAATAAAAATTAAAATTAAATTTCTTTTTAATTTTATTTGGCCGGCCCTACTAGCTTGGGTTCAAGCTAGGGCCGGCCACCCAATTTTATACCTAGGCCGGCCCTAGCTTGGTTCCCAAGCTAGCTTGGCCGGCCCCTTATTGGTGGGTATAGAAGGTGGGTATAGGTGGGTATAGAACTCTATAAATAAGAGGCTACGATAGGGACCGAGAGGAGGAATTGGTTTTGGTCTCCCGATAAAATTAAGCATCCCATGTTCGCCCCGAACACACAACTTAATTTTATCAATGATAATTCATTCCACTAGAGAACTATCATTGAACTACCGCACCAATCCCAAATTACATTTTTGGGCTCCTTCTTATTATGAGTGTGTTAGTCTCCCTGTGTTTAAGATATCGAATGTCCACTAATTAAGTGAGTTACTGACAACTCATTTAATTAATATCTAAGTCCAAGAGTAGTACCACTCAACCTTATTGTCATGTCGGACTAAGTCCACCTGCAGGGTTTAACATGACAATCTTTATGAGCTCCTCTTGAGGACATTATCAACCTAGTATCTCTAGGACACAGTTTCCTTCTATAATCAACAACACACACTATAAGTAATACCATTTCCCAACTTATCGGGTTTGTTGATTCAACGAACTAAATCTCACCCATTGATAAATTAAAGAAATAAATATCAAATATATGTGCTTGTTATTATATTAGGATTAAGAGCACACACTTCCATAATAACTGAGGTCTTTGTTCCTTTATAAAGTCAGTATAAAAGAAACGACCTCAAATGGTCCTACTCAATACACTCTGAGTGTACTAGTGTAATTATATAGTCAAGACAAACTAATACCTAATTACACTACGACCTTCTAATGGTTTGTTCCTTTTCCATTTTGGTCGTGAGCTACTGTTTATAATTTATAAGGTACTGATAACATCATCTTCTGTATGTGACACCACATACTATGTTATCTACAATATAAATTAAATGAACAACTACAAATAAATGTAGACAATTAGACCAAATGTGATTCTTTATTCATAATAAATGTTTACAAAGCTTAGGCTTTCAGTATACATTCCAACACATCGATCCTCATCTCTGAAGTTCTTTCATTGTCTTTTTAGTGATCTGCCAATAATGTCAGTATGGCGTACTCTTCTAGCTTGGACTCGAATGACGACGACTCACTCCAAGTTGCTTTGAGGTTCCCGTGTTTTGACTATATTGCCCCTTTTTCTTTGTCATTTCCTTTATTTTTAGCTTTAGACAGTTGTCCTTGATGTGTTCTTTTTGGCAGTTGTAGCATTGAACATTTCTTTTGTTGGTTGCTACTCGGAAAACCTATAGGTTCCACTGTACAAAAATTTTGTACAAAGGTCTGAACCTTTTCCTAGCTACCATGTGTTCTTTTAAATTAAATTTTGGATCGCCTGCGGAACTTAACATGTTTGATCCAAAACTTAATCTATTTGTTCTTTTAGGTTTTGACTTGGATCTCCTGCGGAACTTAACACGTTCGACCCAAGTCTCCTTAAGTTATTAATTCCATTAAATATTAATTTCCATAAAAGGTTCCCAGTACTGACGTGGCGAGGCACATGGCCTTCTTGGATATGGGAGCAACCACCACCGACTAGACAAAACCTTTAATAGAAAGCTAATATTTAATTTCCTAAAATAACTTTAGGTTAACCAAAGAGAACAATCAAATCACAATGAAAAGAAAGAAACAAAAGAACACAACTTCGAAAAAACATATTCGAAATACTAGAACGTAAGCCTCTTGTATTTGGTATTATTTCCATAAATAACTAGCATGATGCGGAAATAAAATTTACTAGTTATACCTTGTAGAAAAACCTCTTGATCTTCTACCGTATTCCTCTTCTAACCTCGGACGTTGTGTGGGCAACGATCTTCCGAGATGAGAAACCACCAATCACCTTCTTCTCCTCCTAGCTAGGTTCGCCAACAAAGAGGAAGCTTCACCAAGGAAGAAAAACAAAATACTAACCAAGCTCCAAGAGATGCTAGCTTTCTCTCCTTCTTCTTCTTCTTCTCCGAGTAGTATCCGCCACCACAAGAGCTCCAATGAAGGGTGAGGGTTCGGCCACCACAAGAGGAAGAGAGAGAGGTTGGCCGGCCACACCAAGGAACAAAGAGGAGAGGAATAATAGATGTTGTCACTTTTGAAGGCACCTCACCCTTCTTTTATATTCCTTGGCCTAGGTAAATTAGGAAATTTAATTACAATAAATTTTCCTTAATTTCCTTGACATGATTTAATTGAGAGAAATAAAATAAAATTTCCCAATTAATTTCAAGTGGTAGGCCACATCATTGGATAACAAAAGAGGACAAGTTTTAATCAACAATTAAAACTTCCTAATTTGTTTCCGAAAATTTTAAAAAATAAAATTTCTCTTTAAAATCTCTTCATGGTTGATAAAAGGAAATTTCTATAATTTTAATTTTATCAACATGTGAATAATTTTTAAAGAAAAAATAAAACATCTCTCCAATCTACAAATAAGGAAAGAGATCTAATCTCTTTCTTTAATCTTTTGTAGATCTTTTACAAGAGTGATATTTTAATTTTAATTCTCTTTAAAATATATCTTCCACATAATAATAAAAATTAAAATTAAATCTCTTTTTAAATTTATTTGGCCGGCCCTACTTAGCTTGGGTTCAAGCTAGGGCCGGCCACCCAATCTCATACCTAGGCCGGCCCTAGCTTGATCCCAAGCTAACTTGGCCGGCCCCCATTGGGTGGGTATAGAACTCTATAAATAAGAGGCTACGATAGGGACCGAGAGGAGGAATTGGTTTTGGTCTCCCGATAAAATTAAGCATCCCGTGTTCGCCCCGAACACACAACTTAATTTTATCAATGATAATTCATTCCACTAGAGAACTATCATTGAACTACCGCACCAATCCCAAATTACATTTTTGGGCTCCTTCTTATTATGAGTGTGTTAGTCTCCCTGTGTTTAAGATATCGAATGTCCACTAATTAAGTGAGTTACTGACAACTCATTTAATTAATGTCTAAGTCCAAGAGTAGTACCACTCAACCTTATCGTCATGTCGGACTAAGTCCACCTGCAGGGTTTAACATGACAATCCTTATGAGCTCCTCTTGGGGACATTATCAACCTAGTATCTCTAGGACATAGTTTCCTTCTATAATCAACAACACACACTATAAGTGATATCATTTCCCAATTTATCGGGCTTATTGATTCATCGAACTAAATCTCACCCATTGATAAATTAAAGAAATAAATATCAAATATATGTGCTTGTTATTATATTAGGATTAAGAGCACACACTTTCATAATAACCGAGGTCTTTGTTCCTCTATAAAGTCAGTATAAAAGAAACGACCTCAAATGGTCCTACTCAATACACTCTGAGTGTACTAGTGTAATTATATAGTCAAGATAAACTAATACCTAATTACACTACGACCTTCTAATGGTTTGTTCCTTTCCATTCTGGTCGTGAGTTACTGTTTATAATTTATAAGGTACTGATAACATCATCTTCTGTATGTGACACCACATACTATGTTATCTACAATATAAATTAAATGAACAACTACAAACAAATATAGATAATTAGACCAAATGTGATTCTTTATTCATAATGAATGTTTACAAAGCTTAGACTTTCAGTATACACTCCAACATCTTTTGCTTCAAAAGAGTTGACTTGCCTGCATCTTATTGAACTTATCAGTTTTAAAGAATTTTTTTAGTTTGTTAAGCTTGTTCGTCTTCGTCAAGGGAAGATTCTGATTCTGGTTTGTCTTTCTTGGCTTGTAGTGTCAAATTCTGACTTGGTTCCCTTTCTTTTCGTATATCTGCACATCAAAATTCATCTAATTTGAATATATATAAAAAAGATTTTCTAGTGTACTTACCTCTAAGTCCTTTGAGATGTAGTAGGAGTCGACAATCGATGTCCACTCCGGTGTTCTCGGAAAGGCATTGAGCGCGTATCATAGAGAGTCCCAATTCGCTACCATTTCTCCGAGGTTTGTCAGACTGGTGATCAACTCCTTGATTCTTACGTGTAGATAATCTATCGTTTCTTCCTTTTCCTTTCGAAGGTTTGTCAGTTGATTCCGGAGCAGATCTCGTTTTGCTAGCTTTGCCTCCAAGGTTCCTTCGTACAACTCCAAAAATTTCTCCTAGAGTCCTTTTGTAGAGTCATAGCTGCTGATCCGATTGATTTCCTGGGGTGGAAGTACGCTTAGCAAGTGGAATTCTGTTGGTTCGTTCGCTACAAAGTCAGCTTATTCTTTTTTGGTCCATAAGTATTCTTCTTTTTTAGTTTTGTGCTGATCTTTAGTTTCTACAAAATTATATTTTATTATAAAAGATTTTTCAAAGTCCGTTTTAAAAAATACCTCCATTCGCTTTTTCTACATCGCAAACTAATGTGCGTGCGCAAGTATACAGGTTGAAGATTGCAATCACAAATGTAAAGAGAAGTAAGAGAAAGATAGAGAAATAGAAAAAGTGTTGAGGAACTTGGTTTGGGGAAATATTCTAGGGATTCAGTTTCATTGTGATGCTAATCAATATATCATGGATCATCTATCCTCTTCTCCTATGCACTTATAAGAAGTTAGATTCATTATCGAGTCTTCCCCATGGAGGTCAAGCCGGAATGTTATCTTAATCCATATCCTATGCTATGAAATGGAAGTGATTCCTATGAAGCCCGGTAATGGGATACCCCTGTCACTAGGACCCCTCGGCCATACATCATAAAAACATACTAACACATACTAACATAGAGATAGAAATAAACATATAGAATCCAATTCCCCACGTCCTTGTAGAGAATTGCTTCTCCTTTTAAGGCAATGCCCTAGATGTTTGGAAATGGGATACCCTTGTCACTAGGACTTCTTGAGCATACGATATAGGGCATTCTCCCTACGAGGTTAATAATTCTACACAAACATTCAATCATGTATGGAAATTAAGGTCAAACACACTATACACACATAAAATCAAATAGACACAAGGCGTAACAATGTCATATAGATAGGGAATTGGTAAATTCATGAGTTTTTCATCAATTCACATGACAATTAATCTGTTAATCCTAGAACAAGAGATCTACTCCATAACTAGGAGGAAAGAATCCAAAGACATAAAGATCTAAGCCAAAAACACCTAAAAACTCAAGAAGAGAAGGGAAGAAGTCTTATCTTATATGAAGAGTAGTCTTTGGATATAATCTAAGCTTCCAGAGTGATGGAGACGCTGAATTCAACTTTGAATTGTCCAAGGAAGCGCTGGAGAAGTCTAGATCTCGCCCAAGTTGGATCTTCCAAAGGGGAGAACCTTCCTCCCCTCAAAAAGGGAAAGAACTCCCTTTATATAGAGGCTAGCATGGGCTAGGCACGACCGATGCCACGATCGTGTGGAATCCACATGGCCTGGTGCTATCTTGCCTCTAGAAATTCCACATGGTCGTGTGGAATCTACACGACCTGAAGCTGCTTCTTCTCTGTTCCATTGACACTGTCATGTGGATTCCACACGGTCGGGGCTTGCTTCCTCTATTTTGTTGACACGACCATGTGGATTCCACACGACCTGGGCTTTCTCCTCCTCTGGACATGTGGCATGCTAGTGTGGATTCCACATGGTTAGACCCTTTTTCTTCATTTGTTCTTTGAGTCATCTACCAAGGTCATTTTTGCTCCAAAAAAGCATCCTGTCAACAGGAAAACACACAAAGAGTATATATTCGACAAAAAAGAGTAATTATGCTAAAAATATAATAAAAGGTGTAAAAGTACATATATCAAACACAAATAAAATATGTGAATGTGCGTTAAAACATGTATAAAAGTGTATATAATCTACGCACATCACGAACTCCACCATCAAACTTTGGTGGGTGAATGCTAGATTCGACCATCGTCTCATTGATTCAGTTGGTGGTTATTCCTTCTAAGGTGGTTAGGCTCTGATACCACTTATTGGACTGCATTAGACAGGCTAGAAGGGGGTGAATAGCCTGCAAGTAGAGTTAGAGAATTTCTCTTACTTTGCATCTTAGCAAGGATAGACAATTAATTAAAGCAAGTAACATAAAAGAAACAACTTAAAAATAAGTAAGAATGCCAGAATTTACTTGGTTACAACCTAATTGGTTGTTACTCCAAGACAATGAGAAGCTTAATAAAAACTCTTTTGTTAAAGGCAGAAAAGCCTCTTACACTCTTTGAAAAGCTCAAAAATTATCTAAGAATTAATTACAAAAGTTGTTGATTATTTCCTAGCTCAAGGGGACTTTTTATAGCCTCCTGGGATGAAGTATCCGTTGATGTTCATCGCTCAAAGGTGCCTCCAGGGAGGTCCAAGGCACCTCTAGGAGGATAGAGCTTATCCTCTGATGATAAGATTTATCCTCTCTCAATGGCTACTGGAGGCGCCTCCAACCAGCTTGAGGATGCCTCCCATGAAGGCACGATCGAGGGCGCCTTCTATCTTCCTTGAGGGTGTTTTCCATGAAGGTGTGAGGGCTCCTTCCATGAAAGCGTGAAGGCACCTTTCATGAAGGCGTGAAGGCGCCTTCCATTTTCCTTGAGGGTGCCTTGCATTAGTCATTTTGATCAATTAACCTTCAAGAAAGGTTAACTCTTCCTTGCTCTTCCTTTGGGTGATGCTCTGGTTGTTAGAAGTTGAGCTCATCCAACCTAATTCCGACCTTCTCCTTGAGTATACTTCCTCCTTGGCTTCTAGTCTCTCGGAATGCCACACGTGTCCTTCTTACTCTACTAGTGTACTCTTCCATAGCTTCTCGTCTCTTGGATGCACCAAGCCCGTCGACTCGCTTCTTGTGTCATCCTTCTTGTCCACTACATCTTTCGCTTGACTTATTGTGTTCCTAAACTCCTACACACTTAAACACAAAACATCAAATATAACAGGATCTAACTTGACTTGGTAGACCACATCAAAAATAACCCGAGGTACTTACACATATCTCTCGTGAATTAGAGGTACCCTACTAGATCTATGAAGGAGTGGTGTATCAACGGATTCAGCTGTTATCTCATCCAAATAAGTAATCAACTGTGGTTCTTGATTAGGCATCTCTTTTGTGTCTATTTGAGTCACTTGAATTGCTCTTAGTTTAATTTTGGTCCCATTGTTTTTATACAAGAGAAACTATTTCTCTAGAAATACAACATGCTTTGAAGCAAACACGTTTTGATCCGAGGGATGATAGAATTAACAGCCCTTAGTTTCCTTAGGGTAACTAATAAATCGACACTTATCAGACTTAGCATCTAGCTTATCTGATACTATCCTCTTCACATAAGCAAGACAACCTCATATCTTCAAATGAGATAAATAAGGATTTTTACCAATTCATTTCATAAATGGAGTAGTAGAGACTGTTTAAGTCGAAACTCTGTTTAGCAAGTAAACAGTTGTCTTGAGTGCAAAACCCTAAAAGGCTTTGGGAAGACTCGCAAGATTCATCATTAGCCTAACCATGTCTAACAAGATTTGGTTTTGCCTTTCTAACACACCATTGTATTGTGGCATGTAAAGAGGAGTCCATTGAAACAATATTTCATTATTTCTAAGATAATCTTGAAACTTTTGACTTAAGTATTCATCATCTCGATAAGATCAAAATATTTTAATACCTTTGTCAAGATGTTTTTATACTTCATTTTTGAATTCTTTGAACCTTTTAAAGGCCTCATATTTGTATTTCAATAAATACTCATACCTAAATCATGAGTGATCATTGATGAAGAAGGTGAAGTAGCTATAACCTCCTAGTGCATGAGTTGACATGGGTCCGCACACATCGATATGTATAAGGGTCAATATGTCATTCTCTTGTTCACCTTTTCCTATAAAGGATAACTTAGTCATTTTGCCTTTTAAGCATGAAGCATATGTATCAAATGAATCGAATTAAAATGATTCCATAATTTCACACTTGTATAATTCAGACATGTGTTTTTCACTTATATGGCCAAGGTAACAATGTCACGAGTAGGAGGTTGATTGATTATCTTATCATCGACTATTCTTTTATCCCACTTATGTCATTACATATATGTAAGGCACACCTAGTATCCAATAGCCAAGTATTTGAAAAAATAGTATTCAATCTCGAAGATATTTGAAGGAGATAGGGTATCGAATGTCTTTCTCTTCTTTATAGACTCAAGATAAATCTTGTTGTTTATTTTCCAATGTTCCATCTTACCACAATGGCAACATGGATCCTTTAGAGTTAGTTCTTCTTTCTTGGCCTTGAGAACAATTCTCAAGTTGTGAAGTCAATCCAAGAAGTTCAGCATTGTCAATTTGGTTGTTTACAAAGTTGAGCACAAATTCAAAGAAAACATGCTTATTCTAATAAAGTAGAAATACACAATCAAGCAAATATGAAAGAGATGATTTATTCCATAAATGTAAATAATTTACATGTGTATATGGATTCCCACTTACTTATTGAATTTATGAGCCCTTACTTTGAATTCGGTAGATCGTAGGTTTTCTCTAAGTGGTTTGATATCCACTATAGATAAGAACAACCTTGACTTTGGCTAACAAATCATTCTTAGCTAGAGTGGTAGGCATCACATATACCAATTATGTATCGCATATACATAACTATCACATTATGCTATCAACTAATTGAATATTCATATAAACATCGAGTTGTTAACATATTAACAAGTATGCATCAAATGTATATCACCCAACTTCACTCTATTCAGATTGACCTTGGCTTCGGCACAACAAATCAATGCTTCAAGTTAAAACAAACCCATTAATCATGAAATCATATCTTGATGGTTTGAACAAATTTAATTTCAAATTGAGTTTGACTTTGACCAACAACTCAAAAAGAAATCAAACTCTGGTTCTTACCATATTAACGGAAGGTGTAGACTTTAATATTTTATGTAAAGGATTTATGTCTCATCTGCTTTTCATACGAATGTACTATTTCTATGACATTATACGCATGACATAAATGATGACATATATAATGATATAACAAATCGGATGCATAGTATAAATGATATATATATATATAATGTATCTACATGACATACATATAGGATATGACATAACATAAATTATGTCATAGTTGTCATAATATTATTTATAAATAAAATATGATTAAGAGTTTGAAATCAAGATTCCTATAATTAAATTTGGAAACAAATTTTTAAATATTAATAATTACATATTTTATCTATAAAATTATTTTTAATCAAGAAAATCTAATCAATTAAGAAATAATTTCCTAATTTTAAATTACCAAATCAATTAATAAATTTATGATTAGAATTTATTAATCAATTTAGAATCTTTTATATTATAATTTTTTCTAAAATAGTTTAGAAACTTTTCAAATTTAAAATTTCCTAACAAATTAGAAAACTTTCCAAAAATAAATTTTTTTAATTAATTTAGAATCTTTCCAAATTAAAAATTTCTAAATTATTATAAAATATTTCCATATTGAAAATTTCCAAATTTATTCCAAAATTAGAATTTCCTAAATTATGAAACTTTCCAAAAAAATAGAAATTCATAATAAAAATAGAAAAAATTCTAGAGATTAATTTATAAAATATTTCTAAGATTAAATTTCTAAATTCTTTCAGAATATTCCAAAATTAGAATTCCCTAACAAATTAAGAAACTTTCCAAAAAATAGAAATTCTTACAAATTTAGAATCTTTCAAATTGAAATGTTTCTAAATTATTTCTAGAATATTTCCATATTAAAATTTTCCAAATTTATTTCAAAACTTTCCAAAATTAGAATTTTCTAATAAATTAGTAAACTTTCTAAAAATTAAAATTCGTAATAAAAATAGGAAAATTTCTAGAAATTAATTTACAGAATATTTCTAAAATAAAATTTCATAAATTACTTTAATTTTTTTTAAAATTATAATTTTCTAATAAATTCGGAAACTTTTGAAAAATAGAAATTCTTAAAAATTCAGAATCTTTCAAATTAAAATTTTATAAATTATTTCTAGAATATTTTCAAAATAAAATTTTCTAAATTATTTCAAAATCTTTCCAAAATTGGAATTTTCTAACAAATTAGGAAATTTTTCAAAAATAAAAATTCTTAATAAAATAGAAAATAATTTTG
This sequence comes from Zingiber officinale, assembly GCF_018446385.1. Lineage (NCBI taxonomy): Eukaryota > Viridiplantae > Streptophyta > Magnoliopsida > Zingiberales > Zingiberaceae > Zingiber > Zingiber officinale. The sequence goes on along the minus strand of NC_055997.1, from coordinate 75,099,070 downwards.
GGAACCACGATTAAACTTTGATACCAATGTTGGTATATTATAACATGATAGTACATATCAAGTATGATGATGTTGGGACTTTTGGACCGCAAAAACCGCTTTTTACGTTACGGAAACCCCGAAGTTCCATGCCACCGGATCCGTGCGAAGATTAAAATTTATCCTAGATCTACACTAGAACTACATGGTAGAGAAGTTATATCTTTGATGCGAAGCCCTTCGCTTATCCCGCTCGTCTCAGGTTCGCCAGATATCAAGGGTGTCAAGTGAACACCCCTCTATGTGTATCCACACGAACAAAAGGTGGAGAAGAAACCTTAGAGTGTGCTAGCACTCTTGAAGGTTTCGGCCAAGGTGGAAGAGAGGGAGAGAAGAAGATGAGAGGAAGAAGATGAAGTTACACACAACAAAATGTAACTCACACAATGAATTAAGTGGTCGACCACTTCAAAGGAGGGGTTTTAAATCTCCATGGGATATCAAGAGTCACAACTCTTGTTCTCCCTCATGATGTCGCACACACATAAGCCAACCTTGATGATGTGGAACATCATAATTGGCCCACCTTATGCCAACTCACAAATGAGATGGCAAATGGTCAAGTCAAACTTGGCCCTTCATCTTCCCTCTTAAGTTAAGTCAAACTTGACTTTTTCTCTCTCATGGTTGATCAAATCTAACCATTTGATTCAAACCAATTTAATTTAATGAATCTATATTCATTGAATTAAATTAACTCAATGAATCCAAATCTAATTAGACTCATTTAACACATGAACCAAATTGAGTCCAACTCAATTAGTTTAATTAGGATTACTCTTAATCCAATTTGATTTATCACATGAACCTAATACTCTTGGTTCATCATATGAACCTAATCTCCATCTAATTACCCTTTGTGTGTGACCCTATAGGTTCTTGTAACGTTGGCAATGCTCCTAAACTCATTTAGAAGCATAAGTAATGAGCGGTATCTAGCAACACATCATTACTACCCAAGTTACAAGAATGTTGAGATCCAACATCACCTTGTGACTACTAATTGTGACTCTTCACAATATATGACAAATGCCCTTCTATGCTTGACATCTAGATTAATCAATTTGAAGCATAGACGGTGTTATCCTCTGATTAATCTAAATCTTGAACTCCAAGTAGACTCACTATAATCAAATGAGCTCAATATCTCATATTGACTCATTCGGGCATGACCATGCACTTAGTGGTCTCACTCTATCAAGAATAACGATGTCACTCCCGTTATATAGGAGGGATAGATCCCATCTACATCACTCACATCCCTCCGCATAATTTGTTACATACCCAGTAATCACCTTTATAGTCCACCCAGTTACGGGTGGCGTTTGACGAAGCTAAAGTATGCAACTCCTTATGTAAGGAACCATGGTGACTTCAGGTCCAAGAACTAATAGTCATACTAATAGTCACATGAGAAAGTATATGACACTCATATAACGATCCATGATACTTTCTCATGGCGGGTCATTCAGTATACATTCTCCAATGCATACCCATGTGTCAACTTGATATCTCTATATCCATGACTTGTGAGATCAAGTCATCGAGTTGACCTACATGCTAGTCTCGTCGCATTAACATTGTCCCTGAATGTTAATACTTGACTAGGAATGATTAAGAGTAGTGTTCTCTATATCATCTCACTATCGATTCAACCAATCGATTGATATAGATAAGAACCTTCTACTCAAGGACGCTATTATACTTAGTTATTTGGCACCAATACAAGTAAGTATAATAACCAAAATAAAAGCCTTTATATACATAGGAATATGATACAATGAGTCCATACAACAATCATCATATGATTGGCTCTAGGGCTCTAACTAACAGATGATGCTTCGACATGATCATAAAATTATGACTCGTATACTTTTGGAATTTAGCACGCACCAACTATGACTCGTAAAATAATTTTATTATCATGTCCAAGCACGATAAGACTCTAATACCACTGTTGGGATATGTCTGATGTGGTGCGTGCTAAAAGATGTTTCGTAAACATGCATAGCAGAAGATATAAATGATAATTCCTAATTATTACAACATACACTACACGCATACAATATGCATCTCATTCAGACATGATCGTAATATAAAATTTTATGAAATATAAATGTATGCTAGGTATACCTGACGGTTCATTAACAAACCTTGTAGAGAACGTTTGCTAGCCTCGCAAGACAAGCCTCCTTCGAAATCAACGAGCAAGCGGTCAATTGATGAGGAGTGGAATTGGAATCAACCAAGTGACACTTGAAAGCTTTGCCTCTATTTGTATCCACGTCGAGCTATCATCAAGAAGACTTTAGAAGTCACGAGTTCCATCCTCGCGAAAGGTACTAGCATTCTGTGCGAAGATGGAGTGATTTGAGAGAACTCTCACGGCATGATTTAGAGAGCGGCGACACCGAAATTGTCGACACTGAATTCGTCGGCAATGAAATCGTCGACACTAAATTTGTCAGCACCAAATTCGTCGACACTGAATTCAATGGCTAGAGATAGCCAACGATAACTCTTGGGTGACAAGAGCTTAGGTAGCGGCTAAATAGAGAGAGAAGAGGATGAGAAGAAGCCCAAATCAAATTAGAGATTTCTCTCAAAAATAAAATCACTACTCTCTTCTCCTCATAGAGGGTATTTATATACTTACATGACTTGGGGGGCAAGTCATCTCCCAAACCTAATAAGCAAAGTCAACCCGATCCATTACCATTAAGATTAAGTTTGGTTCAAAATCAAACCATCTTAGTTCATAATTAAACCAAAGCTTTTTGGTTATTATTAAATCAAGTTATTTCATAACTAAATCAAACTCTTTTTGGTTTATTATCAAACCATAATGAATATATATCTCCTACAATAGTCATGCTTCATCCGTGCTTCCGTTCTGACAAATATCTTTTTATATTTATCCTTTTCATTTGGTCCAACCAAACTCTGTCTCTCTCTTGATTTGAGAATCCAATTTTCAAACTCGTTTCAAGTCTTTAAGATAAATTCGTAGTATGTGTGACCTTATAGGTTCCCAGTTATGTTGGTCGTCCATAATTAACCATTAATTATGAATTAATCATGAGTGGCATCTAGTAGACATCATGATCCTCAATTGATCAAAAAATCAAACGATTAATTCCAGAACCAATTTTGAACATTTCAGTAGCTACAATGAGTCATGTCTCATTCCTTTCACTCGTCTTATGCCCACTTAATTCAGGACATGGTCTATGTGTCAGTTCCGACTAGGGTGACTGCGTCACCTAGGCCAAGTAATACTTTCTTGTCCTGTGGATTCAAGTTACTCGTACATGTGTTCGAGAGTATAATACTTTTAACATGTGTTGCTTTGGCCAAAGACTTTAAGTAACAATCCTAACAAGTGACCATAGGGTATACATCTCCACGCAAGGAGCGGTAAATCCTCTATTGGTTGTTCAAATACCTTCGGGCACTTCGACTTATACCCAATAATCTCGAGTCTACACCTCCATGGAGATGTTTGCTTAAGATGTCAAAGTATAAGTCTCCATGACCAAGGTGACTTGAATATCTCAAGTCGAAGGAAACTTGCACTCAAGCTACAATGAGATCTTCATTGGCATATCTATATATGTAGAGAACCATATGAAGACTTATAGCAGGTCACTTCAATGAACTAGTTACCTTAACTAGCATCCACATTTAACTCTAGATATCTCAATGTCTTTAGCCAGTGAGAAGCAATTGCTTGGTTAGACTAAGGAGTATAACACCTGCTAGTCTCATAGAATTAATGAGTTTGAACTCATCAATTCAACAACTAGGGATTATTTCAATACATTTATAATTGCACATATAGAGATGCTCAATCCAATCACAAGTTCTCTCATGCTATGAATCATATTGTGAAAATTCAGTAAATGAATTTAAGATTCAACCATACACATAGGGAATGCGCACTTAAATAGTGAATTTCATTTATCCAATAAATGATATAATATCTAAGGCGATTGCCTTAGGACACCTCTCCAATATAACAGTTTCTATTTCTATTTACAATTGATAAATACAATTTGAAGCGAGAGTTAGCTTTATATCCTAGTCCGGATCTATTGTATACAACCCTTTATTTTCCAAAAATCATATCAAGATTTTTGGAACCTAAGGTAAACTGTTCCAATGAACTCTTAAGTTCTTTGACTTGAGTTTTCAAAGTTGAATTTTCTTCCTCAAGTTGTTGGACTTGAGTTGAAGTTCCACTTTGAACTTGATCAGTCAAAGGACTTAGGTTTATCACTTCCTTAAGGGATGCTACATCTTTTTAGAGTGACTTGACCCGGACATTAGACTTAGCTAATTTATGTATCAAACAATTTATTAAACTACATAACTATTCTACAGTCGGAGAAAATACCCATTGTTTGGATCGTCTGAAATGAATACGGGTCTGTGGCTTCTCTCAGACTCAGCTTCGAATTCAACTCTGATTTTAGACTCAGACTCAATTTCGACCACTTGTTCCTATGTCGGTAATGCAAGAAAGCTCACCTGAGCTTGTTCTTCTTCCTCTGAGTCTTCCGATGAAGATTCGTCCCAAGTGGCTTTTAAAGCCTTCTTATTTCTCTGCTTCTTGTCTTTTTTGAGGTTTGGACACACCGATTTGAAGTGTCTCTTTTTGTTGTAGCCATAACAAATAACTTCTGACTTACTCTTTGGAGTCTGACTTGGTTCTGCCTAACTCTTTTTGACCTTTGTTTGTATCACCTTCTTGGTTTTGCATTTACTGAATCCCTTCTTTTTCTTGTAAAATTTTTGAACTAGGTTGACCAGTTCGGCGGTGATCTCATCTTCATCTTCGAAATCTGATTCGTCTTCGAATTCGAGTTCAAGTTGGTACTTGGGCTTCAACTTCTTATTTGTGAGTTTTCCTGCAAGTAATACAATACCTTTCTCGACCAGAGTAGCATTAGTTTGTTTATGTAATTCAAACTCAGAAAATAACTCATCTAATTTAATTAATGAAAGATTCTTGGAAACTTTGTAAGCATCTACCATGGATGCCCACAAAGTATTCCTTGGAAAAGCGTTTAAGGTGTACCTTATGATGTCTTGATTCTTCACTTTCTGACTGATCGTGTGAAGATCGTTGAGGAGATCTTAGATCTAGGCATGCAGCTGACTCGCTCTTCTTGCATCTTAATATTATATAATTTATTTAAAATTAAATCGCTTTTTCATACCTTGGTGTCGGAGGTTCCTTCATGCAGCTCGATCAATTTCTCCCACAGTTCCTTGGCGTTGTTGAAAGGATTAACCCAGTTCAGGTCTTCTTTGGTTAGGTCACACTATAAGGTCTAAGTAGCTTTAGTGTCAACCTCGATCTGCTTTTTTGTTGGTGCGCCCCATTTGTTACAGGCGATGGACATTCCATTCTTAGTGAAAAATCACTACAAAAAAAAAGCTAATAGACAACGCTTTTAAAGCGTTGTCTTTGTGCCTGAAAAAGCGTTGTTAAAAGCACTGTTGTTAAAAGTCTGCTCAACGACAACGCTTTTAAAGCGTTGTCGTTTGTAGCGAAGACAACGCTTTTGCAATACTATTACAACGCTTTAAAAGCGTTGTTATTTTTTACAAAGACAACACTTTTTGCAACGCTTTAAAAGTATTGTCGTTTTAAAGAAAAAAATAAAAAAAATTATTTAAAAATTATTATTTTTATATTTACGAAACTATTATTTTTCTTTTACCATGTCTAGATTCGAATTTTACATATAATCAACTCAGCTAATGATTTCAAACTCATACCAAAATAATAGAATTCTGACATTGAAGTAATATTAGTATTTAATTACATGAGAAGCTAGTAAATATCAAAATTAACACTAATTCTGTTTCAAAGTAGATAGTGATATTCACAAATAAAACAAAAGAGCACAAAATAACTAGCCGACCTCGAAGCCAACAATCTGTTTACTTCTACTAGCTACACTCAAAAATTATTATCGGCTTAAGAACGGGACAAAACAATACAGTAATTATTACCACAATACTGAAGAAATAGCTTGTCTTTCTCAATCTTTTACAGGACTAAGCAATTGGATTTTGCCTAGGATCTTTGTGAGCTTTGAACAGATTGAACAGTTGGCCTGAAATATAAACAAAAAATTACAGTCAATAGTTTGAACCAAAAAATTACTTCTACTAGCTATTTTTTATAAATGAACCAAAACTCATTACTCAGAAATGAAATGCTTGCAGAAAAAAAGCTTGCAGAAATACAGCATTTCTTCAAACTGCAGAAAGAAAGTTTGCAGAAATGAAACGCATTCTAAACTCTAACAAATAAAACATGTGAATGAGCCTTTAAAGTATTCAATTGCTAATGCTATCAACAAAATCCGGCTTCAAAATCATTAATCTTGATCATAGAAAAAAAACATCCTGATAAGTATTACAGGCAATCAAAATGTTGGTAACGTACATAACCGAGAATGCATGCCTTTACCAGGTCCACCAGCAGAGAATGATCCACCACCTCCCATAAGCACCTGCAACATTCATTATTCATTATGAATCACGGGGTGAGCAAAAAAAAAAAATAATCCTGTGAGTAGCATATCCTTTCAAGACACACTGTGAGTTTAATTTGACACTTCAACCTGAAGAACGGTTGCTGCCATTGCTTCCTTCTCTTGATGCCAACCTCCAGGAATTTCAAATGCAAGTGCAATATGAGTGCTCTGTTTCCAGTGAGAAAAGATCATTGACATGTAAGATGAAATCCAAAGATAGGGCCCAATTATCCACTAACCGGTAAATCAGATTGACATCTATACTCTCCTCCAACATAGACAGATTTTGGCTCTTGTGGACGTGGCACTTTTGGAAGATCAGATAAAAGTGGTTCAGCTAGTGATACCAATTCCTCGTGTTCCACACCTGAGGCTGCAAGTACTATCCTAGGAGCAGTATAGTTCTCATGTAATTATTATATTGACAGTCAAGTCAACAATCTACAATTTGAGAAAGTAAATGGAGTGACAAAAGGAAACCTATCTTATAGAAACGAACCCCTCCAATATGGTTCCATTTAAATGGCTTATTGCAGACTCTGGAGCAATTAAAGGATTTGCCAAGGCACCAGAATATCCTGCTGAATGAACAGGATTTGCCAAGGCACCAGAATATCCTGCTGAATGAACAACCTCTAAAAGCAAACCCTGAGGATTGCTAGAGAGCTCTCCTAGCTCTGTCTTCAATTTCTTAAGCTGTGATAGTGAAATGAAAATTTACTAGTGAACTTCTAACAGTAAAGTAAGAATGCTTGAGCATACGTTTTCCCCAATCAAGGACAACAGCATTCTTGACACTATCTATAAGCACCTCAACCATTTGAGGCGTGTACAATTTCAGAGCATCGTAAGTGTAACCCATCTGTTCACGAGAAGCTGATGCTTTAGCACTTCCGCCTATGGCTTCTATTTCACGTACCATTCGCAACTGACTCCTATTTCTTGTGGTTTTGAATGACATTCTTTCTAAAAGATGAGTAGCACCAAATGACAATGGGGTCTCATATATTGAACCACAGTCAACATACAGTCCTATGGATGCAACTGGGCTCTGAACAAACATATCCAATTACGAGATACTTAAAACAAAGAACATCAAGTAGAAATTACAGGAATAACTAATTTAAAACATACAGGTGTTGTTTCAGAGGCAATTTTGGCACCATTAGGAAGGGTTGTGATCTTTGTCTTGCCCAGCTCATTGTGAACTTTTAGCAATTAGCAAGACACAAGAAGAGAATAGAAGCATTTACCTCTATTCCTTGTTAATAGAACAAACAGTTAATGCATGTAACTAGAGGAGTCCTCCTATAACTTGAGTAATATTTCATAAATTTCCAGAGACTTATGAAAAGATACAATAGAAACCTCTACGAATATTTTTTCTATATAACTTACAAGAAAAATCAGCTCAATCAAAAACTGAATTCCGAATGAGATGCTGATTAGATAAACTATTTCCCATCGTCTCTAACAAATTAAAGCATTTATAATTGTATTAAGGAGAAATAATTAAGTCACATCGGATAAATAAATCATCAGATTATTCATTAACAAGCGACACTAACCCACCCCATAGTCCAACAAAGAAAATCATTAATGTCCAAGAATGAAATATGGACTGGCCAATTCTACATTAGCAGTTTCAAGTCTGGGAAGAGCTCAAATTTCTCTTCAAACTCCATTGTTTAAAGCTTGAATATGCAACCGAAACAAACATCAATTCCTTTTTATCATCTGTTGATTATGAATACAAACAGGCAATTAAGAATTCAATTAAAATATTTTTCTAGTGATTACTGGGATCTGTGTATTGACTTGAATATGTTTGTTTCTTTTGGCCAGATGATAAAAAGGTAGTATTTTAAGCAAAATCAACAAGCAAAAGTAAATGTTGTCACTACAACTTCCTTTTCCTACATGTCTGCCCAATTGGGGCAAAAATAAGACTAAGGAATTGGATAAAATCTAATTCCTTCTCCTCTCCTCTTTCTTCCTTGTGAAGGGATGAAATTGACAAATATTTTTTACTTTTTAATACTTGCTATTAAAAAGTGTATGAAAATAGGACAACGATGCAAGAAAAATCACAATTTCAAAGGTCAAGATTCAAAATTCATGTCAACAACCATAAAAATAAAACCATCAAAACAAAGAGCAAATTATTTACAAAATGTGCAATGCTATAATCTAAAAATGATACAGTCATCATAGAAGCAACTGATGTAAGAATTATATAGAGTAACAGGTTAAGAAACATAGCACTCCACAACATATGTAGGCGATTCAAAAATCTAGGGATCTCGCTTCGTAATAAGTTTAGATTATATCTCTTAAAGGGAGATAGGCTTACTCACTTTCATTGATCCTCCGATGAATGTTTTGAAGATTGGGTGGTTGCAGTGCTTCTTCTTCGAGTTCCTATATCATCACTCGTATCTCAGTACAAAAAAGTGAACCTGTTGTGATAATGTTAAGGCAGAAGTTGTAGAATGACTAAAATAAAAAATAGAAGAAGAAAAAATAGAGGCAAAAAAGACCTCTTTCGTTGGCAATATGAGCTCATCCACACAGGCAATTCAACAAACAAGTTAGCTTCAACCCTAAACGAGTAGTGAGAAGGTACCTGGAACCAGATCCTCCTCCCCTTATCCCACAATGCAAGTGAGGCGGATAAGGAGGCTCAGGCTTGTTTGGGTGGTGGGAATCGAGGAAGACGAGCACAGGCCACTCCGTCTCGCAGAAATGCCTAGCTAACCTCGCTGCCTCCTCTACCATGGAGGAAATCTGCCTGTTGGGCTCGATCGGGGCCTGCCCCTCGCATCCACAGACAGTGATAAGATCATGGAAGAACGTTAAAAAAAATGGAAATTTTGCAAGGAAGGAAGAGAAGTATGCATGAATACACATCGCAGATCTGTAAATTGCTAAACACCCACTCAACCTCAGATCTGTAAAGAATACACATGAATCGAGCAGAAAACCCCCAAATAAACATCCTGACCAGAGAAGGAATAAATCGAAGGAGCGATCGGACGAAAATAAGCGTGGGAAAGGGCGAGATGTAACCTCTTGTTCGACGAGCGGCTTGAACTGCATGAGCTGCGCGATCTGCTCGTCCAGGTTGCCATGGGTGTCCGAGGCCAGCACTGGACTCACGCTCATCTTGTCCTCCTTATACCAGTCACCGCCTCAACGTCGGGGGCGAAGGAGGCGAAGAGATGGGTCGATCTGTCGTGGTCGATCGCCTCAGCATTGGGATCTATCGCTTGACGAAGGTGTGGTCTTGACGGAGAGGAGTTCGGAGGAGTGGTTCGCCGGAGAGGAGTTGGATGGAGAAGGCCGCATGAGATGAGGAGTTGGGAGAAGGGTTCGGGATAAAAAATGATCGGAAGATAGGAGTTGGGAGAAGGGTTCGGGTTTTTTACTCCTTACTTAGATCCAACGGTTTGTATTAATCAAGATTTAGATGAGAACTTAACAATAGACAACACTTTTTAAAAAACGTTGTCGTAAATACTAAAACAAAGTCTAATAGACAACGCTTTTTACGAAGCATTGTCTTTGACCTGTAAAAATCACTAATCGACAACGGTTTTTAGAAAAGCGTTGTCTATTAATAAGAAAATAATGAAATGGACAACGCTTTTCACTAAAAGCGTTGTTAAAAAAAATAGACAACGCTTTTTACAAAAACCGTTGTTGTTTAAGTGTTGTAGAATCCCAATTTTCTTGTAGTGAATGTAAATCAATCTGGATTATGATCCATATTTCCACTTGAGTCTTCAGGTGGTACTCAGATCCATTTGGCCCTTTTAGTAGCCGAAATCCTCGCCAGAGAAAAGAGGCGGGCGGACGGTACTGTAACTTTCTTAATGGGTCATTTCGAAAATCTCATAAAAGGAAAAAAAATAAGATGTATCAAGACTTGGTCTTGGATTAGCAATGCAGGAAAAGAATAAAAAAAAATAGCTCAAATGGTGTTGAACCAATTTCGAGAAAAATAAAAAAAATGAGAAATTTGTCAGAAGAGGTTATTATACCAATTCTGACTTATGACAAAAATTTTAAAATGTAAAACTAACTTATTACACCAATTTTTTTTAAAAGAAATATATTTTTTTGTTAAAAAATTTGAAAAAGCAATGAACTGCTCTTATGGTGGTTACATCAATTCAGAGTACCTCACTCTGATACCAATTGTAGGATTAAAAAGTGCGCTAAAGGGAGGGGGGGTGAATAGCGTTCATGACTTTTTTCACGTTTTTTGTAAAGCAATAGAGAAAATGCTGCGAAAATAAAGAAGTAAAAGAAGAACTACAAAAACCAAGTTAACACATTGTTTTTACTTGGTTCGAAGTCTATGACGACTCTTACTCCAAGACCCACACTCATTGACTATTTACTTTGGACAATCCACTAAAATTTCGAACATTTAAACAATTAGTTTGAAATGAAAGTACATGTAAACTAAAATTAATTATACCGACAACTTCGAAATGGAAGCTCGTGCGTAGTCGTCGTCGGGACAACGCTTAGGCGTCGTGGAGAGCTTTTGGGAGCAGCGCGCAAGAACGGGAGATGTAGAGAGTTGTTGTCGCTTGTATTGAAGTTCTATACAAAGGGTTGGTCGAACAAGGCTTTTATGGAGCGTTAAAGGCGCCTCTAGCCTTGTTCGAGGCGCCTCTAGGTGTAAATCTGATCCCTTAAGCTTCGGTCGTGATAAGTTGCCTAGACTCCGACCTTTATCCGCTCGAGGGCACCTTCCAAGTGCTCCGAGGAGCCTCTGATGCGCTCCTAAGCGCCTTCCATACACTCTAGGGCTCCTCCCCACAACGAGAACTTTATCCTCAAATTTCATCCGCTCGGGACACCTTCACCCTATCCAGGGCACCTTCACTTAGCTCCGAGGCTCCTTCATGCATCTCCGAGGCGCCTCCATGCATCTCCGAGACTCCTCGAGCACTGTTGACCCAAGGCTCACTTATGTAGGTCTGTTCAACCGGTCGGTTAATTGGTTTACCAATTTATCGGTTCCAGTTAATTCTGGTTTCACACATTTTATGTAAAACCAATTAACTAACCGGTATTATCGGTTCCGATCGGTTAATCGGTTCCAACTGAGAACTGGTAAAGGCTATTGAGCTTGGGTAATTGGACTTAGTGGAATGGGTTATTGGGTTTTTTTTTACAAACTAATTAACTAAAGGTCCAACTAAAAATTCTCCAAAGAAAATCAGTTGGTTCTCAGGTTTATTGGTTTACCAGTTAAACTGGTAAAAAAAAAAAATCCTAAACTAGGAACCAACCAGTAAATCGAAAAAATGGGTAAACCGGAACACTACCGGTTACGTTCCGGTCCGATTTTCGATTTCTCAATTTTTTGCATAGCCCTAAACTTATGCATTTTTACTCATGCAAAATATGTTAGTTCAAATACAAAAAGATATCCTACAAAACATAGTTAACATAATAGTATTTTGATAGTTTCAAAATTGTCCAGTTCTGACTTTCAGATTTTTAGTAAAATCGTAGGTCGAGCTGATGCCTACTATTCCCTCAACAGGGAACACACCCTCACCTATTTCTCTCAAGAGAGTTACCTTTTGCCAAACACTTATTTGGACTTTTGCTTAGCATCTGACGTGGACCTCCGAGACTTTCGCTAGATGTCTGATATTCAATCCGCCTAGACTTCCGTCTGGTGTTCGTGATCTCATGACTTCTACCCAATGTCTTGATTTGCTAAATGCTCAGTTCCTTGATCAAGACTTCATGTTTAGTTCTTTGACCAGGACTTTATGCTTAATTTCTTGATCAAGACTTCGTGCTCAGTTCCTTAACTAGAACTTCATTATTTAACCTCAACTATAACTTACTTGTAGACCCTGATAAACTTGTTTAATCATAACACAAGTTAGCTCGTACTTTCATCACCAACCATTTCTAATTGTCTACTCGCAGTTGTGTTCCGGGCAGATGAATCTAATGGGTATAAATGGACATCACAGATGATGCCATATTATATTAGAATAATTGCACTGTTGAGGCAGACCATGATAAGGCGGTATAGACGCACATGGTTTTATCCTCCGCGCCGCTGAATTTATTGGAAAAACTCGGGCTCTGTCTAGGCGGTCATGGGCCGAATACTCGTGGGAGAAAATAGCCCACGAATTTGTCTTCACGATTAGAAGTTCAGTATAGGAATAACCTTATAAAGACGGCGAGACCACAGAGGTCAGCTGCTAGAGCACTGCCATGGTATTTCTGGGATTTATTCTTAAGACCGGTAGAAAGATTGCATGGTACCAGACCAATGATCTTTTAAATTAGTCGGATCATACTAACTGAAAACTTAGGTTATCAAAAATAAATAAATAAATAAATAATAGTAAATCAAACTAGCTAAGAAGCGAAGCCCCTCCTTGGCACAGTGCAACATTAATGTGTTTGATGGATGCAGGTAGTACCACGGTTGAAATTCAATTGAAGGATAAGGACAGATTTTACAATGGATTTTTTATTGTGAAAGTTAGCTTTGGAAGTTGAATGAGAAGGCTGCTCACATCGTCGAGTTTGTAGGCTATGGAAGTCGACTGTTGAATAAATTATCACGAGCATTTTTTAATTTATTAATAGATGAAACAAAAGGAAGGCTGCTCACGTTATCGAGTCTATACATCTTTATCTCGATTAAAAAAAATATTCAAATCCTAATTGGAATTTTATATTCTAGGAGATAGATAAATTAGGGGGAAAAAATATACTCTCATCGGATTAATCTTTCTTTATCGTTTCTCGTTTTCTCTTTCTTATACCTTGGTAATCAATTGCTATTCAACAAAAGTCTAAGGAATTAAATTAGCTGCCATGGAAAAAAATAAGTAAATAAAAATCCTAACAAATAAGCAATTAGTTCTTGAGAAACAAAATTCAACTCTTTATGAAGAAAATAACCATCTAGTCCTTGTTAATGTGCATCAGATGCATGGAAAAAACGAGTGCCTGTAAGACTTTCAAATGAACAAAAAAGTGATGCAATTGACACAAACAAACTTCAAAAGTCAAACTTCAAAGTCAGAGTAGAACAGAGCTAAGACTTACAGGGAATTCAAATCCACAAAGACACAAAGTATGAACACTTTCAGTTTAGTGGCCTTCATACTTACAACCACCTTACAGAGTTTAGATCATTTACGTCCAAAGCCACAACACATCCTGTTGCAAAGCAACAATGGAACCATAACCAGTTAATTTACATTTTCACTTTGTCCAGGAGACGATCCATGATCTCAGAAAGTATCTCCAGGAACATGGCCTCGTGAGTGCCTGGAAGGACAGCATCGTTGGCTTCGTGGATCATCTCCTCAATTTTTGATTCCTTGTTAATTGTTTCCCTACACATAATGCTTCCGATATCATATGGAGTCAGCCCCCTTTCCGCTCCTTTCTTTAAGAGCATGGTTGAGATGCGCAGAGTACGAGCACATTCAGGCGAGAGATTCCACCCGTAGAATTTAAGAAGGGTGATGTCTTCTTCAGCATCTAGTGCTTTTATGTAATTAATGGTCGCATCATTGAAGTGCTGACGGGCTTGAGGCCAATAAAGCCACTCAAATGTACAATCTTCAAACTGAAACAGTGGCATAGATACTCAACAATGTGGAATACTAAACATGAATAAAGAAATTAATTGATCGTCTCTGATCCAAAGCAGACAATATATAATGATCAGGAAGGCTGTGCTGAAAAGAAAATATGCTACTCAACATTTAACAGATGTTAAAAACATTGCACCAAACTTGATAACAAGGCACAGCTCGGATCGAAAGAGGATAACAAAGATCGTGAAGCCCATGCTAAAAACAAAAGATGTTATCCTATATAGCATTGCACCAAACTCAATAGTAAGGCACATAATGCACATGAGTTCAGATTGATTGTAGTTAGCTTGCTTGTTATGTAACAATCGAAAATATGACAACTTATTGAAAATAACAGAAGTGAGAATGAGGACACATAAAATGAGTGTGTGCGTGCACATGCTAAAGTTAATGGTGACTAAATGTAAGTAAAATAATGCAATCACAACTCCAACAGGAAGATTGAGCGGTAATTTTGAAACATGATTTTGGCCCAAGGGTAATGAAATTTGAAAGAAGCAATGTTCTTAGAAAGATGATTTGAAATCAAGATGCATGATATTTTTTTAGAGAAAACTTGACGAACGGTTGAGCAAGCATCTAGTGAGGTGGTTGAGTCTTCTAGAATTCTTGATAATCTTTGGTAAGCATGTCAACATATCTTGTTATTGATAAGATCAAATCAGATAAGCTTTTTTTATCAACTTTAGGAGAAATGTACAAGAGGTTTATAACTATATTGACAACAATCAGAACAAACATAAGGCCTCAAATGCAGATTATATACATTCTCAATGGATCAATAAATAATTTGCTTATGAATTTGGAAAAGATTCAAAATATCAAGATAAATAAAGACAAATGAAGGACAGACTTGAAGGACTGAAAAAGAGAGAGAAAGAGAATATTAACATTTTACTGCAACAAAAATAAATGCTGCACTTACATTCTCGGGCAAGCAATATCCATGATCAATGGGAACCAGCATCGTATGTCCTTCATTCTTGCACATTAATATATTTCCAGCATGGCGATCAGCATTTGCCAACCGAATATCCAGAACAGATATCTTATGAACCTCCTGCACAGGAAATGCTCGAGGCCCCATATCCTCACAGCTCCCATAGTTTTCAACAAATGCTTGTAAGGATCCAATCTTGAAATTCTTGGACGCACGGTTGTACGCTTCAGAATGATGGAAACCAGTATCAGAGCACCGCACCATGGCTGTTGGAGGAACACCAGCAAACCCTGCTTCATCAGCTAAACGCTTCCCGCCAACAGGGTGATCAAGGATGTATGCTGCAACCTCCCTTATTGCTCCTTCTCCAACACGTGTCCCTTTCTTCAACCCTTCACCATCAGTTGACAAAGGAAGTCCTCGAGGATTATTTTCAGCCATTGGCTCCTCGTCAATTGGCTTGAAGACAGCTACATACTCTTGACCTGAATCATCTTGCATAAAGTATGCTCCCCCGGTGCCATCTGAAGACATTATTGGTAAATTACCCTTCTCCAACCCTAAGGAAGCAGAATTGATCAGTTTTGTAATCATCGGAGACAATTCAATTTTTGGATCTATAACAGGCTCAATCCACAAATCCTTGTACAGAAGGTTCCTAGAAACTATTTGAAGATCATGGGTTCCATCCTTTTCCGTCACAGTGGGGGCATCAATTGACAGCTCAAAGTCCTTTTCAAAAGGTTTAGTCCTAACTTTTGCACATTTACGGATAAGCAAATGAATCACAGCATCATTTTTCCTACTGATATCATCAATCAACTGGTGATCATCAAGCTCCTCGCCATCACATATGAGCTTATGGTTGTCAACATCGTCCAGGCTCTTATCCCTCTTTGCAAGCTGCTGCTTGATGTACCCAACATTGCGGTTCCGTTCAACTTGGAAATTATGTGTTTCCCCAGAGATAGTTCTCACAGTGATATATTGGAGATCGGAAAGCCTAACCACAAGGTGCAAAACATTTCCATCGCCCACCCGATAGTCGCGGACCAGGCTATTATTCCGTGCCAGCTCCCTGCCGCCAAACACCAGCTTCGGCGTCTTCACTGCAAATTTCTGGATCCGAAGCTTCACAGAGGCAATCGATTCGGACTCCAATACTCGCAAAGGAATCACAGACGGCCCAGGGACCTGGAGAAAAATAAGGATGGACTCCTGCGAACAATGCGGAGATCGGCTGCCGTCAAAACGTACAGAGGTCATGGGCGAGTCCTCCCGAATGGGGCTGAGAGCAAGAATTCCAGACGACGACATCTTCCGACCGTGACAGGAAAGAATCAGAGAACCCCCTTTTGCGTCTACGAGGGAAGGAGGAAGAAGAAAGGCGAGATTTTCCCCTTCAAAGTCTACCGCCCAATCTCAACTATATCCATATTCCCTCCATCGAAGGGGAAAGACCTAAAAGATCTAGAATCGACTGAAACCCTAAAATCGGAAGAAGATTGCAAAGGAAAATTCCAGAAAACCTTCCGAAATCCGCCTAAGCAAAGACGCCGCCGAAGCATCAACCAGGAACGAACTTATCCGATCAACATGCCGATTACCAGAGGGGAAAAAAAGCACGACGATTGATCCGCAGAGATCGACGATTCTTACCGGAGGGCGAAGAACCGAAGACGGACGGAATCAAATCGCGAGGAGGGGGCCGTACCCAAGGAAACCTCGCTTTTTGATGCGTCTCCTTGCTTGCTTTCTCGCTCGCGATCCGAATGCTAAATTTAGCTTCTTTGACTCCGGTTGTTCACCGTCGAGGCTCGGGAGGGAGAAGATTTGGGGGACGAGGCGATCGGACCGAGCTTTACGACGTGGAAGAGAAGTAACGGCGTCACAATGGAGCGGTCGCAGGTGGCTTCCTGGAAGGAGACGGGAGACTCAAATTGACATTTAAGTCCCTGCTTTTTCAGATATCATTACTTGGGAGACACGAAGAGTACGCTCCTTTCCCATTTGGTAATTTTCATTTTTTCCTTTTTTTTTTTCAAAATGCAGCCTAAGGTTTCATTACTTTTGAAATAACTTTTAAGATTTTACTTCTGTTGAATGATTTAGATAGCAATTCAAAATAGATTTCAGCATTTTTAACAATAAAATAATATCTTTATATAATATTTTAACAGTAATACAATATTGAAAATATCTTTAAACATTACCCTTAAAGTTCATTTATTTTTAAAAATGACGTCAGTAGTGACGTCAATTTTTGACGACGGTTTCATCTGGCACCAAAACCGCGTAACTATAAAAGAAAGTCAAAAAAATCCACTTAGATTACCTTTGACAAGTCTCTACCAGTAAGATTCTACCACGTCACTTCCAAATACCAGCCATAGATTTTCTATCCAAGTTCAATTTGGCCGGTTTGATTGGCAGGTAGTTAACTTAGTTTTATGGTAAATTTCATGACTTAAGTAAAAAAAACAATATATAAGGCTAGAAGCTGAGATATTAATCCATTACAAGGATCAACACCTCCAAAGTTTTAAAATGGTCATCGCTTAGGGCATGTTGTTTTTTTAAGGTTTTTTCTTTTTTGAAACATGTGCTAAAAACTTGATCATCATTGTGGCCAGATTTTTTATTTTAAAAACTTTTAGCTGGATTCGGATTTATCGAACCTAAGTTTTTAAATATTAGTGGGTCATAGTAGAAGATTAATAATTTTTTAATATAATTTAATTGTTTTTAATGTTTTTTGTCCCGTCTTTTCTATTTATTTTATTCGAACGTTGTTTTACTATTTTTTCTGACCGTTATTTCTACCCCTTTTTTTCAAACTAATTTTTGAACGTTGTTTTTTCAATTTTTCTAATCAATTTTTTTCCCAACGGTTGGGTTAATTTTGGCTTTTATCTATCAATCATCTTTTTTAAATTTTTCTCCTTCATCTTACACCCAAAATCATTCCATTCTTTTTTTTAAAATCCATTTCATCCTTTGTTCTTTCTAAATGAATCCAAATTATTGTAGAGGTTTTAGAATTTTTTCCAATTCTGAAAATGTAACTTTGCAGAGTTCATGTAATCATCCTGATGTTCAATATTTTTAGTTTTCTATTTTCACACACTATCCTTAAAATTTTCCAAATGTTTCATACATTTCACAATTTACTCCAAATTTTTAAAGATCTCAAAATTTACCCGCTCCTCTGAGTAATACCTCTCAACCTCCATTTTCTATGTATCCTCCCTAATATTGACAGTAATAACGTCTTCTTCTTATGAAATTTCTTCTTCACAATCCTCATTCAAGCTCTCAAACGAATCAAGAAGAGTTAGCATAGACATATATGGGACCGATAAAAAAACCAATAATACCATTTGAGGTTCAAGAGTTGAGCAATGAAGGGAGTTTAGGTGTGCATAAAAGCAAACAAGCCAAGTGGTCAATGGACGAAAAAATACACTTTGCAAAGGCATGGATCAATATTAGCACCGATCCAATCATCGGTGATGATCAAAAGGAACAAAATTTCTGGAAACGAATCATGGATTACTACAACAAATATCAGTTTGATAGATTTGTGGAGCAATCTTGGGTGAAGGTAAAATCATATTTTTATAGGCTCCATCCGATGGTTAATGAATTTACAATAATATACAACACCTTTTATACATATCGTGAAAGCGGGTAGAGTAACGAGGATGTGTTCATGAGAGCACATAAAATGTGGTAGAAAAATCATTACAACAAGTCCTTCACCTCTGAACATGTTTGGTAAGTCTAAGAGATTGTGAGAAATATGCTACATAGAGAGTTGGTTATCATGCTAACAAACAATCTAAGACCTCAGAATCAAGAGGGCACACATCCTCATCCAATATGGATGCTTCTTTCGACGAAGATGATTGTGAAGTTCATACTCGTCCAATGGGGCAAAAGATGGCAAAAAGGAAGGGCAAATCTAAAACTAAAGACATTGATGACATGAAATTTGATAATAAATGACAAAAAAAAATTGAACAATTACAAAGAGAGCGAATTGAGATGCAAAAGCATGAGATGACAATGAAAGAGTATGAAATCTTTATGAAGGATATTAGTGGGATAACAGAAGATCAACTTAAGTTACATTCTAAATTTTATGAAAAATGTTAAAAAGAAATATGGTATATAGTGGATGTTTTTAATATTATCTTTATAAAAATTATTATTTTTTATTTCAATATGTAATTTATTTTTATCTATATTAATATTATTTGTATTGAAATGAGTTTCGTAAAACTAGGAGAAATAATTATATGTTATAACTAAAGAGTCGGTTTAAAAATAATTGTTAACAAACTAGAGGTGGATAACATTGATCGTTATAAAAGTAGTCGTTATAAAACTAGCAATTTAAAAATAGCCTTTACAAATAACCCTTATGATGCAGCGATGAAGAGGGGCCTCACCAGGGGTTAGAGTATAAGAAAAATGACCGACGTGGAAGTTAAAGTCAGAACAGTTAAAGGCCCAGGTCCATGAAGCAAATTAATTAAGCCGAGCGACAGTGTTGTCTATCCGGTCGTACATGACCATCTGATCGACCCGCGATAGAGGCTAATAGATAAGCAGCAACTCCCCTGGGTCATTTCTTCAACGGGAGGCATGTATGGTCGGACAAAGTGCAACCCTTTGACAACAGCGCAACCGAATGGAAAGCAAGACAATAGCTCTGCTCATTATGTCCGGACGAGAACCACCCGGCCGAGCAGCGGTCGGTCGGCCATGTGTTGACCCTTTAACTATCTTATTGTTTCCTTTTGAGAGTTTGTGCCGCTGATAGCAGAGCATGTCTAGCAAATAAATCGTACTTTAGAAGCTTTTAGACTGTAATATCCGAGAGTTGCATGGATGCTTAAGGAATGTTGTCATGGATATTTTTTGACTTAATTTTTCCTAGGATACCTAGGAAAACATGTCTATGCCTTGAGATGCATGCACAAACAGTACAGTAGCACTATAAAAGGGGGTTCTTATTTACAGGGAGAGGTATGCACAACTTCATTTTCTACACGCTTTAGCTATAATTCTCCATTTTTTTGCTCACCGGAAACTGACTTGAGCATCGAAAAGCCAACGCCAGGAACCCCTTTCCGGCCCTGCACTAATGACTTTGTGTTGTAGGTTTGCATGGAGTCTTTGCTTCGTCAATCTTCAAGCCACATCCCCAGCTTTCCGTCTTCTTCGCTTTCGAACAGTATCATATTTGGCACCGTATGTCGAAACTCCACCTGTATTCGAAATAAAAAGATGGAAGACGTTGGACGACTCACCGTCGTGCGCGTTAACACAAGAGGACTTGAAGTTATTGATACATGCTCGAGTGGCAAAGATGGTGATGCAACAGCAGGTAGCAGCTGATTGCCGAGTAAATGACCCGATAATCTTAAGGATGGGTCAACAAGCCGATTTAAGAGGCTAAGTTGAAAACCCATCCGGTCGCAAGTTAAACAACAGGTTGACATGCGCCTTCGGAGAAGCGTCGGATGTGCCTATTCCTTATCATTGAGCACTGTTCCGCAACCCTTTAGAGAAATAAGGCCAAACAGATAGGGCACAGGGATCCTCATCGGAGGGCATGCCCGTTCGGGACGAGAGAAAGGGTAAAGCGCCCAAGCTTGACGATTCTCCCAAGAGGATAAACAGGTAGTTCTCGTAGGAAATCTTGACGACCAGCTGCCACGACATTACGCACTGTTGACGATCGGAGAACACACGAGGGCGATTGACCCCGAGGACCATCTGATCAAGTTCGACAACATGGTCACGCTCCATCAGTACACCGATAGAGTCAAATGCTGAGTCTTCCTAACCACGCTCTCCGGATCAGCACAGAGGTGGTTCAGGTGATTGTCGATCGAATCAATAGGTAGCTTCAAAGACTTCCGATCAGCATTCCTCCAGCACTTCGCAAGTAGTCGCCACCATCAGAAGACAAATGTTAACTTATTTGCAGTTAAGCAGGGGCCCAAGGAAGCATTGCAGACCTATATTAAGAGCTTTAACCAAGTGGCTATGGAAGTCCCATCAGCCACTCCAGAAATCCTAGTAAGTTCCTTCTCCTAGGGACTTGTAGAAGGTGAGTTCTTTCGCTCGCTCATCCGGAGGCCTCCATGGGACTTCAACCATCTACTCGAACGGACTACCGAGTACATTAACGTCGAGGAAGCCCATGCAGCTCGAAGGAGGGAAGTGATCTCTGAGCCTACCGTTGTCCCTGAACACCGAGTGGCACATGCTCACCAACCACAGAAGGGGTCTCGAGCAACATCAACATAGCCACTGTCAAAGCCTCGCACATGCGGTCTAGCATGTAGAAGTCGAGCGGGCGAGGTTCACTGAAGGTGAACCATGGATGCCTCTCTTATGCTCTTATCATCAGGTAGCAACGTATAACATCAAAGATTACTATAGTCTAAAACCGAAGCCCCGCCGAGCGATTTCACTGAGAATCCGCCGTTAATCCCCACTCCTAATAGACATCATCACTGTTGGACTCCGTGGTTGTTTTGATGTGATCAACCAAGTTGGTTAGGTCCTGCTTTGTGTTTGATCCCTGTGTCTGAGTGTGCAGGAGCTTAGGAGCACAAAAATTCGAGCGGAAGATGCAGCTAACGAGAAGGACGACACGGGAAGGGAGCCGACGAGCTCGGTGCATCCGAAGGATGAGAGAGCTGTGGAAGAGTACACCGGTGGGCGAGAAGAATGTGCGCGGCGTTCGAGGGACTTTAAGCCGGTACGGAAGCTTGCTCGAGGGGAAGGCTGGGAATTGGGTTCGGGTGAGCCCTATTCCGGTTGGCCGGAATCACCCAAAAGAACGGAGCTTCGGAAGCAAACGAAAAAGAGCAACTGGAGTCACTGCACTGATGGAGGCGCATTCATTAGGCATTGAAGGCGCCTTCAATGCCAGTTGAAGGCGCCTCGGACCTGGCCAAACTGGCCGTTTAGCTTTTCAGATAAAGTTTTATCCACACACTCGTTGGAGGCACCTTGTACCTCTATTGGAGGCGCCTTAGACCTTCGAGATAGATTTTCTAGAGGCTATATAAAGGCCCCTGGAGCTATGAATTGTTCAATCAACTCTGTAAGCAATTCCTAGCAGCTAGTGAGCTTTCTAAGTGTAAAAAGGCTTCTTCGCCTATAGCAAAGGAGACTTTCTTAGTGCGCTTTCTCTAACGCCTTAGATTAACAACCATATTGGTTGTAACCAAGTTAATCGCTGAGTCTTCCAGCCTTTCCTTTTATTTTATTTACTGTTTATTATTGCTGCTGTATTTTTTGAGTTGAAAGTTCTTGAGAAGGGTATACTTTTGAGTTGCAAGCAATTCACCCCCCTCTTGTCGCCCTCCGCTGCACCTACAATTGGTATCAGAGCCAGACCGCCTCAGAAGGACTAACCACCGACTGAAGCACAACGATCAAGACGATGGCCGGAGCGAATATTCATCCCCCGAAGTTCGACGGAGACTTCGCGACATGGAAATGCCGGATGGAGGTATTTTTAAAAACCGACTTCAATATTTTACTAACTATAAAATATGATTTTGAAGTTTCGAAAGACAAAGAAGAGCCTCAATGGAGCAAGAAGGAGTAAGCTAAGTTTGTCGCCAACGGAAAGGCAGAGTTCCACCTGCTTAGCGTGCTGCCACCATAAGAGGTAAGTCAAATCGGAAGCTACGACTCCGCGAAAGACCTCTGGGAAAAATTCCTGGAGATTCACGAAGATACATCCGAAGCAAAGCTTGCAAGACGCGATATCCTCCGGACTCAACTTACGAATATCCGGATGAACCAAGGCGAGAAGGTAGCGCAACTCCAAGCAAGGATTAAGGAGCTAATCACTCAATTAAGCAACCTTGGAGAAGAAGTAACGAATTGGGACTCGATCCAGTACGCGCTCAACGCCTTCCCCATAACTCCAGAGTGGGCCTCCTTAGTAGATGTGTACTACATCTCTAAGGATTTCGAGGTAAGTACTTTAGAAAATTTGTTTTCTATTTTTGAACTTCACGAATCTCGGATTGCAGAGCCCAATGAAGTGGAGAAATCAAGTCAGAACATTGCCTTAAAGGCAAGAACAAACGACTCTGACTCCGAAGCCTCGATCGACCAATCGGAAGCAGCACTACTGGTAAAGCGTTTCAATAAGTTTTTTAATTCTAATAAATTTAGATCGCAGACAAAGAGGCATGAGCGAAAGAGAAGAACGATTCATTGCTACAACTGCAATGAAAAAGGGCACAAAAAAGATGACTGTCCAAAATTGAAGAAAAAGGAAAGAGTAAAGGAAAAGCGACAATCTTCCTCCAAACAGAAGAACCTGAAGGCCACTTGGTCAGATTCGTCTTCTTCCGAATCAGACGTCGAAGCCTTCTCGGGGTTAGCGCTAATGGCTAACCATCAGCTGGAAGAAGAGTCAAGCTCAGAGATGAGCCTAGATGAAGGGGGAGGAACATCAGAGGAAGAAGCTACGATGAAGGGGGAGCATCACCAAGTCAGGTAAGTCAAGTGCGCAATCTAACCCCTGCTCAATCGTTTCAGTTTATCAAGTCTCTTTCTAAAGATTTATATAAATTAAAAAAAAAAGAGAATGCTGACTTAAATAGAATCTTAGATAAATTGAAATCAGAGTATGATAATTTAAAATTAGAAATTGAAAAATTGAAATATGATGCATGTTTGAAAACAAATGTTTTTCAAAAATAAAAACTTAAAATTTATGGAAAATTAAATTGGTATGTTAAACATCATCAAGGTCAACTTAGAAAAATTCCCAAGAACTATGTACCTCCTAAGTATTTGACTAATCCAGTAGGAAGGAACCTCTATTAGGTTCCAAAATCTATCTTAAATTAAATTTTTTTTGGGCTTTCAGCGAGAAAATTAAACGTTAAAATTTCTTTATAAAGCTTTATCTAAGGAAGTGGTTGTTGCTCCAATAACCAAGAAGGCCTAGTGCCTCGCCATGACCTGGAAGCTGAAATATTGAAATACAATGTTTAATTAACTTTCTGAAAAAACATTAAACTAGAATTAAATAATGCTGATCCTGTTCGAACCAGGGGTCAACGAACGCTGGGGACGTGGCGCTCCCTACTAGATCCTCGAGTGCTCCGGCGAACTTGCAACAAAACCGAGCCGGGAGGGGTGTCCCGGCGACGGCCCTCCGACGCTCAAGTCAGGCGAAGGAATAGATGAAAGTGGTTGCCGGATGAAAACTCGCATACCTCCGGTTGAAGAAGTGGAGGCCTTATATAGACTTCTAAGGAGGCTGATGTACACATACCGAGGCACACACACGTGTCCTCAACCCATACCCAGTATGGGCTTGTCAGAGGAGCTTGCCTGACTCCTTACTGCTACAGTACGAGCACGTCTTTGATGGGACAGTGAGCACGTCTTTGATGGGACAGTGAGCCCATGTCCTAAGATCCTGCATATCATCTGCTGTCAGAAGATGTTTCTATCCTTCCCTTTTCTTACTCCCCGTCGATCGTCCGACCGGTCGGCAGTTTCCTTGCGTCCGGCCGATCGGGTGTTCTGATCCGCGCGGGAGCTTCCTGGTCATGTACTCTCTGGACTGTTCGCATCGTTGATGTTTTATTCCTTCGGCCGAGCAGGCCCTCTGCTCGGCCTTTCCTACTGTTCATCATGAGCGTCGGAACCCCGACTCCGGCGGGGTGTATTGCTTCCGCTCGGAAGCTTCAGCTGGTCGTCGCCCTCCTTATGCGCTCGGCCAAGGCCTTTGGCCCTCCTCGCAGTGTTGACTGCTAAATGGGGTCCCCCATTCTTACTGCCGGATCACTTGCCTCCTCTTCAAGTCTAGTCGAAGGAGGCAGTGAGTCCGACTGACTGGACTATGTGTCCGAACGGGCGGTCGTCGTCTTACCGCCGCTTATGATATACCTAGAGCCGTTCGGCCCTCATAACTCATCATCCGCTCGGCGAGTTCTTTTTTAGTCGCTGCCTCAATTTCCACGGCCTTTAACTTCAGATGATCGGTGGCCATGACGTATTTGAAGAAGGGTGGCCACCTTCCTGCGGGAATGCACATTCCAGCCTCCGACCTGGCGGCCATGATTGACGATATCCCGGACGCCTTTTTCAATTTTGAGGACCCGGAGTGAGGCGAATTCTTCCAAGTACTTCCTGTATTTCATCTGCTCGGCGGATGTAAAATTTTTGTACGTGCCGTTCGGCCTAATTGTATTCCTTTGCTTCTATTTTTGTCTGTCCTTCATTGCCCTCTTCTGTCTGTTTGGTGCTCATTTGTAGAGTCAGTTAAGCTATACGTGTCTCCCACTAGACAACCGATCAGGTTAATCGATTGACTCATTTTCCTCGAAATCGTTTAGCGCTTGGCTATGCTGTTTGAATGCGAAGTATTGGCAAATTGATGGCCGATCGGACTTAATCAATTTAGTACTTGCGAACGCTCGCTATTTGGCGTCCTTAGTTTCGTCCAGTAAGCTCACAGTCGCGGGTTTGACTCTCAATCTTTAACGTCGGATCTCGACGGCGCGGTTATTTATAGCCGGTCGGTGCGGCTCTCGATTTTTAACGACGGGGCTCGTCGATCTTCCGCTCGGACGTTTATAGACGCCGGCTCGTCTCTCGATCTTTAACGTCGGTGCTCGACGGCGCGGTTATTTATAGTCGGTCGGCGCGGCTCTCGATTTTTAACGACGGGGCTCGTCGATCTTCCGCTCGGACGTTTATAGACGCCGGCTCGTCTCTCGATCTTTAACGTCGGTGCTCGACGGCGCGGTTATTTATAGCCGGTCGGCGCGGCTCTCGATTTTTAACGACGGGGCTCGTCGATCTTCCGCTCGGATTATTTATAGACGCCGGCCCGTCTCTCGATTTTTAACGACGGTGCTCGTCGGCTCGGATATTTATAGCCGGTCGGCGCGGCTCTCGATTTTTAACGACGGGGCTCGTCGATCTTCCGCTTGGGCGTTTATAGACGGCGGCTCGTCTCTCGATCTTTAGCGTCGGTGCTCGGCGGCGCGGTTATTTATAGCGGGTCGGCGCGGCTTTAACGGCGGAGCTCGTCGGTCTTCCGCTCGGGCGTTTATAGGCGCGGCTCGTCTCGATCTTTGCGTCGGTGCTCGGCAGCGGTTATTATAGCGGTCGGCGCGGCTCTCGATTTTAACGGCGGGGCTCGTCGATCTTCCTTCGGACGTTTATAGGCGCGGCTCGTCTCGATCTTTACGTCGGTGCTCGGCAGTGCGGTTATTATAGCCGGTCGGCGGCTCTCGATTTTTAACGGCGGGGCTCGTCGATCTTACGCTCGGACGTTTATAGACGCGGCTCGTCTCTCGATCTTTAACGTAGGTGCTCGGCGCGGTTATTTATAGCCGGTCGGTGCGGCTCTCGATCTTTAACCGGGCTCGTCGGTCTTCCGCTCGGACGTTTATGGACAGCTCGTCTCTCGATCTTTAACGTCGGTGCTCGGCGCGGTTATTTATAGCCGGTCGGCGGCTCTCGATTTTAACGACAGGGCTCGTCGATCTTCCGCTCGGGCGTTTATAGGCGCGGCTCGTCTCTCGATCTTTAACGTCGGTGCTCGGCGGCGCGGTTATTATAGCCGGTCGGGCGGCTCTCGATCTTTAGACCGGGCTCGTCGGTCTTCCGCTCGGGCGTTTATAGGCGCGGCTCGTCTCTCGATCTTTAACGTCGGTGCTCGGCGGTTTACGCGCGGATTGGAGCGGCTCTCGATTTTTAACGACGGGGCTCGTCGATCTTCCGCTCGGACGTTTATAGACGCCGGCTCGTCTCTCGATCTTTAACATCGGTGCTCGACGGCGCGGTTATTTATAGCCGGTCGGTGCGGCTCTCGATTTTTAACGACGGGGCTCGTCGATCTTCCGCTCGGACGTTTATAGACTCCGGCTCGTCTCTCGATCTTTAACGTCGGTGCTCGACGGCGCGGTTATTTATAGCCGGTCGGCGCGGCTCTCGATTTTTAACGACGGGGCTCGTCGATCTTCCGCTCGGACGTTTATAGACACCGGCTCATCTCTTGATCTTTAACGTCGGTGCTTGACGACGCGGTTATTTATAGCCGGTCGGCGCGGCTCTTGATTTTTAACGACGGGGCTCGTCGATCTTCCGCTCGGACGTTTATAGACGCCTGCTCGTCTCTCGATCTTTAATGTCGGTGCTCGACGGCGCGGTTATTTATAGTCGGTTGGCGCGGCTCTACGGTTTAACGTCTGGGCTAGACGGCCGTTAAGGCTAATTTTAACGCTTCCGTTTGGCGCAGCTTAAAATATACAGAATTAGCGCCATATTACACCACTTTGCTTCCCGCACGTGGCCTTCGATTTTTGTGTCGATGCTTGGGTATCGTACGCCCGGCCGAACGGCACGGGGTCTTCCGCTTTGAGCATTTTGGCTCAGATAATTTACCTCCGTCCGAACGGTACGGGGCCTTCGATTGTTGACAATGCCTTATAATTGTCCTCTTGATTCTTCATTTCTGCATTTCCAGTATTCAGTCGAAAAAAGTACACAAGATGATTTACAGTGGTACACCTTTCATCCCGCCCGGTAAGGCTGGAGGTGGTTCGCGCTCCACAGCCTATCTAACTGCCGACCGTCCTCATCCTCCAAATAATACGCACCCAAGCGGAGCTTTTCGATGATTTTGAAGGGACCTGCCCACGGAGCTTCAAGCTTGCCAACGTCGCCGACCGGCTTGATTTTCTTCCAGACGAGGTCGCCGACCTGGAAGGATCGGGGAATGACGCGCCGGTTGTAGTTTTACTTCATCCGTTGACGGTACGCCATCAGCCGTACGGCTGCCTTGGCCCGCTCCTCATCAACCAAATCCAGCTCCATGTTCCTCCGCTCGGCGTTGCTTCCATTGTAACATTGGACCCGGACGGACTCGACGTCGACTTCAACCAGAATGACTGCTTCGCCACCGTACACCAGATGAAAAGGTGTGACGCCCGTTGCTTCCTTAGGAGTCGTCCGGATGGCCCATAACGCGCACTTCATCGGCCAACTTCCTCCCAAGTGATCGAGTCGAGCGCGAAGAATTTCCCGGTTGGCTACTTGACTTGACCATTGCTTTGGGGTAAGCCACGGACGTGAAGTGTTGCTCGATCGTAGCTTTTGCACCAATCTTCTAGCACTTTCCCATGAATTGCCGCCCATTGTCGAAACCAATCGGCGAGGATCCGAACCTCGGATGATGTGTTGCGGATGAATTTTTGACCATCATTCGGTAATCTGGCTGGTGGCTCGGCCTCCACCCACTTGGAAAAATAATCGTCCGCCACCTCCTCTGCCCTGTCGCCATCGGAAATGGACCCACAATATCCATTCCCCATTGATCGAACGGACATGAAACGGCTGATGTCTTCATCTCCTCTGCGGTCGGTGCGAGAAGTTGTGATACTCGGCATGAAAGGACGTGTCCGAGCGGCGTCCATTTGTAAGGTCGGCCAAAAGTATCCAGCTAGCAAAATCTTCTTGGCTAGTGATCGTCTGCCCGAATGTCCTCCGCACGATCCTTGATGTACCTCTTGGAGGATGTAAGCCGAGTCTTCCGAGCTCACACACTTCAACAGCGGACGAGAGAAAGCCTTCTTGTAGAGCTGATCGCCGATGAGTGTGAACCGACCGGCCCTCCTCCTGAGCAGCTGGGCTTCATCCCGATCGGCAGGAATGGTGCCCGAGCGCAAAAACTCCATGATGGGTGTCCTCCAATCATCCGGAAACATGAGGCCTTCCATCCGGTCAACATGTGCCACCAAAGATGCTTGTTCAATTGGCTTCGGGATAATGACCGACGTTATAGAACTTGCTAGTTTGGCCAACTCATCAGCTGTCTGGTTCTCCGTTCGGGGAATCTTCTGAATAAGAACCTCGCTGAAATTAGCTTTGAGTTTTTCAAAGGCCTCAGCGTAGAGTTTAAGCCGAGCGCTGTTGATTTCAAAGATGCCAGACGATTCTTTGGCGTAGCGTGAATCTGAATAAAGTGTCACCCGACCGGCTCCCACATGCCTGCCTGCAATCCGGCTATGAGGGCCTCATACTGCTTCATTGTTGGTAGCCTTGTAATCCAGTAGGACGGATAAGTGCATCTTTTCTTCTTGAGGCGAGAGCAACAATATTCCATCCCTTAGCCGGGTGGAAGACTCATCCACATATATTCTCCACAGAGCTTACGGCTTTTGCACTTCGGTCACAAAATCGGCCAAGGATTGCGCTTTGATCGCCGAGCGGGGCTGGTATTGGATGTCAAATTCACTTAGTTCTGTCGTCCATTTGATGAGCCGTCCGGACGCTTCTGGATTCGACAGCACTCTTCCTAGTGGGTTTTTCGTCCGGACAATGATGGTGTGAGCCAAGAAATATGGTCGAAGGCGCCGAGCGGCTAGAACCAAAGCAAAGGCCAACTTCTCGAGCCCGGTGTAACGAGATTCAGCCTCTTTTAAAATGTGGCTCAGAAAATACACCGGCTGCTCTTCGTCGCTCGCCCTCACAAGTGCTGAGCCTACAGCATGCTCAGTTGACGACAGGTAAATATAAAGTGACTCACCCCCGATCGGCTTGGCAAGTACAGGCAGAGAATTAAGATATGTCTTCAATTCTTCAAATGCTCGGTCACATTCTTCATCCCACTGGAACTTAGTAGCCTTGCGCAGGATCTTGAAGAATGGTAGGCTCCGGTCGGCGGTTTTGGAGATGAATCTGGACAAAGCAGTTATCCGACCGGTCAACCGCTGCACTTCCCTTGTATTTCTGGGAGACGGCATGTCTTGTAGAGCTTTCACTTTGCTGGGATTTGCTTCAATACCCCGTTCGGTCACTATGTATCCCAAGAAACGCCCTCCTTTTGCTCCGAACAAGCACTTCTGGGGATTTAGCCTGACTCCATATTTGCGTAGCGTTCGGAAGGTTTCTTCCATGTCCTTGAAGAGATCGGCCGCTCGGACTGATTTGATAAGAATGTCGTCCACATAGACTTCCAGATTCCGCCCGATCTGCTCCCTGAACACTTTGTTCATCAAGCGTTGATAGGTGGCCCCGACATTCTTCAATCCGAACGGCATCACATTGTAGCAATATGTGCCGTCGGCAGTCACGAAGCTAACTTTTTCTTGATCTTCACGGGCGAGCGACACTTGATGATAGCCTTGGTAGGCGTCGAGCATACATATTAACTCGCAGCCGGCCGTAGAGTCCACCAGCTGATCTATCCGGGGCAGGGGATAAAAATCTTTGGGGCATTCTTTGTTTAAGTCCCGAAAGTTGATGCAGACTCTCCACTTGCCGCCCCGCTTGGAGACTAATACTACGTTAGCCAGCCAGCTCGGGAACTGCACCTCGCGTATGTGGTCGGCCTCCAGAAGTTTCTCTACTTCCGCCCGGATGATAGCATTCTGCTCGGCACTGAAATCTCTTTTTCTCTGCTTCACTGGCCGAGCGTCCGGTCGGACATGCAACTCATGCTGCGGTATGCTCGGCGAAACTCCGGGCAACTCATGTGTCGACCAGACGAAGACATCATGATTTCGTTGGAGGCATTGGATCAGCTCCTCCTTCTGCTCCTCCGGATCGAGGCGATAAAAGTCGTGGCCTCCGATCGGGTCGGATGGATCTGAACCTCCTCCTTTCATCATAAATTAAAGCGGGAGGTTTCTCGGTTATGGCGTGTACTTCGATCCGGGGCGCCTAGCTTCGGCTCGGATCATCTCTATATAGCATCGCCGCTAGCTGATCTCCACGTACTTCTCCTACTTTGTCCTCCACGGGAACTTGATCTTCGATGGAACTCGGAATTCGCTGGGCGCCGGTCGTCCCAAAATGACGTTGAGGACGAAGGAGAGTCGACCACCACGAAGTTTATTGTCTGGTCCTCTGGCGGCTCTTCTCCCGGTGAGGTAGCCGGATCTGTCCATGCCGTTGCTAGTGAACCCGTGAAGCGGCGTTGTCATGGGTAGCGCTCGGCTCGATCAATTTGGCTGATCGAGCGCCTTCTTGAATATAATGTTGACCGAGCTCGTGTCAACAAATATGCGATGAATAGTGTAATTTGCTATTACAGCTTTAATGAGCGCGTCGTCGTGGA
Organism: Zingiber officinale; assembly: GCF_018446385.1. NCBI lineage: Eukaryota > Viridiplantae > Streptophyta > Magnoliopsida > Zingiberales > Zingiberaceae > Zingiber > Zingiber officinale. The sequence goes on along the minus strand of NC_055997.1, from coordinate 75,067,735 downwards.
GCACTTCTACTCCTTCTAAGTCTCCGGGCTGAAAGTGATTTCCGGTCCACTTGCCCGCTCTTGGCTACAACATCTACAGCATGAATCTCCAGACGCCTGCCTTCGGCTCGGTTGGAGTCTCCTCCGGTCGGCCCACCAGCAATAACGTTGATCTCGCCTCGGGAAGTATTGCTTCTATTTTCCTCTTCCCGAGCGGACGGCCGGGATCGTTCTCTTGACGCTCGGCGATTTTCTTGCCTTAGAGATCGATGCCGATCGGGCGTCTGTTGATGTCGCCTCTCGGTGAGGGTCCGGTCGACTTCATGGGTCCTTTGCCTCCTGTCGATGGAAGGAGACCGTCGCTCGGTCTTCCTGGGAACGGGATTAGCCACGAAGGGAAGACTTCGACAATCCCTTGTGTTGTGCGTATCCGTCCGGTGGAAGGAGCAGAACATAGGGGTCCATTTCTTCTTTGGCTTGCTTCGAGCGGCAGCTACTTCTTGCACTTGGGACCTTACACGAGGGGAGCGGATTGCTTCGGCCCTCGGTCCCCTCGGCGGTTGATGAGCGGCGTGCTATTTCCGTTCGGCCTGAATAGGTGCCCGCTCGGTTGGAGTTTCCTTTTTCCGGGCGGCTTGCGCTTCTTCCACGTTAATGTACTCGTTGGCCCGATGTAGCATGTGATCATAATCCCGGGGCGGCTTTCGGATGAGCGATCGGAAGAAATCTCCATCCACTAGGCCTTGTGTGAAGGCATTCATCATGGTTTCCGAAGTGACCGTTGGAATGTCCATCGCCACTTGGTTGAATCGCTGGATGTAAGCTCGAAGCGATTCCCGGGCCTCTTGCTTGATGGCGAACAGACTTACGCTTGTTTTTTGATAACGCCGACTGCTGGCGAAGTGGTGGAGGAAGGCCGTTCGGAAGTCCTTGAAGCTGGTGATGGATCCGTCCGGCAGCCTCCGAAACCACCGTTGAGCCGATCCCGAGAGAGTGGTAAGAAAGACTCGGCACTTTACTCCATCGGTGTATTGATGGAGCGTGGCTGTGTTATCAAACTTACCCAGATGATCATCCGGGTCTGTTTTTCCATTGTACTCGCCGATCGTCGGAAGCACGTAGTGCTTGGGCAGAGGGTCTCGCAAAATAGCCTCCGAAAATTGGCGATTGATCCGCTCGGGAGATGAGTCCGCTCGGGGAGCTTTCCCCTTTCTGTCATCTCGCCTAGGCATCTCTTCTGAAGAAGATCCACTATCTCTCCGAGCTGGTACGGCTTCAGGGGTGCGGAATAAGGCCCGATGGAATGCGACGGTGGCTTGAGGTGCTTCCGCTCGGCCACCCGACGCAGATGTTGCTTGTTGCTCCGGCCGCTGGGCCGATGCTTTTTGTTTTTGCTCCACAAGTTTGGCGGCCCTCATCTCGACCAGAGCGTCGAGTTCTTCTGTTGAAAGCGCCACCGTGTGTTATCGTCCAGCCTCGTCCATCGTTCCCGTTCGGATGCAGGAGCGTTCCCACAGACGGCGCCAAATTGATCCTGTCCGAACCAGGGATCAACGAACGCTGGGGACGTGGCGCTCCCTGCTAGATCCTCGAGTGCTCCGGCGAACCTGCAACAAAACCGAGCCGGGAGGGGTGTCCCGGCGACGGCCCTCCGACGCTCAAGTCAGGCGAAGGAATAGATGAAAGTGGTTGCCGGATGAAGACTCGCGTACCTCCGGTTGAAGAAGTGGAGGCCTTATATAGACTTCTAAGGAGGCTGATGTACACATACCGAGGCACACACACGTGTCCTCAACCCATACCCAGTATGGGCTTGTCAGAGGAGCTTGCCTGACTCCTTACTGCTACAGTACGAGCACGTCTTTGATGGGACAGTGAGCACGTCTTTGATGGGACAGTGAGCCCATGTCCTAAGATCCTGCATATCATCTGCTGTCAGAAGATGTTTCTATCCTTGCCTTTTCTTACTCCCCGTCGATCGTCCGACCGGTCGGCAGTTTCCTTGCGTCCGGCCGATCGGGTGTTCTGATCCGCGCGGGAGCTTCCTGGTCATGTGCTCTCTGGACTGTTCGCATCGTTGATGTTTTATTCCTTCGGCCGAGCAGGCCCTCTGCTCGGCCTTTCCTACTGTTCATCATGAGCGTCAGAACCCCGACTCCGGCGGGGTGTATTGCTTCTGCTCGGAAGCTTCAGCTGGTCGTCGCCCTCCTTATCCGCTCGGCCAAGGCCTTTAGCCCTCCTCGCAGCGTTGACTGCTAAATGGGGTCCCCCATTCTTACTGCCGGATCACGCAGACGGCGCTAAATTGATCCTGTCCGAACCAGGGGTCAACGAACGCTAGGGATGTGGCGCTCCCTGCTAGATCCTCGAGTGCTCCGGCGAACCTGCAACAAAACCGAGCCGGGAGGGGTGTCCCGGCGACGGCCCTCCGACGCTCAAGTCAGGCGAAGGAATAGATGAAAGTGGTTGTCGGATGAAGACTCGCGTACCTCCGGTTGAAGAAGTGGAGGCCTTATATAGACTTCTAAGGAGGCTGATGTACACATACCGAGGCACACACACGTGTCCTCAACCCATACCCAGTATGGGCTTGTCAGAGGAGCTTGCCTGACTCCTTACTGCTACAGTACGAGCACGTCTTTGATGGGACAGTGAGCACGTCTTTGATGGGACAGTGAGCCCATGTCCTAAGATCCTGCATATCATCTGCTGTCAGAAGATGTTTCTATCCTTGCCTTTTCTTACTCCCCGTCGATCGTCCGACCGGTCGGCAGTTTCCTTGCGTCCGGCCGATCGGGTGTTCTGATCCGCGCGGGAGCTTCCTGGTCATGTGCTCTCTGGACTGTTCGCATCGTTGATGTTTTATTCCTTCGGCCGAGCAGGCCCTCTGCTCGGCCTTTCCTACTGTTCATCATGAGCGTCGGAACCCCGACTCCGGCGGGGTGTATTGCTTCCGCTCGGAAGCTTCAGCTGGTCGTCGCCCTCCTTATCCGCTCGGCCAAGGCCTTTGGCCCTCCTCGCAGCGTTGACTGCTAAATGGGGTCCCCCATTCTTACTGCCGGATCAAATGCTTTGAAAGTTTTTCCAAATATTGTCTTTGAAAATCTTCAAAATTTTTACTTAGATTTTTTTAAGTCATTTTACATAGAATTTTTTTTCAAAGTTCTAAAAATTCAGTTTACTTAAATTTTTTTTTCTGGAAAACTCTAAAAATTCATTTTTACTTAGAAGTTTTTGGAAAAACTCATCTTGCTCAGAAATTTTCCTAACTTAACATTTTGCTAAACATTTATTAAATAAATATCATATTATCTTATTATTATCCCGTTTTTACTGTGATCAAAGGGGGAGAGAAAAGGTACAAGTTTAGGAGGAGAGAATTTTTTTTAAGAATTTTTTTTCAAAACTCTGAGTTTTAAAAATATTTTTGAAAATTCTGATTAAACTCTTAATTAAATAGTTGCAATTTTATTTATTACAAATTTATACTTAACATATTAGTTTATTAATTTTTCTTTAAAATTACTGTTTGTTTATTTTTACCCTAACTTGAACTTGGGTTAATGTGCATCAAAAAGGGGGAGATTATTGGACCCCGTGGTTGTTTTGATGTGATCAACCAAGTTGGTTAGGTCCTATTTTGTTTTTGATCCCTGTGTCTGAGGTTGTAGGAGCTTAGGAGAGAAGGAAGTCCAGCGAAAGACGTAGCTAGCGAGAAGGACGACACGGGAAGGGAGTCGACGGGCTCGGTGAGTCCGAAGGACGAGAGAGCTACGGAAGAGTACACCGGTGGGCGAGAAGAACGTGCACGATGTTCGAGGGACGTTAAGCCAGGACGGAAGCCTGCTCGAGGAGAAGGCCGGGAATTGGGTTCGGGTGAACCCTATTCCCGTTAGCCAGAATCACCAAAAAGAACGGAGCTTCGGAAGTAAACGAAAAAGAGCAGCTGGAGTCACTGCACTGATGGAGGCGCCTTCATTAGGCATTGAAGGCGCCTTCAAGGTGAAGGCGCCTTCAATGCCTGTTGAAGGCGCCTCGGACCTGGCCAAATTGGCCGTTTAGCTTTTCAGATAAAGTTTTATCCACACACTCGTTGGAGGCGTCTTGGACCTCTATTGGAGGCGCCTTAGACCTCCGAGATAGATTTTCCAGAGGCTATATAAAGGCCCCTGGAGCTAGGAATTGTTCAATCAACTCTGTAAGCAATTCCTAGCAGCTAGTGAGCTTTCTAAGTGTAAAAAGGTTTCTCCGCCTACAACAAAGGAGACTTTCTTAGTGCGCTTTCTCTAACGCATTGGATTAACAACCATCTTGGTTGTAACCAAGTTAATCGCTGAGTCTTCCAACCTTTCCTTTTATTTTATTTACTGTTTATTATTGCTGCTGTATTTTTTGAGTTGAAAGTTCTTAAGGAGGGTATACTTTTGAGTTGCAAGCAATTCGCCCCCTTCTTGCCGGCCTCCGCTGCCGATCCATGGGGCGGCACGAAGGTAGAAGGCTGGCAATCGAGCCACACCAACAGTCGGCTTAATGAAGAAACTATGATGGGCCCGCTAGGGCATCAACTGAGAGGTCACGCCCATCGATTTAGGAAGAGGAGAACCGCAACAATATCGCTTGGGGTGATATAGGTATGATCGCAGGAAAATCGACTGACAGCCCTCCAACTGAGCCTAGAAGTCACAAGCCCGATGTATGCAAATCCACACTGTCGGGTGCAGCAAAGCAATAGCAAAAGGACCAGAGATTAGTTTCAGTCCTCAAGACTTAGAGGGAGTGGAGGTCCCTCGCGATAACACCCTGATCATTAAAGTGGTAATTGTTAAGTACAATATTCACCGTACTTTTGTAGACACAGGGAGCTCGGTAAATGCTATTTTCAAGAAAATGTTTGATCAGCTGTATATTGATCAGAGTGAGCTGCATCCTATGACAACGCCCCTATACAGGTTCACCAGCAACGAAGTACTGTTGATCGGCCAAACTTGGCTGTCCATATCCCTCGGGGAGGAACCACTTAAGAGGATGAGAACGATGAACTTCATCGTGGTGGACAAGCCGTCTACATACAATATCGTACTGGGCTGACCGACCTTGAATGAATCCCGGGCGCTTGTCTCCACATTTTGTTAGAAGATCAAGTTCCTTGTACAGAACTCGATCGACAAAGTGAAAGGAGATCAGCTGGCAGCTCGGCGATGCTACGTTGAGATGGTCAAAACTGAGTCACGAGCCGCTCGGAAGGTCCAGCGGCTAGAGGTAAACCCCATTCTAGAAGAGCCTCCCACGTTGGTCTACAAAGAAAAGGAGGAGGTACAAGTTCATCCTAGCTGATTGGAGGCTACTACTTTCATAGCGACCGATCTGAGTATAGAGAAGAAGGCGAAGCTGGTTGTCTGTCTGAGGCAAAACCATGATGTGTTCGTATGGGCGACCCATGAGCTCATGAGCATCTCGCCAAAAATCGCATAGCATGAGTTGTACGTCTGACCGGATGCTAGGCCGGTAATCTAGAATAAAAGAGATTTTAGCGTCGAGCAAAACCAGATCATCCGATCAGAGTTTGACAAGTTACTGGAGGCTGGCCACATACGCAAGGTATAATTCCCGAGTTGGCTAGCTAATGTGGTGTTAGTATTGAGCGAGTGTGACATACAGTACCATCCCAGGTCGGCTATCAAGGCATAAGCTTTAGTGCTGTGTTCAAGCTTGGCTTGGTTTATTTTTTATGAGCTTGAGCTTGTTTAAAGCTTGGCTTGAGCTTGGTTCGAGCTTGGCTTGAGCTTGGTTCATTTAGATGTTATCAAGCTCTCAATTCAAGCTTGTTTGATTGTTGAAAATTTTTAATTGCTTGATTGATTATTAAGATTGATAATTTAAATTTATTTATTTTATTTTATTTTATTTTATTATTTATTTGGCATATTGAAAAGAGTTTTATTAATAAATATGGTTTGTGAACATTGTTCACGAACGTTGTTCACGAACGTTAACGAGCTGAACACATATGTGTTCAAGCTTGTTTGTTTAGTTTAACGAGCTGTTCAAACTTGTTTGTTTAATTAATCTTATGTATATTGAACGAACATAAACAAGCTCTTACCAAGTTGAACACCAAGCTTGTTCACGAACGCTTGGTTCATTTACAACCCTAATAAGCTTTAGCCGACTTTGTGATGGAAATATAGAACGTTGAGCCGGAAGCAATATGGAGGATATATGTTGATGGGCCGGAGGCTGGACTACCGAGCTACAAACAACGAGGCGGAGTACGAAACATTAATCGCCGGTCTACAGGAAGCCAGGCATGTGGGAGCCACCCGAGTCCTTGTGCATTCAAATTCCCAACTGACAGTCCAACAGTTCTCGGGTATTTTCAAAATTAATAACGCTAGGCTCATATTGTTGGGTACCCCGACATGGGTCCGTGCGAGAACACGTTTCGTAAACATGCGCAGCGGAAAATAAAAACAATAATAATTCATAATTATTACACCACACGTATACAAAGATATAACATGTCAGATATGATCGCATAATTAAAATTTTACGGAAAATAAATTTATACTAGGTATACCTGACGGATGAAGCATAGAAGATTCCATCGGATGATCCAAAGTGGGAAGGAGATCGACCAAGCGACGCACGAGCCTCGCCTGTACTTGTATCCACTCCGAGCTATCTTCGAGATGATTTTGATAAGTCCAAGTCGTGCCTCCGCTTCAGTACTAGCCAAAGGCAGGAGACGGTTCGATCCGAGAGAGGGATCACAGTCTAGTTCGTGTTTGGGGCCAAAACAACCCGACAATACGATATGTGATGAATGACAACATCAGATATTGCTGTTCGGAGGCAAAACACCGGTGCCATCAAGAGACAGTGGGTCCGGCACTGGCATTGTTCCAACAGCAACCATTGCTGACTGGAACAGGACTTCCGGCGACAGCTCAAAACTGACGACGACGAAGGGAGATGATCGGCAGTGACAATCACTGTTGTTCTCAGTGTTTCCTCTCTACTACCGGAAGCACAGCCAGCAGTAAGATCCTGGAGGTCGGCAGGCGACCACGGGAGGAAGGGCAGCCGGCGGCAGCAGCTGAAGCTGCGGTGACGCATGCACAATACAACAGCTCCTGCGTTAGCTCTGGTCGGCAAGGAAGTTGCTGGCCAGAGGAGAGGAGCTTTGGGCTGTGCTTGGGTGGCGCTAAAAGGGGCAGCGTCGGTGAGTTCCTTTTCCTGGTTAGCGTCGGCGGCAGAGGTATAACGGAAAAGGTTTTCCCCTTTTTCCTTGTGTCGGCGCGCAGCAAAGCTTCGGCTGGCGTCGTCCAACGCCGGCTGGCGGTCGCACCCGAGGAGGCCAGAGCTGCAGGAGTCTCCGGCGACTAGGAGGTGGCAGCGGACGCGGCAGCTTCTCTTTGGGCTGGTGGCAAGCGGTGCTTCCGGTTGGAGCTTGCGGCGGCGGAGGAAAGAATAACAAAAAGCTCTTTTTGTTCATCCCTCAAAGCGGATAGGAACTAGAGATTTAAAAAGAAAAGGCAAAATAAGAAAAAGGAAATATATTAATTCAAAATTAAATTTAATTCTAAAATTAACTTTAATGCCAATCTTAAATTTATACCTCTTTT